>NC_053428.1:3810745-4141678 GCF_007990345.1 Gossypium hirsutum
AAGACTTCTCTTCTGCTTCAACCTGTAAACCCACCGATTCTTCAAAGCTCTTTTGCCCTTAGGCAGTTTCACCAATTCAAAAGTATGGTTCTCATGCAAGGATTAAAGTTCGTCTTTCATCGCTTCAACCCACTGATCTTTGCATTCACTCTCCATAGCCTCTTCATAACATTCAGGTTCTCCCCCGTCAGTCAAAAGAACATATTCATCAGGAGAATACCTGACAGAAGATCGTCGATCTCTGGAAGACCTTCGAAGTGGAACTGCTGGTGGAGCTATAGGTGCTTGTTGTTGATCATTCACAACATCATCCATGGGAGTATCAAAGTCACCTATAGTCTGATGGTCACCACTAACATCACCATGCACATCATCTTGGATAGGATCTGGTGAAGAGTCTAGGGGAACCGGATTCACATCGATCAAGTCACCACTACCTTGTGAATCCACTTTCTCCGTCTTATCAATGTCATCAATGGTCTGATCCTCAATGAAGACAACATCTCTGCTTCTCACGAGTTTCTTCTGAACTGGATCATAGAGTCTATAACCAAACTCACCGTCTAGACCATAACCAATAAAAATGCATTGTCGAGCCTTGGCATCCAACTTGGATCTTTCATCCTTTGGAACATGAACAAATGCTTTACAACCGAACACACGTAGGTGATCATATGACACGTCTTTACCAAACCAAACTCTATCTGGCACATCACCTTTCAAAGGAACACTAGGAGACAGATTTATCACATGTGTCACTGTATTCAAAGCTTCAGCCCAAAATGATCTTGGTAACTTTGCATCTGACAACAAACATCTGACTCTCTCAATCAATGTTCGGTTCATTCTTTCAGCTAACCCATTTAACTGTGGAGTCTTTGGTGGTGTTCTCTGATGTCTGATTCCCTGTCGCAGACAATACTCATGAAACGACCCTGTGTACTCGCCACCATTATCAGTACGAATGCACTTCAACTTTTTCCCAGTTTCCCTTTCAACTGATGCTTGAAACTGTTTAAACACCTCAAAGACTTGATTTTTAGACTTCAAAGTGTAAACCCATAGCTTTCTTGAACAATCATCAATGAAAGTCACAAAGTAAAGTGCACCACCATGTGATCTTACTTTTATCGGACCACAAACATCTGAATGGACCAACTCTAGCAACTCTGATTTCCTATGAGGAGGATGGCTTCTAAATGAAACGCTTTTCTGCTTTCCTGCTAGACAATGAGCACAATTCTTCAGTGTAGCATTCTTTAAACCCGAAAGTTGATTCTTCTTCGCTAAACAGCTAAGCCCCTTCTCACTCATGTGACTGAGTCGTTTATGCCACAACTCAGTTGAGCTGTCATTCAGTGTCACATTCACCATCTCTCGAGAAGTCAAAGCTTGCATCAAGTACAAATTTGAGCTCTTCTTTCCTCGAGCCACAACTAAGGAGCCTTTAGTCAGCTTCCACTGCCCTTCACTGAAGGTGTTACAAAATCCCTCATCATCAAGTTTTCCTGCAGAAATCAAATTCAAACGGACATCCGGTGCATGTCTGACATCCTTGAGAGTTAACTTTGTTCCATTGTTACTTACCAAGCTAACATCTCCCATACCAATAACCGAAACCAAACCATCATTACCCATCTTCAATACCCCAAAATCACCAGGAGTATAAGATGTGAAGAATTCCTTCCTCGACGTGGCATGAAGTGATGCACCAGTATCAATCACCCAACTAGTCTCGTCGCATGCTAGGTTGACCAAATTCTCATCACAAATAACTAACAAATCTTCACGAGTAACAGTAGCAACACGCTCGGATTTTTCATCGTCATTCCGATCGTGTTTATCACCACCACCTTTGTTCTCTTTCTTCCACTTGAAGCAATATTTCTTGATATGACCTTTCTTACCACAATGATGACACTCAAGATTCTTGTATCTCGATCTTGACTTGCTTCGGCTTTTATCTCTACCCTTTCTATCTTTGTCTCTGTTTCTCCCCCTGTTCTCGATAACCAACACCTCGGACTGTGATGTAGAACCCTGAGATCTTCTTCTAACCTCTTCATTCAACACACCACTCTTAGCCAAATCCAAAGTAATAATACCCTGTGGGGCAGAATTAATGAGTGAGACTCGAAAGGTCTCCCAAGAGTCTGGTAGAGTAGCAAGCAACCAAAATCCTAAAATCTCGTCATCAAATTTGACACCCATACCAAGCAACTGATTCATCATACTCTGAAATTCACTAACATGGTCAGCTATAGACATTCCTTCTTTATATTTCAGCGCCATCATTTTCTTCAGCAAAAATAACTTGTTATTGCCCGACCTCGAAGCATACAAGCTTTCAAGCTTCTCCCACAATGTTCGAGCATGTGTCTCCTGATCAATGTGATTGTAAACATTTTCTTCAACAAATTGCCGAATAAAGCCACACACTTGTTGATGCTCAAATTCCCATTCTTCATCACTTTTCGAATCGGGTTTTTGAGTAGTAAAGACCGGAAGATGCAAAGCCTTCACAAACAACAAGTCCTTCATTTTATTCCGCCAAAGTTGATAATTTGTGCCATTCAACATAATCATCTTGCTCGTATTAATTTCCATAATTATCTGACACAATAACCAAGCTCTGATACCAGTTTGTTGGGAAGAAACCGAACAACCGAAACAAAGCGAAAGCACAACCGGTGTTCTTTCTCTCCTTATAACTCCTGTCAAAAATTATGGCAAGCACAATAGCACAATATATGTTCTCTAGCAACCTTAATCAACCACAAATCAACTAATGCAACCACAACAAAAATCAATAGAGACACCTATATTTTTACGTGGAAAACCCCTCTAACCCATACCCAACAAGGCCAACTTGATTCAAGTAAACTACACCAAAACAGGCTTTTAGCGGCGCTGTTTTAGGCCTTTAGCGGCGCTTTTTAGCGCCGCTAATGACAGCGTCGCTAACTTTAGCGGCGCTTTTCCCACAAACGCCGCTAAAAACCAGGACCTTTAGCGGCGCTTTTCCCACAAACGCCGCTATAGATCAGAACCTTTAGCGACACTTTTCCCACAAACGCCGCTATAGATCAGGACCTTTAGCGGCACTTTTACACAAACGCCGCTATAGATCAAGACCTTTAGCGGCGCTTTTTTTATAAACGCCGCTATAGATCATGACTTTTAGCGACGTTTTTTTCACAAACGCCGCTAAAAGTGCCATTCCGCTTCATTTTTATTAAATAAATTTTTGTAATAACAAATGGAAAGGTCAAATTTTATTTTGAATGTATTACTTTTCATTAACAATAAAAGTAAAAGAAATTATAGTAATAAATTTCAACATTCACCTATAATAAATAAATAAATTAACATAAACAATTAAATTTCCTAACAAAAAATAAATAAATTTCATTATATGGGAAAAGAACATATATTCCTTTCAGTATTATATAACAAAAATTAGTACTACTACAAATACGGTTATTATACATACGCTTCCGTTTTCTTGCGGCGTTGAATTGATTGAACTCTACGAGTATCTACTACTAACAGCTGACAAAATTTTGGCTACATATTTAATTTTTCAATGTTCTCCTTATTTCCAGTCTAATGGTAAAAACAACAGCACCTTAATTTCCGTAGTGGTGAAACAACAAAAGAAAACTTTACTTATCACTCCATGTTTGACCAAAGAAAAATACCACCATGGCTTCTTGCAAATCCTCAGTAGCATCTCCCTCTTTGAGTAACTACATAACAAATTTAGTATAAAAATTATGAAAAATCAACATTCTACTCATCAAGCTCCGGTCATATTGAAGGAAACGATCAAAAAAACAATTTGAATAATTTGCAATAAAGTACCGCTTAGCAAGCTCTTGTTTTTTCAAATCTAGAGGCTGCCCATCAAAAACATAGCTGAAAGAAAATACCGCAAGCATTAGCAAATAAAAGGCCTTTGGGATGTGGTACCGTATAGACAGCATAAGGCAGAAAATATCTGTGTTAGGATTCTAATTTCCTCTGACACACGTAAGCAGTCAACTATGCATTAGTTTTTTCACAAATTCAAAACGAGAAAGATTTTCTGCCTTCCTCTGGCCATAGCCGTTGCCTCTTTTGTTCATCTACAATGGTCAATATTTTCTAACATATAACATCTTAAATAAAATAAGAACAGAGCAAAGAATTTTCTTTTCACAAAAAAGATAACTAGTTGTTAGCTTGGCTACACTAGATGAAGTTCAAATCACTAAAAATAAAACCACTCCTAATAGCTCACAATATCAATCTTATCATCATAAACTAATTGTTAGCTTGTCATCATCAACTAATCTTCCTTTTTTTTTTTTACTAAAAAGAATCATTTGTAATTTTTGTATTTCATAAGAATTGCTCTAACCAGTCAAAGAAATCCCTACATATCAACTCATTAACATGATTCTAATTATTTTTGTGCTGGGGAGGGGCATTTTCTGATTTATATAATAGAGTTTTTAGATTTTATAAATAGGGTTAAAATAAAGAATATGAAGTAAATTGTGAAACTTTAAAAACTGAGGGGTCATAAAGCAAACTATATGGGGGATTTTAAATTCACTTAACAACATTAAGAAAAATAAGTCTGGTTTAAAGTAATGGAAAAAAATCATAAACTAATTTGATTTGGTAATGTCCTTGTCCTACTTCGAGTGCCCACTGCCCATAACTATGAGCTATTTAAGAATTTCATGTTCATGTTGAGCTACAGTTATATAAGCTTTTAAACATTTCTCCATATCATTCCCTTTCGCAGTTAAGATTACAAGCACAAACTCTTAAGGCACGCATTAAATTAAAAAGCATATACTTATTTTCAAGTATCTAGATGTTAGGATAGAAAGTCACCAACCAAGCAACCACAATGAACAACTTATTTCATCATTACATCAAGTTTCATCCATGATAAACTTCTTCGCCAAAAATAAAAACATGAAAAAAACTTCTTACAGATCCAGTAGAAAAAGGGAAATGAGAACATTAAAAATCCCTGACTGAGATTTTATAAGAATTTAGATTATGAAAAATATATATTAAAAGTAAGCATAACCATGATATACTTTGAAGAAAACTTTTTCATCATAAACAGTCATGAAAGTATAATGCTTAAGAACTTTATGATGCAAAACTTTTTACAACCCCCAAGCAAAACAAGCACTATATGCCCCAATTTCCTACTATTGCAAATTATTACTAGAATGTCTAATACTTCAAGAAGATGATTAGTTGAATTGATATATAACTGTAAACTAAACTAAAAGATTAGGGAGTTACCATGAGTAACATGATCTTTGGTTTGGCTAGATAGTAGTGATGATACCAAGACAGCAAATCTTCTTTCCTAACACACGGTAAGAGTTAAAAGATATACTAGTTATATGTTTTCAAGCATACATAATTAAACATCCATTAAATAGAAAGGAATCAGTAAATAAGAATCTAAAACAAATGTCTTTAGGATGCAAAGAATCTTCAACAACATTGCTTCAAGAATCAAGAATGACGAAATCATAGTTTTGGAAGCCAGACCCCAGTAGTGGAGCTTGAAGCAAGGGTCGAGGCTAATAAGGCAAAATCAATCTCCATCCACCCATCATATTCGCTGTCAATAATCAAATATATAGTAGACTAGCTGGTGCTGCAAAGTGGGAATATTGAGCTCAAAATATATAGGATGCCAATGCAAGCAGGCCAACCAGATAACTATAGGATCAAAAATGAAATTCAATGATTCAATTTTAAGTAAAAGGATTAAGGCAAATTTCAATGATTTAATAAATTAAATTGAACTCCATTTGTATAAACTACATCAGCTGCTATTTCAGATTTATTAACGATAACTTTCCTAAATCCAATACTTGAAACTTGATGTTGTTGTATTGTATGGTTCATCAAAAATAATATTACCAAGCTGCAAATTCAGTAACATATAGAAACCTATAAGGCATCATGACTTACCCGTATATATGTAACTGTCTGCAGCAAGTTGCCTTCATTGATGCTGCTAAAGGCTTCCAAGAGCTGCTTAACAATTGGGGCTGCTTCTGTAAGTTTCACTACAATTTCCTGAGAGTAAAGATTTTTTAGTCATACATTTATTCAAAGCTGAAACCTGAAAGCAAAAGGCTCTAACCCTGTTTTCCAGTCGAGCTTTTTGATCGGTGATTCTCTTGTTCGTCTTTTGGTTGCCGGTTGGAAAATGATTTGGTTGACCTCTTTTCTTCAGTTGCTTAGAAGATTCTTCAGACATGCTTTGGATGGAATGCAGTCGAAGTAGATGCTGCAAAAGTGAGGATATATAAATCACCTTCAAGTTTGTTTGGGAATTTTATGTCATCATAACTAGGGAAGAAGCAGAAATCCTCCTTAAATAATCAAGAAGAGGGTTTAGCCTTTAGCTGAATAAGGAACACACAAGGATACACCAAGAAGCTTTAGGACTACACTTTATCCTTTAGCTTGAGCTGCTAGGAATCACAAAATGTAAATATCTATATATAGAGAACACTGCTACACATAACATCTAAAACGACTATACTGTAGCAATATATTTATTTATTTATTCTTGCGCGAGAGAAGGAAAAGATTAAAAAAGCTTAAAGCTTGAGGACCTTTGACGGGAACCGCGGGACTGAAAATAATTTTTCCTGTTTACTGCCTGCCTACCTACAACCACCGTGAAGCGCGAGAGTTAATCCCAATAAATCAACCCAACATAAATGGTTCCATAATACTGAAAATTTTGTAGCTGAATTACATGCCAAAAATACTCGCCTTCACAAGCCATGAGGGCAACTTAACTGCTTGTGCTTTCCCGACTCTTCTTCTTCCTTAATGCAAAGCTGCTCGGTCCGATTTCTATTTGGGGGATTTCAGCTAAGAAAAACAAACTCTTATTTGGGGATTTAGGGCGACCGACAGAGATGAGAAGAAGAGGGAGTAATGAGCGGGTAACCAAAAATCATTTTTTGGGAGTGAGCGGGATTTTACCTTTTATTTCCTTCCACATTTGCGGCGTTTTAAGAAAAAAACGCCACTAAGAAATTTATCAAAACGACACTGTATTGAAAAATTACAATACATGTTTGCGGCGTTTTTTATCAAAACGCCGGCAATGTCTACCTTTTCTGGCGTTTTTCTTGAAAACGCCACTAAAAAATTTAAATTCTTCTATTGAAAAGTTGGGAAATTTTAATACATAGTAATGGCATTTTTTGTTGAAAACACCGCTAAAGCTCACATATTTTTTATATTCAATTATTGTATCTTTTATATAAATTTTACATAAAGAATTATTAAAATTTTAAGTAATATTTACAAGAATTAGATAATATTATAAATTTTAGTTTTTTATTTCATTTTTATTTTTGTATTTTTTTCTTATAATTTGGTCCTATCCAAATTAAATAATTACCTATATATCCATATCAAATATATCAAATGGTTTAAATTAAATATTTTTAAATATAAAAACATTAATTAATTGTATAAAATTGTATCATTTAACAAATCTCAAATAAACCTTAAACCCTAAATTAACCATTCAATATATATAAAGTCTATCTATTATATATCTCTTAAATAA
This sequence comes from Gossypium hirsutum, assembly GCF_007990345.1. NCBI lineage: Eukaryota > Viridiplantae > Streptophyta > Magnoliopsida > Malvales > Malvaceae > Gossypium > Gossypium hirsutum. Next base: position 3,818,370 of record NC_053428.1, read on the forward strand.
TATAAACTATACTCATAATTTCTATATATTAAATTTATTATTATCTCTTTTACAATTATATAATAACATATTTAATATAAATTAAAAAAACTAATTAATCTAAACCTTAAACCTTAATTCGACCCTTGAAACCCTAAATCCCTAACTCTTAACCCCTAACCCCTAACTCTTAATCCCTAAACCTTAAATCCTAACACTTAAACTATAATCCCTAAATTCATATATAATCCCTAAACCTTAAAATAGTAACTCCTAAACTTGCCTTAAATCTTAAATTAACCATATACCGTAAACCATATCAACCCTAAACTATAATAATAATTAATTAATTATTTTAAAATTAATACTATCTTATCTTTTTCAATTATATATGAAATTATTTAATATATAAATTAAAAAAATATTTAAAAATAAATTAAAAAATAATTAATCTAAACCCAAAACCCTAACTTGACCCATGAACTCATAAACCCTAAATCCCTAACTCTTAACCCCTAAACCCCTAACCACTAACCCCTAAACCTTAAATCTCAACCCTTAAACCATAATCCCTAATCCATAATCCTTAAATCCATACTCCATAAACCTTAAAACAGTAACTCCTAAACCGGCCTTAAATCTTAAATTAATCATATACCTAAAAAACTTTAAAATTATTTTAAATGATGGTATTTTAATTGTTCCATGTGTTCTATTTTCAAATTATTTCTACGTGTTATTATTTTTTTCTGAATATTTTAAATATTCAATTAGAAATAAATTGAATTTTATTTAATTAATATAAATAAACCAAGTAAGATAAAATGTTTTTAGCGGTGCTTTTCCAAAAACGCCGCTAAAGCCCTTACCATTAGCGGCGCTTTTCCAAAAACGCCGCTAAAGACCCAGGCATTAGCGGCGCTTTTTGAAAAACGCCGCTAAAGCCACGAAATGTTAGAAAACGACACCGTTGGGCTAAGGTTTTTTGCGGCGTTTTTTTGAAAAACGCCACTAATGCTCATTTTTAGCGGCATTTTTTTAAAAACGCCACTAATGCTCAATCTTTAGTGGCGATTTCCAGAAAGCGCCGCTAATGCTTAATTTTTACCGGCGTTTTTTGTCCAAACGCCGCTAAAAGTGCCACTAAAAGCCTGTTTTGGTGTAGTATAAGTTTAAAGTTGGATCTTTTACCATTCCGAAGCGTCATCTAAAGTAAATAAATGAGGGATATTCTTAAACTGGTAAGTAAAAGTTGAAGTCTGTGTGATGAGAATCTCAACATTTGTAACCTTTAGTCAAATATATTTTCAAACTGAGGAAAAATAAATAAATAAACTCAAAAAACCAGACCAGAGACCCAGTTGAAGTTGAGCTTTCATATTGAAAAGTCAAGCTATATGTTTATGATATGTTGCAATTTTCAATTCTCATCTTCCCTAATGAAGCAGTTTGATGTTTGCTGAAAAAGCAATGTGAAGGCGAAGAAAAACGTGAAAACAATTAAGAGCTTCATGCTTAAAGTTTTGACAATTACCGTTCGTTCTAAAAAGAAAAGGTTTTTATATTTCCTGATACAACCAAGTAAGTAAACAAAGTTCCATTCGTATAAATGAAACTCGAAAGTCGTGAGAGCTTAAAGAACATTTTAAGGGGCCCACTTGAACTATGAATGCTTTCACATTTATCACGTCCAATGTATGTTTAGCTCGTTATCGACATGCAATTTATATTAAAAACAGATGATACCCAGTAAAACACAGTGTAAAACGTGTACAAGAGGAAACGGTAAAGAATGTGAACCCAATGATGTCTTTTCCAACTCTGAAATTACCCAAGCAGGATTTCCATCTATAACCTCCAGAATCTCAACCCCTTTCTTTAGATTTTACCACCCTAAAATGCTGAGGATATGTTTATATTGAATCACCCATTTGGCCCTATACTCAACCCACAAAACCAAAATCTCCCCTAGCTGAATCCATTTATCAATCTACATCATTAGAATCCCAGAACATCTTTAATTGATTGTTACTCGATCAACCGTTCCTCTTCTTCTTCCAAATGATCTTATCTTCTTTAGTCACAAGCCATTTTCCTTTGATTAGGAATGGCAACGGGATAGGACAGGATAAATGTTGCTAAATCCACTATCATTTCACAGATGGTACATTTTGTTCTACCATCTCTATAGTGGATGTATAATTTTAAAATTTACTAACACTTTTATGGATGTTGGATGCATCCATCCCTGCTCCACTTTAATTTAATTTTTGCTACTTATTTTTAATATTTTCAATATTTTTAAAGTGAAATAAATATTTAAACATAATATATATTTATAATGTATGATTACATTTTTATTCTTTTAATAGTTATATATATACAAAAATAAAATGATAATTTTATATAATAGAGTAAGGCAGAACAATCAATTATCACTATACTCATTGTCTAAAAAAAATCCAGTCTACTTCACCCCTCCTTTATATATTTTTCAAATGAAGTGAATTGATTCAAAATCTATGAAACAGTTTGAATTTTGTCATCCTTAGATGTTTCGTAATCAAATCAATTAGATTGTCTTCAAAACTTCGATCAAAAGTAATATCTTCTGATGATATTTTCTATTCTCTTTTTCAATTTAAAAATGATGAGTTCATGTGTTCTTGCTTCGTCTACCGGATGATGTCAATGATCGGCTTTGAAACCACTCAAACAATAGTTGTTTGGAAACTCTAGCAAAATATTTCACTTAGGGTTTAAAGTTACATTTTCTAGTGTTTGATTTATTGGAATATGTTGCTTCCCAAGTTTAGGTAGGATGAGTAAAGTCCGATTCAATTTGAAAATTTTAATAAAAAATTTAAATTTTAAATTAAATAGTTTAAGTTATTTAAGTTAATCAAGTTATTCAAATCAACTAGAATAACAAAAATCAAATTTTTATATTTAACTTGAATATGAATTACATCATTTCAGTTATCCGAAAATTCAAATAAGAAAAATCAAAACTACGTCGTTGTGATAAATGTTTATCTTTTCTAAGGTTAAAAGTCAAAATCTTTAAGTAAAAGATAAAACTACGTCATTTTAATAAATGTTTACCCATCAACTTTACTTATGTAGTTAAATAATCTTCTACTTCATTTATTAGTTAAATAATCAGTCGATGTAAATGCAACATTGAGTATAAATAATATGTTTCATTAACTCAACTCGTTTCGAAAAAAAATTCAAATTAAATTCTATTGCTAAAATATGATTCTCAACTGGACTAACTCAAAATTTTCTAATTCAATTCGTGATCTCTACTTGATTAAATACTCAACCCTAAATTGAGGCATTCAACATGAAGAGCCTGTTAAGATAAAATGCTCAAATCTTAACAGACATAAAGAGCCTGTTAAGATAAAATGCTCAAATGCAAACAGGCCTGAAGAGGTAATTTTCCTAAAATGTAAACAGGCGTGAAGAGTCTCACAAGGGATCATTATCCCTGCAAGGCCAGCATGGCCGCAAAACACTCTGCGCACTCCTTTATGAAGCAGCAAGAATCTTTTATAAACTTACACCAGCTCAAATCATTTGGTAAAATGAAGCATTACCCGAGTAGCTTTGGGCAAACATTACAAAATCTATAAATATTTGCATCATGACATTCATCAGGTATGAATTCTGTTCAAATTCTACACCATTTTAACTCATTTCTTTAAGTTTTATTGACTTAAGTATCTAAGGGAGATGAATTCGGTACCCTTTATCATATTTCTTGTCTTGTAAATTACTTGAAGCGTTAACCTGACCATTCCGAGTCATCTCTTCAAAAACTGACCTCAAGAATTATATTTATACATTATGTGTGGGGTTCCAGCTTTTGTTTCAATGGTTTTTAGAAGTCAACTGGAACTTTTTATAGGTTCAATGGGTTCAACGGCATGTAAGACTCAGACTTAATCCAAGGATTTAATTTCGTGGATTGATATTATTCTATGTAACATTATGTCATTATCTCAATTTTCTTTATTTTTATTAGCAAGTTTAATGAAGAAAAATAACTTGAACAAAAAGTATTTGAAAATCAAAGCAGATTTTTAAAAAGAGACGTCAAGATTTAAGGTGCATGAACCCAATTATTTTATCTAACCTTTCCTCGTGAATAATTAACATTAACATATAAAAAAGGATTAGAGGAATATGTTTTCTTTTAATCCCTTTTATTTTTTTGTCAAGATTTGGTTGGTTGAAAATTTTCAGAATTTGTAGTGTACAAAATTTAAGGAGACATAGTGTCGTCCTGAATCTTAACTAACCCACAGTTCAATTTGCAGGCATTGGTTTGCCTTTTTCTAAACCTGGTTAACTAGCCAACCCAAGTCCATTCTATTAACCCAGTCTACTAAGAAAGAAAAACACTACACAAATTATCATGCCGTCGACACAATTATTAGAAATAAATCAATAGATTAATCACCTAATTAACAAATCAATTATTCTAAATTATCAAATATTGTCCAAAAGATATACAAATACTAAAGTACAAAGAAAAAATTGAGAGTAATTAGATCTCATAAATTTGTGAAATCAAACTTCGAATATTATTTCAAATAAAAAAAAGTGTTTAGCGATCCATAAGAAAATAAAACGCAAATTAAATTAAAACTAAAACACCGCAACAGAGGCTCAAGGCGCTGGATGTTGGGTTGGGCCGCCAACCGCTGCATTGGGCTGGCACCGCGGCAATGGGTTGTGAGGCCGCAGCCTGTTTGTCCTTGTTTGGGCCTTCTTTTTGACGCTCATTCCATCCTTTATGAATCGCCTTCTAAACTCATATGCACTTAATTTAAGTTACGAAAATACTCAAAATAATTACTTACAACCAACGAACATAAAAACAGACTAAAAAAAACATGGATAAACAATAATACTAAATGCACAAATAAAACTAAAACATGGAACATTAAAATATTAAGTAGAAATATATGAAATATGAATGCTTTTATTTGTTTAATGGAAAAAGAAAAGAAAAGAAAAGAAAAAGATAGTTCCATTGACCCCCGCTCGTCTTTTGAATATATACTTTACTAAACTCGATGATTTTGATAACACAACTAAAAAGAAAAGTTTCATCTGTTTCTGCGTTGACAGAATCTTTAACTGCAACCCCTACCTTACTGCTTAACTTTGGCCCCGTGCCTCTACTTCTTTGACCTCCATTCTCCCCAAACATCAATCAATATATTTATGCATGAATGTTGAATATGACAGATATATAATTTTTAATTAAATGAAAAATTAAGCAATATAGATTTTCTATGGTTGGAACCACAAGCTCTTTGAATTTTACGACTTGTGTGATAATATAGGAATAGGCCATACCCTAAAGCTAGACTAATTCTAAAGACCCCTTTTTTTTTTTTTGTGCGTGTAGATTTTTCCTACAGTTTTTGATATATTCCAGCAACAATGACATAAAAAAGACAGTGGCCAGTTAAATAGGATCTTGTAGGCACTAGATGGTTGAAGAAAAAGAGTTGATGATATATTCATGACATGACTCATGTCCATTGTCCCACATATTTGTGTATAGATTTATATAACTGAACACTTGTGCTTCTAAACAGAACTTACATATATATATACATGAAAAAATTGGATGGTTTATTAATCATTTCATGGTGGACTCAATCCCCTTCCCTTTGTCATGATGTGCAAGCCAGATGAAGTTTGGCCAATCAATGTGATATCCATATTTTTCATGCGCGTGCAATGCCCTCTCTGATTTATTCATATCTTCATTGGATAGCTCCAGATTACTAATAATCACTGTCCGAACTGATAACACTTTACATACATACCTCTCTGTACATGTATATATCATGATCCAACAAAACAAAAACAAAAAGTACTTGTTGGCAATTTGAGACTAATTGAGAGTTAAAGACAACATTAAATTATTTGAATAGATACATTTGCATGTCGTCCTGTTACTGCTACTCTTGTTTCAAATAACTTGTTTCTCTACAAGATGAATCATGTTTCTTGATTCAAATTAGTTACTGCTTTTAGATTCTTTCTTATTAATTATATATATATGTTAGATTATAGATAATAGTGTTGTTTTTTTCATATTATACAAATTTTATTTAATAAAATATCAAGAGTCAACCGAATATCAAACTCAGTCAAATTTAAATAATACTCCTAGTAAATATTTTAAATGTTTTATACCTATGATGTCATTCTCCTGTTTTTGAGGAAATTTGAAATCATATTTGGTTTATAGCTGCCTTCATAAATGCCGGGAAAATCGATTAATTCTAAAACTAATGGAGGTAGATTTAATTTGTGTCCCAAATCGAAGTGGATAATAATATGGGTCACTTTCAATAAAATATAATAGGATTATTTTGCATATGTTATCTCATTCTGTTTCTCCTCCACAAATGAAAAATATCTTTCTACTGCCAAATATAAAATCAATTATTAAATGTTAGTTTTGGAATATATTACTTAATCTAACTTTAAAAATTAAATTATATACATAAATATTTATATAAATTTAGTTTATTTGATATTTTTTAAGTGGGTTGACATCAAGTTAAAACATGATATTAAATTACTCAAGTACTTTACTTACGCCGTATATTAATTTTGTCACATATATTATTTGATGAATGAAAAATATGTATTTAATATAAGGCTTAAGACATCATTTGATATTTGAGTTTGACTCTTTTGTCAAATGTGGTATATATCTTTTAGTATTTTTATTTGTCAAAAGTTACATATTTTGGTACTCAAATAACGTATTTAATTCGAGTTTTATATTAATTTGATGAAAATTAATTGTTAATATTATATTATTTGAATTTTTATGATTTTGTTTAAATTTTTATTTTTGTTTTGTTAAATGCAGCTTGATTGTTGTGATTACTTGAAGTTTTAGAGTAGAATTGATCAAATTTAACTGTTAATATTATTATTTAATTATAATTTTTCATCAAATTAATTCTAAACCTTAATTTAAACATTAAAAATTCGACAATATTACTTTATAATTTTTACTAAATATCACATTGAAAAAAAGACAAATACTACATAAGAAAAATGATAAACTCAAATACAAATAATAAATTAAACCTAAAAATTATATTTATTTTTAAATTTAATGATAATTTTTTAGAGGTGGTTTTGATAAAAAGTTGTTAAAGTTATTTTATTTTAATATATTATTTAAGAGGAAAGTATTTTAAAAATATTTATTAATTTGAATATTAAATTTTATAATTGTAAAAATACTAAATACGGTATGTAAAATGACAGTAATCGACACTAAACTAGTTAATTTTCAAATCAAAAGTAGCTGCAGTTTCTTTATTTTAAGGGGTTTCTGTTTCAATCACAGATACTTTATTTGTCGCAAATGACAGTAAGGAATACCATCATTGTAAAAATTTTGGTAAAGGGGAAAAAGGTCACATCAATATCATTCATGGACTATTCCTATTTGCTAGGGTTCAATTCAAAATTCCGACCTTCATATTCCGTTTGACTTTGGTCAAATATTTGTTTTTGCGTTGAAGTTCGGTTGAAGATATAATTGTATTATTCAAGTTCAATTAATAATTTTTTTTCTTTAAAGATAAAATTAGAGCTTAAACTTGGTTAGATAATAAAATTTAAGGTTAATAATATATATTAAAAATAATTATGTAATTTAATAATTTAAAAAAATATAAATTTTTTTATAAAATTTGAGAGTCATTCAAATCAAGTATTATTAAATTCAAATTTAACTCTATTAATAGTTTGAGCTCGATTCTATAATTATTGAAACAAATTCTTTTTTATTAAACTCTAGTAATTTATTAGTACTAATATCTTATTTATTCCTTAAATATAGAGTCTAAGAAGGCAAAAAATATTTTTAATGAATAATTTTATATATTATTAATAAATGTAAACAACCGAATATTATAAAAATATATATAATTTTATTTTAATAATAAATTGATAATATATAAAATTATATACTCGAAAATTAAATATTAAGGTAAATTACATTCAAGATCACTGAATTATTAGTAAATTTATATTTTGGTCACTCAATTTAAAAAAATTATAAAATATTTATTAAACTATTCAAAAGTTTTTTATTTAAGTCAGTGGGCTATTAAAATTCTTGTTGTATGGCTTTTTTTATTCGTAATGTCTGCACTAATTGAAAACTCTCATCTCATTTTCTTTAATAATTAAGTTTTTTTATGAAATAGCTTTAAATATCACGAATCTGTCAATTAAATTTCAAACAATTTTCTTCTTCGATCTCTAATACTGATCATTGGATCGACTTAAATTTAAAACATTTTCTTTTACTCGTCAATGTATACTAATATGCAGTACCAGTCGTTGAACCGTTACTTAAAACTCATCAGCTAGACTTTTCTTAAAATAATTTAACAAGTCAATAACTTAAATAAAATATTTTAAATAATTTAATTATGAAAATTTTTAAATAATTTAATAAATTTTTTAAATGATTAAAAATAAATTTATTAATAATTTAATGATATTAGGTGTAATTTACCTGAGTATCAATACTAAAGAAAAACCAGGCAAGATGCCTTTGAAAAAAAACAGCTCGGCTTCATCGAAGTCGCCACCAGCATTTGGTTTAATGATAAATGAGTGGTTCTGTACCTCAAAGAGCGGCGTTGGAATCCTCTTTTATTTTTGAATATTATATATATATAACAGGCTAAAAACTAAAACCATTGCCGCCATTTAAGGTAGGGGGCCTCTACAATGGTGGAGCCCCTGCAAGTCTGCGAACTTGGCTAGGTGCTCGTGAATTCAATAAAATCATAAAACCATTTTAGAGGAAAAAGGAAAAGAACCAAACTTTTGAAAGCACGAGAAATTTACAGTAAAAAAGAGCAAAAAGAAAAACCCTGTCCCGTGCTCTGGATATAGTTGGCTAAGCTGGCAATTTTTTCTTCTGCAAACTTTGAACGGTTACCACTTTGTATTCAAAAGATCACTCAATACAGAAAAAAGAAACACACACACACACCCAAAGTTGATCTCTGTATTCAATCTATGACTGTGTATGGCAGAGCTCCAAAAACAAATCACTTCCTTCGAAAAGAATTCACCTTTTCTTTTTTACCATAGCCTTTTTGTATATAATAAGTTAACCTACTGATGAAAATATAAACTAAAAATCCTCGTTTGTCTCCAATCTCTGATTCCCATTTGCCTCCTCTCTCTCTTACTTTTATTTTTTTCCCTTATTTGATTCCTCTTTTTTAACATTCAGGATTCCTTCTTTTGACTCGCCTATTTCAAGTTTTCTTTCCTTGGGTTCATTTAAATTCGTTTGTTTTGAAAATTTTGAAGTGAAAGAAAGGAAAAAAAAACATGGGTGGTGTTAACAAGGTGGAAGTGATAAACAGCAAAGGTTGTTCAAAGTTGTTTGTTGGGTTCTCATCTTCGGTGCCATCATTTAGAAGTTTCCAATCGTTTGAACCAATGTCCCCTGCTTCTACCTCTCTTGGTTCTGAACCGGTTCGATCCACTGGTCCATTTTCCGGTCTTGTTATATGCGTAACTGGCTTGTCCAAAGGTTGGTAAATTTGTATCTAAATGAAATCCTCCCCAGAATTTTGTGCTTTGTATTCATGTTAGATGATGTGTTGGTTGCAGAAGCAAGGAAACAAGTAATGGAGGCTACAGAGAGATTAGGTGGTCAATACAGTACCAGTTTACATCCTCAATGCACCCATTTGGTGGTCCAGATATCCTTTTCTCATTGTTATTGTTTTCTTTATATTGGCTGATTGGAATAAAGAGAAAAAGAATGACCAATATGATTGTAATTTTTCTAACATTATTGTAACTGGCAGATGGATAATAATAAGGTTTCCTATTGTCTGTCTTTTATATTGTCTCTACTGCTGCAAGTGCAGTTGTTATGTCGAACCTTAATATTAGTCACAGTGTTACTGGACGTAAGTTCGATCACGCTGTAAAACATGGATCGAGAAATGGTCTATTCCTTGTTAAACTTGGATGGTTTGTGGATAGTGTCAAGAGGAATGGTAAGATTAGGATATGCCTCTCATTTCATACTTCCCTGTTGTGTTATGTTCTGTTGCAATATGAAGGATTTGCTACAACTTAGATGCTTGTTTAATACGAAAATTCGAACTCTGTTATTCTACTACTTGTTAAGATTAGGATACCTTATGTTACCTGTTGTTGCTTGCCTTGTTAATGGAAGCAGAAATGTTAGTTTATAATTTTTGTGGGGTAATTTGATTTCTGTTAGTTTATAATTTTTGTTTTCTCCATTCATGCAGTAAGGTTAAGTGAATCACTCTACACTGTGAAGGGTGCTGAAGAACATGCCGCATGTGTAGATGAGTTGAATCGGCTTGCCGGGTCTACTGCTTCTGAAAGCTCATGTCTTCCTTCCGGTTTTCATGAAGCAAAGAAACTAGACATGATAGGAAAGGCAAATGTACGGTATTCTGGAAGAGTCCTCAATAGAAGTATGGACTCAGTGTTATCTGGTCATACAATATACATCGATTCTGATATTTCAGTTGAACTACGTAATAAGGTAACATTCTGAAATTCATGTTTCCTTTTTGTAATGCTAGTTTAGAATATGTTGCATCTGCTGCATGTATATGTCATAAACTAAGGTCATAGATTTGGTGTATCAGTCTATTTATCACTGAAAGACTAGTAAATGATTCACTATTTTAGTTACTGTCGGTTTCTACGTTGCTTTTAGCAATTCTTTGAGACATTTAGTATGTTGATAGATTCTCGAGGCAGCATCAGAAGAAGGGGCCATGGCAGTAGATGGTTGGTTTGTTGGTTGCAGTGCAAGTCATGTAGTGTGTGAAGGAAACTCTGTACATCGATATATTGGCAACTCGAACAACATAGTTACAGTGAGTGCTTCTGTATTGCGTTATGGAGACAGGGTTCTTTTATGTATAATCATCAAAAGATATACGAAGCACTTATGGGAACAATAAATATTTGTTATGCTTGAACTGAATTTGATATTAATGTCTCAGCCATTATGGGTCCTGAAAACAGCCGAGGATAGAAATTTGCAAAGACTTGTTCACATGTCTGCTGATTTGGCCAGGCAAATTGGGATACTGCTCGAAAAATCTCAGAAAGGCATTGTAGGAGAGGTACTTTTGAATATATTCCTGTCAGAATTACAGATGGTACTATATTATGCCTTCCCTGTGATGCTAGAAAGACCGAGAATGATGCTAATGTTAAGTTTTCACCTTTTGTTTAATAGGAAAATAATGTGGCTAGTTCAACAATATCTACTCGGAGCGTTAGAGGGAATGCAAGTCATGAAGAGAGGCAACAAATTGTACATTTGGCTAAAACGGGGGTTAGAAATCATCGCAGTCTCCGTATGCAGGCAAGTGGTTTAATCATGTTTGGTATGTGCTAGAGCTTCATACTAATGTGAATTCTTGCATTTCTTTGAACATCTGTTTTTCTTTCAGACTTGTCAAAACCCTTTCCGTCCAATAAGCCCAACCATTCTTCTGGAGACGGTTTGCTGGTCGATATCAGAGCCAACTTCGACTGCCTCTATTTTTACAGACACTGTTAGCGGCGAAGATGCTAGTGAGCATCAGTCCGTATTCTTTGATGCAAATGGTGATGGCAAGGATTCTGAGACCTCATTTACTAACATAACCCGGTCACTTACAGAAAGGTGATGGATCACTCTCTTGATATTCTATTGATTAGCCCTGTAATTGTCAGTTCCTTCTCATGTTTTGATTCAATTCTCCTGCAGTGAGAAAAATGAGTTGATATTCAAGAACCATTTTCTTACCATACTATTTCCAGTTGATCGATTTTCTGAAATGGGGCCTTCATCACGGACATATTTCAGCAATAATGGCTTTACATGTCTGCAGATTTTGGATTATATATATGCTTTTTATCAGGTATGACCTGTATACGCCTCTAGCTTATTGTGTTAATGGAACCTGTTCAAATATTGCACTTGTCCTGAAAGCAATCAATCTTTACCCGGATTCTCTTTGCTGTTGCTCATCTTTTGTAGGAGAACATGTCAGTCCATGAAATAGAGGCCGCTATTCACACAGACTCAAGGCATGCTGACAGGCTTCGATCAGCATACTGTAGCAAAGAGACAATAGAACATGGATATACGGTTTTCAAACGAATAGATTTCCTAGGAAGTCGTAAAAGCTTTGAAATGTTGAAGCGTGTTAGCGGAGATAATAACAGTAATGTATATGAACTCTTGATTAGAGCCTAAACATGCCATTTGCATTAGATGCCTTCATATACCAATACCGAGATGGTTTCGAATCTTCAGTTAGCAGCATCAACATTTCAACGAAAAAAAATAGTTACACATCGTATTATGACATGATCCTTGTTTATTTATAGTGTGTCCGGTGTGAAAGGAAGAGTGAATGAGCGAACTTAAACTTTGTTTTTCATAGCTCTATATTTAACATGATGAAGATCAGCTTCGTCCTAAAATACTGTGAAGAAATATGAAGGAAAATGGCCGACTGCCGGATAATACAACATTCTCTATTGATATATAGAAATAAAAAGATGGTAGGACCCAATGATGAGATTCCCCTGCCGTTAAAAGTTGATAAAGCTTAAAGAGTGTTGCAGTGTCCCAACAACTTTGGTTTTTGGCAGCCCTTGCTTGCATTCCATCATGCAGAAATCTGGGTGCATTGAAGGTGATTTTTTTTATGCAAAGCTGATAAGAAAGCCCCCTTTTTTCTAGTCTATCTCAGGCTCAGCACAATGGCCAAATTTCCGAAGGATTACCATCAAGAAAAAAGTGAGAACGATAAGAAACTAGCAGTGATCATAAAGTTGAAAAAACAAAAGATTGGTCAGGTAAGGCTACTCAGTTGGGTTAATATCCTTTCAACAATATCACTCGGCTTTGACTTGAATCTTCAGAGTTACCCCCCCCCCCGGTTTTGTTCTCTTCCACAAGATTCCTGTCCTCTGCTATTGCAGACATACAACATTTGGACCAAGTAAATCTTACAGTGGCCGCTATTAAGGACTATATGATACAAAAATGTTGGGAGTCCCCATCCACAGTCATCCCGTTGTTTGCTATTGTTCTTTTGCATTTGGTATGAAATGCTTTTCGTGTATTATTGGATTCCATCATCTTTGTTTTCTATATCAGAACGTCATTGTTTTGATCATGTCGGCAAATGTGTGCTGTTCAAGGGGTGTTTCCTTCCATTTAACGATAAACTCTTGCACCCAACCACTCGCAATAAGGCATAAAGGAATGTCGATACAATTTCTTTTTACCAACAAAACCAAACCTAAAACTAAAATGATTATATACCAAAATTCCGACCCTAATCTAAATCCATCCCCTAATAATGAACCAAAAAAGAGAATCTACACCCTAATAAAACCTCCATACTAGAGAGCACAGACAAGCAGAATAGAAACATCAAAGTTCCAGCATGAGTTACATTTCATGAATCGTAATATCATGTAATTCAAATCTATCAGTTACATCTGAGAATTAAACCCAAAATTTAACATAGTAAGATTTAAGATACAAAATTAACAAACCGGAGAAAAGATGTTGCTTGCTTGCAGGCAACGTCCGCCCCAGCGCAACTCCCCCACCCCTGATGCTACCAAAATGCAATTCCTGAGGTCATCTGGCTAAAACTTTAATGATACACTTCTGCTTCTTTTTGTTTTTTAAACTTTTTCCTTCCCCTAACTTTCTGCTTTTTGATTTCCTTTTCCAGACTTCAACTACATCCCCCTTTCCATTTCCTCCCATGTATAGATACAAGAATGACTATGGTGACTATGACTTGATGGTTTTTTTTTTTTTCTGTAGTGTCAAAAACTTCCTATAGCTCAACGCTGTCAAGTCCATGGCTTCAATATATGACAACTCGAAGTAGCCCTGGCTGTGGTTCTGTATAGTCAAGGCCCTCTTCTTCAAGCAGATACCGTTGCACAGCAACTGGAAGTCTCGCTGGAGTACGAGAACCCCTAGTATGGTGGCCAGTTCCAACACATATGTATACCTGCAGACGCTGATCTGCTGCCCGTGCTGTGCTCCGCAGCACTGATAGTTCATGTTTCAGCATATGAAGGGCTTCACTAACATGCAATCCATGCAGGTCTATCATCCGCTCCTGCCCTCTGAAATTCTCTAGAGGAACTGGGTTCCTATATTATCATAGTTCATAAGCAGTCAAACAAGAAAAAACTAGTATTAAGCGACCTAATAAGAAAACATGAATTTGGATTATTGGAAATAACAAACGACCAGGCTTCAAAACTGACAAACTCAGTTATATTATGCATCAGACCTGTGAGTATGAAAGATGAACAGATGGATGGATAGTGAAAGAAGAAACGGGGGGTCAGGCTAGTAGAAGTGAGGTATACAAACCAATTATACTTAAATGTTGAAACAGCACAGATAATTAATACCACCCCCTCATAGATCTCAGGAACCAATGTTTTTACTCTTCAGTCTCCACACAAAAATATCCATTGATCAGACAGATAATAAAAGCAATAATAATTCATAGCAAGAGAAGAAGGGCTAGAAGCCTTGAAACCACCCTGTCAAGGGACCAAGTACAACAGGAAAGAAATGACAAACCTCTGGTGATATATAGATTCCTGAGCTTTTCCATGAGCCGCCTTCATATGCATATTGTGCATTTGTCCTTTCACACTAAGTTCCTTTGCTAGAGCCTTGTTGCCAATGAGAAATGCTTGACGTGCCTATGTTAAATATGCAAGAAGTAATATCACTTAAATATATAAGTAAGATGAGTGGGCCTAGTTCACTGGGGCAGAAAGAAAGAACAAGAGAGATACAATCGATGAAGAGCAGCCAAACTTTAGAAATTTTCCTTCTACCAGTTAATAGTTGATGCGCTCTGTACATGTATAATTCAATCAACTCTCAAAAGCAAGGGCTGCTACTCATGCTCATTCAGGATATTAAACAGACTTGTTTACTTCCTAACTTGAGAAAGCCCAATGATGATGCATCAGTCAACATGAAACGCGTTGAAGCTTACCTCAAGATTTGTATTTTCTTTTTTGAGTGGGGGGAGGGGGTACACTACTGGAGTCCAAATTCTATTAATTTTTCCTATATCTAGCTAAGCCGATTGAAGATTGATATAACTTAGTGGAAAACTATAAAGTTAACAAAGAGATAGCAGTAAAAGCAGAAGCAAAACTCAAAGTGCCATACAGGAAAGGACTAAAAAAGAAAACTTATTTTCTAGGGTTGCAAAATGGGGCACAAAAAAATTGAAAGAAACAAGAGGCAGTTGAGCAATTAGGCTGAACATGTGAAGGAACTTCATTTCATAGCTTGCAAACAAAAATGAAAACCCTACAAAATATAGCAGCTTAAATAAAATTTCCAATAAAACACCTGTTCAAAATAAGCATTACGTAAACGCGCATGGTCTCGAGCTTCTTCCCGTAGTTCAGAGTATAAATTTCCTGCCAGAGCAATAATGTTAAAGCATATAGATATGTAGAGAGGATAGAATGCTCCTATTAAAAGCTTTATAAATGCATGAATTTTATCAAGAGCAGAATATTACCCACTGCATCTCCAGTTTCAAGCCAAACAGGAGCTGAACGAGCTGAACCACGAGTCTGCAACCTATTAGCATAAACCCCTCTTCCAGGTGCAGCACTGTAGGAATTAGCTGACCCATTAGAACTTCTACTTGACCCCACAGTTGAATCAGCAGAACCATTTCTATCATACTTCCACATTCCAGAATCTTGAGATGCCATTTTCCTGACAGCTGATGCAAAATCTATGGCACCTCTGGATGGAAGGGAAGAACTGGTTTTGAACATAAGCAGATTGTCCTTGTCAGAAGATCGATAGGTACTGGCACTATGTTGAAGATCATCTCCTGTATATTTTGGAGGACCACTCTGACCATCTGACACAGTAAGTGCAGGAAAGTCCATTGTACTCAGATTGGGAGCTGACAAGGTCTTTGAATTCAGGTTCTGGTTGAAACCGCCATCAACTTGAAGCTGCAATAAGAATCAAAACGACCCATGAAATGCTAAAAGTTTTAGTACCATTAAAAGGACCAAAACATATAACAAAACTCCAAAACCCTTTTGAGTATGCTAGATAATTGTGAGCCGAAAACAAAAACCTAAGAAGATATAACTTCAAAAAGGAATAACAAAAAGAGAAGAAAATCACATAAGGAAATCTACCCCTCTACCAGGCCACAGGATATCATGAACTAGAGTCAACATACAAGACTATGGTCGAATTGAGTCACCTCAAAACTTTAAGGGAGCCAACTTTTCCCTGTAAAAAAACAGTTAGCAATAGCATCCAACTATTACCATCCACGAAATCCATGGTGCTCACGGCAGATTCCCAACATCCCATAAGTACCACATGAGAAGAAAAATGATAAGCAGTTGCAGTGTAAAAATAAAGGAATACGGAAAACTTCTAAAAGAGTTCCACATCGAGACTTTAAACATAAACCATTCCTTTAGTATTCTGCAACTTTCTAGCAAATGATAATCATAAAATAATATATTAAGCAAAAAAATAAGATAACCATAAAATAATATATATCTACATATAACTTGAAGATATAATAGCTCTGCATCACTACATAAACAAAGCACAGATGCAAGCACTTGAAAATTGACCAACTAAAAACAGTTGAGCACCACTCACCTCAAGTTGTGTAAGCATCTCTATGGTTAGATTTAAGTCACAACCATTGGCGAAATAAACTTCAGCAAGGCTTTCAGCAGCGAATCCAGGGAACTGGGAAGCCAAAAAATCCACATGATTCATTTCAGTATCATTGATATTTGTGTGCTCACCCAAAATATCACTGGCAAATGCATGCCTAGAATTTCCATCATACAGTTGTCCTTCCCTCCCATTGCCAATCAACTGATCACTGTTAACAAGTTGCTCATCCCAAGGTTTGAGTGGTAAGTTCAAAAAACTAGCTGAAATAGGCTCCTCTCCATAGGATGAAGAAGGATATCTATATTTTTCATCCAAGTTATTACCATTACCATACTGATGCAGTACTTCCTGCTGATCACCAAATACATATCCACCAGCAGCAGATGCGGGAAACCTTGAAGCTTCGCTACCATCATGCAAGGACAAACCTGCTAAGGAGAGGCTCCCAGGCTCCATACTTTGTGAATCATCCTCGTTAATAACCTTAAAGTCTGGGGTAATATCATCAGGGAGCTGGTGTCGCCAGAACTGATGAGCCTCATCATCAGAATTATTTGAAACAGAAGACCCTGACCGATCAAGCACTGCTTTTCCTACGCTACCAGAAGTAGAAAACGTTGCTGTAGCAGCTGCTCTAGTGCTTCCTGATGAAGATGGCGACCTAAGAGAGAAGGGCACAAACTCGGCTGCATTAGGATTCAAAGTTGTTGCCTTGCTAGGGGCATTTGATTTTGCATCACTAATTTGGGTCCCTTTCTTGGACAAGCTCATTCTTTACTGAAAAAGATAAAGTAGATTCTACGTATATAAAGGAAACTGATGCAGAGGATATACACTTGAGTTTCACTAAATTCTAACCAAAACCTGCAAAACCGTCCATCCGTATCACAATATTAATTAGTCAAACTTACAAAAGAATCTTAAATTGAAGACAAACACACAAGTATAAAATCAACCCTCAGCAGAAAATAACTCAATAACAAATCTAGAACGAGATTAATACCAAAAACACCACATTGCTCTTTATATAAACTGTCACACTAATCATCTCCAATAAAATAATGATTACGAAAGGCCAAGACAATCGAAATGACTAAGATAAAGGAAATATTAAACCGTATTTGACTCTTACGCAGGCAAAATCCATTGCTTTAAATGAAACAAACATAGTGCTGTGTTTAATTAAAAACTGAATGGAGCTCACAGCCAAACGTTTCCTATAAAAGTAACATTAAAATTAAGCCTTTAGACTACGAATTAATAGCGAGATTTTCATTAAATAAACCAAAATTATACCAATATACAGTTCAAAGCCTTGAAATTCACTTATCAACAAGACTTTAACCTGAAGAGAAAAGAAAATCACAAAATCCTCTAGTAAGAATTAAATAGCAAGCTCCTTTAATTAAAAACCCTAATTAAAAATAAAAATAAGAATAAGAAAAAAGCTTTCTAGGTATCTAGCTAAACGAATAATTAAAACGAAAAGGCAGCATAAGTCAAATCTATAATCTCCCATTATCTAGTCCCAAAGTATCCGAGATCTCAAGTCAATCCAACACAAAAAAATAAAAAAAAATTATAAAAAAAGGTAAATTTTGTAATAAACGGAACGGAGAAAGACAGATGAAAAAAAAAAGAGAGAGATCTAAGAAGAAAATTATACCTTTGCGAAACAAATCGAAAGGATCCATAGCTAAAGCTTTCAGATGAAAAAGGGAAAAAAACGAAAAGAAGATCAAAGAGGAGAATCGATGAACAAAGTACGTATTCCCGATTATTTTTGGCTTAATTAAACTGATTGGGATTTGAGCTTTTTGGTTTATTGTTTTTCTTTGGCTGCAGTGTATTATCCCAGCTTTTTGTTTCACAGCACAGGTTTCCCTGTTTCTCTCTTCTTTCTATCTCTCTCTCTTCGAGTTTTCTTCTTTTTTTTTCTTTTTTTTTTTGGTTTGAAAACGGTTAAAGCCCACCACCACAAAAATATATATAAAATAAAACTACACATCTAATTCCAATCCAACCCCGTTCGCCACTTCATTTGAAGATTTGACCTTTTTTTCCAATTTCAATTTTATCTTTTATTTTCAAAAAGAACTCTTTTTTCATTTTTTCTAATTTGACGACCTTAGACCTTATTTGGCAATAAATTAAAATCATAAATGTTTTTAGAACTTTTTTTCCCCACAATCAATTCTAAAGAGTTGAATTATAACATTAATTTTACATCAATTTATAATATAATAGATTTTAAATCCATTTTAAATCTTTAAATTACAAATAATATTATTATAATTATTGTAATATTAATATAAAGTATGATGTTATCGAAATTTCGAAATCGTAAATAATTTTAAACCTAAAAAAATCTTTAATTGAACTCATAGATAATAACTCATAACAATCTCAACTTTAATAACACAACCAAGCTGGGATGTATTGTAAGATTTTGAAGATTTAAGATGTAATTTAGTTTTAAAATAATGCTAAAAAGTTGATGAATTTATACTACTTATACATTTTTAATACAATAAATCATTTAATATGAAAGAGAAAATTATGGGTAAAAAGTTATCAATTTTTTTCAAAAAAAGTATTTAATTTTTTTACTCAATTAGGTACTCGAACTGTCAAAATATATTAAAAAAACCCTTTAATTGTTAACTTAACTGTTGATTGTTAAAATCAATTATCCTTAATTTATTTCAATTAAAGCAACCATATGTTACAACCACGATATGACATGTGGTAAAAAATTATAAAAAAATTAAATTTAAATAAAAATATTTGAAATTTATTAAAAATTAGAAAAATTTTATAAAATATATAGAAAATTATAAATAAATATAAATAAATATAAAATTCTTAAAAAATTATAAAAATTTATAGTACCAAAAGAAACATTATTTAATTTCCTTATAACTTTTATTTTTTTAATTTTTTTATCATTTTTTGCTACATGTCACGTTGTGTTGTGACACGTAATGACTTTAACTAGAAAAAAACTTAGGGACATTAACTTTAACAATCAACTATTAAAGTTAATGAGTAAATAGCCTTTTTGATGTATTTTATAATTTTTATAAAAATCTACAATCTTTTACAATTTTTATAATTTTTATGTTTTTTATTAAAATTTAATCATTCTTATAACTTTTATTGATTTTTATTTTTTATATTTTTTTGTCAAATGTCACGTTGTGATTGTGGCACGGAGTGACTTTAACCGAAAAAAATTAGGGTTAAATAACTTTAATGGTTAAAGGGCCTTTTTAATGTATTTTGACAATTTGAGTACTCAATTGAGCGCGAAAAATAGAGCTTGGGCTTAATTGCTTTATTTGAAAAAATTTAAAGGCATTTTAATACATTTTAAAAGTTTAAATACCCAATTGAGTGAAGAAAGAAGAAAAAAAAACAGAAACTTACTTACTTTTTTTTTTTAAATTGAAGAAATTTTATACCTTAAATATAAAAAAGAAAATCAGATAATAAATTACCCATCAAATTGCAAAACCAACATTAATTTGATGTAGAGATCTAACTCTTTAAATCTATCCATTTTAGGTAATCATAAATAATTGTTCACAATCATTTAATTATTGATATAATGTTTGCGATTTCGGGAAATGAAAGGGCAAAGGTCTAATTTCGCTTCCAGTCCATGTACTCTCTACTTTTAATTCCTGAAAGTTGATCCTTTTTTATTATTTTAATTTAATAATTAAAGTCAAATTAATATCACTATCAAAAGACTTTCATTAAATTAAATTAGATGCAATCAACTTTAAAACATGTGGAAGATGTGTAAGTAAATATATATATACATATATCAACTTTCACTCTTCATATCTAAATTAATGCTAAAGAGATGTACAGCCTCGTATTCGTAATAAAAATCCTTTCAACTCATATTTATAATAATAATAAAACCTTCTAGTCTCATTCAATATTTTTATTTGCTTATTTGATCCTTTATGGGTGTAATATTAATCACATGAATAATTTTTTTAAGTTTAAAAAAGTCACATAATTTAACTTAACCAGTAGTATCAATTGGATTGCAATTATTAAACTGAAAGAGTAATGGGACTA
The DNA here is from genome assembly GCF_007990345.1 of Gossypium hirsutum. Classification (NCBI taxonomy): domain Eukaryota; kingdom Viridiplantae; phylum Streptophyta; class Magnoliopsida; order Malvales; family Malvaceae; genus Gossypium; species Gossypium hirsutum. Next base: position 3,839,275 of record NC_053428.1, read on the forward strand.
AACCCATGAAATTAGAAATAAATGAACTAAACTTGAAAATGTTCAAATAGTACAGAGGTTTGGAGTATAATTAAACCAAATAATAAACATTCTTTTTTTATTTTTTAATTCTAGAATAATTTGTAATATTAGAACATGGTTAATTGCTGGACTATGACCAAAATTTTCCCATTACATCACTAAAATATTTTAATTATATCCAACATTTGTCATTTGTAGCTATCAGGGATTAGTTTTGATAGAAAAAGGATAATGTAATAATTATTTATAATTAAATGTTGTGTGTAACAATAATAATATATGCAACAACTTTTTATCTAATAATAAAAATATTATATTTTAAATGTGAGAATTTTGAGCTCCATCCTAAATAATTTTATTTTCCTCCTTCAATTATAAAATAAATAATAATAATGTATATTTTTATAAAATGGATTGATAAAAGAATATTTTTTTATAATGTATAGCAGAAATAATTAGTAACCACTAATTATATTATAAATCGGTACACTCTGTTTGGGAGTAAAAAAGTGTTTAAATATAATAAAAATACGAGAAAGTACCAAATAATAATATTTTGTTAAAGATAAAAGGTGTCAAATAAAATAAAATAAAATATGACCGGTTGAGAAACCGGAAATGAAGAAGAAAAATGCTATGCCCACCTGTGATTGGATCATTGGTCGGGGTATCACTTTGAAAAAATATATTAAACGGGTTGATTCGAAAATTGATATAAATTGATTGAAATGTTTAAAATTCAATTGAATTAAGTGATTATATAACACCTATTATTCAATTTAATAGTATGGATTTAAGCAATAGATGTTATATTTAAGCACATAATTTATCAATTAAAATTACATTCACACATTTATTTTGTAGTATTTCTATATATTCATAGTTCATATTTACACTATTAAACCCAAGTATTTTGAATCAAAACTTTTATTTTTACTATATTTTATTTTTATGAATTTTTAATATTTTTATTGAACTAGACAAATTGGATCTATGAATCAATAACCTAATTAATTTGACTATCTATTTGTTTTTGAAAATTATAGATAATAAAAAAAAAGTGTAAAGTGAGAGGTGGGTGGTTTCATAAATTAAATAGCTTTTAAATTTTAATTTTTATTCTATTTATTGAACTCTTTGATTGAATTGGTATCACCCTCAATCGAGTTATCAATTCGGTCAATAAATTATGCAAGTATCTTTTTCTAATTTAAAAAATTAATATTATTCCATGGTATTTTCGTTTTTTCATTTTAACGAAAGCCAATTAAGATATGTATATTGTGAAATTAGAACCTCCATGAATTGAATTACTAAAACATTAAATTTACTACTCAACAAAAGCTTAATTTTAATTTATTGTATAGAATTTTGTTTTAAAATACACAATTTATTATTTTCATCAGTTGTATATATTGATAATGTTGTTCATTTAGTTTGTATCACAAGTTAACTCTATACTAAATCACAATTGATGACAACACATGAAAAACAATTGTACTACATTTAATGTTATTAATTTGATTTATTTATGGGTTTAAATTTTATTTTACTCGTAATTTATTTTTTATTTAATATTGTACATATTTATTGTGATATTATGATTAATTAATTTCAAATAATATATTTATTTATTATATGTTATTTTTATATATGCAATTATGTCTTAAATTTATGAAGAATTCCTAACTATTAAAAAAATAATTGAAAATTTTATGTCAATATATCTTTAATTTATTATGATTCTCAAAATTAAAGAAACCCCTTTTTTTCCCAACTAAACGGAGTTCGTACATCAAATCCAACTCTTTTTTTATTTTTTATTACAGAGAGGAAATAGACTATGAAATTCTAAGTCCGAGAAGCCCTCTCACATGCTGTCCCTCTACTATCCTGTGAAGTCAACCATTTTTTAATTAATGAATATGGAATTTTATTTTTTTCAAGTAAATTAATATTTAATTATCTGTAAACTCAATAAAAATTTATAATATTAATGAATGAAAAAGATAGTACATATGTTCACATTCATTCCGTAATCTATATTACATTTAAGATTTAGATTAAATTTCCGTTATGAGTTATAAATTACCCAAAATATATTACTTTTATAAAATAATAACTTCAAGACTGGAACACATAAACTTTAACATCTCAATTTTATTATTTCAAACAAAATTATATTTAATTATTATATAAAAATTCTATTTACATGGTAAATGTTTTCATAATCTAATACCAACTCCTTTCCCCTCGTAAATCACATCCAAAAAAAAACTTTTATCAACTTCGAGTATTGATGCTGTAATTTATTTTATACATTTTATTTAAGTCTGAAAAAAATTGGAAGGTTCATAAATTTTCTTTCTATTAATTACTCGGTAGAATTTAAAAATGATAAGAAAAAAATAAAATATTTAGAAAATGTATAAGTTTGAAATATTATATACATCTCTCTTATCTAATTTTTTTAATTTATAAGAATTTATTTTTAATATTTATATATTAGAATGGAAAATGATTATCCCTTCTATTTTCTTTCCTCTTAATCAACTATACTCAAAATTGATTTCTTTTTACTCTCTCTTATTATTCTTTCACATTTTAACCCAACCAAATACACCCTTAATGTCAAAATTTATTTTGTTAGGCATTTAAATAATATGTGTTTAATCCTTTAATTACACTTCCTTTTACTTAAAAATAATATTTTTGATTTTAGACATTAAAAGAGAGAAGTGAAACGATGGATGTGTATTTAAGAAAAAACAGTTTTTTTTTTAATTTCTTTACTGATTTAAATTATTTAATAAATGAATTAATATTAAATAATAATTAAACCAATAAGTATATAACATGGTCCCCATCGACCCTAGTCTTGAAATGTACACTAGACAAGCCTTGTTTGGGTGATGGGGAACAAAAACCAAATATGGTTGAGGTTATAATGAAAGTTTTCTAACCAAGGCAGTTAACATTTACAGCTCAAATTTGCATTTGCTAATTGAATTGCGTATTTAATTTTTTTGATTTCATTTGTGTAAGCATAAATAGATATTATTAATATTTCGAATGAAAATATGATATGTATATTAAGTATTAATGGTATTTAATTTTATTGAGATTTGTTATATTATTTAATCTTTATAATATAAAATTATATATATATTTGTTTTAGATTTTATAAAGGAATTGGAAACCATTTTTCGTAACAGAGCCTCCCAACCTTCGCTTTAAAACAAAATTCTAATCATAAGTAAATTGTGACATAGAGTTTGCTAGCAGGTCACCATGGCTCCCACATCAAAGAAAAATCAATCTAATCAAAGTAACAAACCAAATCGATGTTTTATTTTATTTTTAGATATAATGATAATTTAATTTTTTATTAAATTTATTTATTTTAGTTAATTTTGATTTTAATATTTTGAAAAGAGTCAAATTTAATTATTAACTTTTTAAATATAGTAAAATTGTTATTTTTATATATTTAAATTTAAATAATTTTATATATTTTTAATTATTTAGAAAAATATTATTAAAAAAATAATATTATAGTTATCATTTACATTAAAAAAATTATCTATTTTTAGAAAATTATTGATCAAATTAACTAAATAATAATACAAATCAAATTAATAAAAGAAATTGAGCTTATTTTAAAAAATATCCATAAAAAAAGCTGAATTTCTATGAAAACATTTTGTTTCTACATTATTTCCGGATAAATTTATAGGCGGCCTTCCAAAAAGTCATTACTCAATCCGAACAAATTTCTACCTCCACCAATGCTTTGCCACCTCTGGCCTTACGTCACATACGCATTGACACTGACAACGAGACCACCAAACACTTATATATGACCTCCAAAGCTTGACCAAGCAGCCCAATGACAAAAACCCAGCACTGGCTTTCGTTCCCGACTTGCTCATTTTCGGGCTGTCATTTCGATCGGAAAGTCGATGAATGATGAAGAGGCTTCAAGTTGAGAAAAATCAGATAACACGACATTGCAACTGAAGAGAGCTAGCAAAGTGGGAGAACATTGACGAAATTAAGACGGGAAACTTTGATGAAGGTGGTGAAGAAAGAAGGGCGAGGGAGACCTCCTCCGATCAATCATGGATAGTTGAATCTAATAGATCGTAGAAGTGAACCATGAGCTTAATCACAGTATGACACACATATCGCAAAGCTCCGATCGACATCATATTCTAGCTAGTAACTCTGGATATACAGAACAGTACATGTATTCAAGATTAACTATTATCTAATGAAACCACTTTTATATTTTACCCATTGTGGCTTTACAGTTAATGAATTATGAATGGGTGGTTTTTGAAGTGCGTGTCTTACTTTTTATAATAAATATTGCAATTAAAATGTTAAAAAGAAAGAATCAATGACTACGTCTCCCTAACATTGTAATTGGGGTAAACATAATATGATTAAAACAATCTATGAGATGAGAATTGGAATGCATATTTTGAAGTAAAATGCAAGCATATAATAATGTTTTATTAGTTAGCATTGTCGTGCAGCTAAAGCAAATCAACCCACCGTTATCACTCCTCTTGCATGATACTAAGAAACGTGCATGTTTTCAGTCGTTTATCAACACTCTTCTTTCCCATTTAAACACAAGCTGCAATTACATATAGATAAAATCTAGTATCCATATTCAAGCTCTTTCACATTTTTTTTTCCTTTTCTGGGTGAATCAAGTTCTTTAACCATCAGTGACCGTAGCAGCATACTAAAATATGGGTCGTGGTCTGGGATCCAACACCAAGTCTCCGGTAATGGCACGATTGCTGTTGTTGAGTATCTGCATAGGAATATTGGCGAAGGCGGCATCAGCTCAAGTGAAGCCCCCAAATGCGTTGGCCTCAAAACTGGGGGGCTATTGCGGAAAGAGTACAATGTCCTGCTCCATGAAATGCGGTTATCTCGGCTGCCTTGCAGGCTGTGTGACATCTCCCTCGATCGGATGCGGCACTAAGTGCTTTTTCGAAAACACCAGTTGCCAATTTGGCTGCACCCCCTTTGATATTCGAGGCCAATCAGCCCGTGTTAAGACCTAGAGGGATATATATATATGTGTGTGAGCGCGCGCGTTGTTTATTTATTATTAAGTGTTTGTTATTATTATTACAAAACAAAAAAATATGATGATACACAATGAATAATGTCTTTGAAATAAATAAACAAGTAAACTTATACAATGCCACTGGATTAGTGTGTTATGTTGTTAATGATTAACATGTAAGAAGAGCATTCAACCATTTAGGTTGATTTGATTTAAAATTATAAAAATAAAATAAGTTGATTGTATCTGAATATAACCAACTGAATCCACCTATTATTCATGATGCATCACAAATAATTAACCTTAAATAGATGGCCAATTCTTTTGTCTTTGTTTGAGTACGAAATTTGTAATGTTAAAGGATATTCCATCTTTATGCACAAATTTTGTCCGCTTTGGTTTTTCAATTATTGTTGATTTATTTGATTTTTTAATAACTAAATCTTAATTTCAATAAATGATCAGATTAAGTACTTAAATTTAAAAAAAAACCCTAAATCTATCATAAACCTATAAAATTGGTTTCAATTATAATCCACTATTGCTTTCCTTAGTAACATGAAGAGCACATTAATCTTAAAAGGGAGTATGCTCTTCGTTAAGCTTTAGAAAATTAAATTAAAGTGCTAAAAGTTATTTCTATACTATTTATATCAATGTTTGACAGAATGATCAAAATTTTATAAAGTAAATGAATTTAAAATTAAAATTATAATCAATAAATGATGAGTTTATACACGGCCATTAAAGCATGACAAGAAGAATAAGATAAAAACGCAAAATTATAAAAAAAAAATTAATGCATGAAATAAATATTAATAATACTTTAAACATACAAAAACCTTACAATGTAGTTTCTATATGTTATTACAGTAACTTGTGTATTCGTGATAACTGCAATGAATGCAATAACTTTGTATTTGGTCATAATTACAATAAACACTGCATGATCCGTTAAATAACAAATATGATAATTACACACGAGTAATTCGTATTTGGGAGTAAAATGCAATTAGGTAGTGAGGGTATGCCATGAAGCAAGCAAGCATGCAATTTATATTAACAACTGGAGTTAGAATTGTCGTGCAGTTGAAGCAAATTTACCCACCATTTATCATCATTCCTCTCGCATGATTTGATATATACTTAGAAACGTGTTTACATTCGTTTAATCAATTCTCTGCCTTCCCATATAACACACAAGCTGCTATATATACACACAAATATTCAAGCTCTTTGATTATTATTAATTCGTAATAAAAATGGGTAGTGTTGGATTGAGATCATCGAGGTCCGTGAGCGTGGTACTGGCACGACTGCTGTTGCTGAATATCTGCATAGGGGTAGTAGGGATAGGGGCGGTGGCGATGACCCAAAATGCGTTGGCCTCGGAACGGCAGGACAGTTGCCCAGACAAAGTTAGTGGGAGTGTAACCTGCTTCTTAAATTGCGATATTTTCAGTTGTCTTGCAGGTTGCTTCACGAATCCAAGCATGGGATGCGGCCTAATGTGTTTTGCCCGAAACGTCGGTTGCACCACTACCTGCTCCATTATTGAATTTCCAGACCCATGAGCATCACCAGCCAAAAGCCTTATATGGACGCTATTTCTCACTTTATGTTATTACCGTCTTTGTAATTATTACAAAAACAAAAATATGATGATAGATAATTAATAAAGTAATTAAAACAAATAAATAAGTAATCTTTCCTTATGTTATTTATGCTAATAAAGAAAAAGAAAAAAGAAGAAGAAGAGAGTATTCGATCGTTTGATCGGCTCAATCTAAAATTATATAAAACGAATAAAATAATTTATGAGTAATTAATCCAACCAAAGGTAGGTAATTAAAGTTAATATATTTGTTTGGTTTTAGTACAAAGTCTAAAGGTCTGCATATTTTTTATTCTTACAAATTGGTTCAATTGGCCCATTAATTCAAAACACTTTTAATTTTAAACAATAATAATAGTTAAACAACTTAAAGGATCTAATTAATTATTATTTTTTAAGTTAGAAAAGTTAAAAGATTTAATTAATTATGCTTTGTAATTGGAATATTTCCGTTATTAAACTAAAATTAATTTAGACAAAACTTGTAGATGCTGTAATTTCAAAATAAAATAACTAATGATTTACATATGTTAAAAGAATTTATCTAAAACATTTTAAAATAAGATATTTTATATCTTAAAATTATTTTTTCTATGATCGTAAAATGAGTGTATTAATATTACATAATACACAATGTTGGGGTCTACGATGAATGGTATAAACATTGTAAGTGGACTGCAAGGTAAAAAATATTGAAGTGAATAAATATTTTGGAAGGATAGATGATAGAGAATAGAACTGTCATACATTGGTTAATCTCTTGACTTCAGTATTTATAAGTCATTGTGAAGTTGCTTAGAGTTCCATTCCCCACTTGCCTAAATCTAACTATCAACTTTCATTCGCTGATTTATTTATTTTCACATTTTGCCTAAATTCTTCCATCGATATTATTGAAGTTGAAAAATCGTGTAAAAAATACTTCCAACAGTTTCACAATATTTATCATTTTTTTTAGATATTATATTATGAAATAAAAGATAAGTTAAATTGAGATAAACAAGTAATTTCATTGTAAATGCCAAAAAGAAAATTTTTTATTTGGAATAAAATTTTAATTTAAGAGTATTTACCGTTGTATAAGCGTTAGTTAAATAACAGTAAATTGATAATTGAATAAGGCATGTTATGAGTACACCCTTCCACCCTAACAAGTTTAGATTTACACTCCTTGCATATGAGAGAAAGTATTAACTTAGTTATTCAATAATTATCAAGTTGGTTCTCATATATAAACATATTTCATTTTTTATATTTAACTAGTATCAGACTAAGTTTTTTATTTTTATCTACTTAATTCATAAGTGGGTTACTTTGAGCATTAATTTTTCATTTATCACTCAACCATTTTGAACATATAATATACTGATATAAAGATTCCAAGGAATAGAATATAAAACCATAATTTTATGATTTAAATCTTAACATTTACTAATAAAAAATATGCTTCAAAGCTTCTAAGTATCTATTTTTTTCAACATTTACATTGTATTTGGTAAAAAAGTCTCCTTAAAATATTTTTTTATTTAAATCTCTTTATAATTTATAAGTAAAATTGTACTTTAATATAAAAGATAGCAAAAATTTAATTTAAATTTTAAAAAAATTATAAAAACTTAAACTATTATAAAAATATAAAATTTAATTTCCACCTAAAAAAATTTGTGATTTCACCCGGGTAAAAGATATGAACGTTATCCTAATTTATTTGGATGAAATTAGCTTTTAGGCTGGAGCTTATTTCGGGCAGTCCTATTCTTTGTTGAGCTGTAATACCTCTAAGCTTGACTAGTTTTATCGAGGTCTTAACACTTTTTTAAATTATTCATTAAATTAATAAAAATTAATTCAAACAAAGCATTAATTTTATTTTGAAAAAGAAAACGCAAATAAAAAGTGCATTATTTTTTCTACGGTCAAAATGTGAGAAGATATTCGAGACTTTGTGAACAGAGAGGATCAGAGGGAAAAAAGTAAAGGAAAAAAGATAGGCAATGGCAATGGCAATGGCAGCAACTGAAGCTGAAGCTGAAGCTGAAGCAGAGCAGAGCAGAGTTCCAGTCTAAGCGCGTCTATGTATTTTCCCGAGACACCCATTTCTCTCGCTATATAAAAACAATATACTACATATTCTTGTGTAATTTGTACACATTTTTTAATGGGGGAGTATGAGGTTTAAAAATTTTCTATTATATATAAAAAAGTACAGATCTTTCTAACTTTGACTGAAGATTGAAAGAAAGAGAAGGCAACCAAAGCCAACACTTTCGGCGCTCCTTCTTTCTTCCCTTTCGCTTTGCTTTGCTTGCGTCTCCATCTTTCTTCTTCCTTGTTTTGCTCTCCAAAATCTCTCTTTTAAAATTCCAATTTTTATTGTTTATTTATAATTTTCACACTTGAACAAAGTTTCAAAACATTTTTTTATTATTACCACTAATAAAATAACATATCCATAGTTGGCCTCAAAAGAAAAACTCTTTCACTCTCTGTTTTCTTGCCCCAATTGTACGAATCTAAAGCTAACCCTTTTAGTCTATCAACCTTACCAGACCCTTCTTCTTGTTATTAGGTAAGTTTTTTCTTCTTATTTTTGTTTGCATCTTGTTGAACTTCCAATCTTTTGTGCTTTAGATCTTTTGGGTTTTTTCGTGCCTGCTTTTGGAGATCTCTTTGTTGGTTTTTTGGTGATTAGATCAGCAGGATTTTGGGTATGCTCATTTTTTTTTGTTTTGATTTTTTCTTTTGTTGAACTAGTGAGAATCTTCATTCTACTGTTTTCCTTAGCATTTCTTTGAACTGAAAAGCTTCCGGTGAGTGATCCGGTGAGCAGCTGAGATTTGTGGGTTAATTTCTGTTTGTTTGACAAAATTGAGCACTTTAGTTTCTAATATTTCGTGGAAAAAGTCGAGGAGGCATGAAAATTATGCTGTAAAGGAGGGTAATGAAGTCCCAAAAACATTGAAAACATCTAAAGAACGGTATATTGTTGTTGTGGGTAATGGTGAATACAGAAATGGACGTTCATGTATGGTTTATTAATTGTTGTCTAGCACGTGGCCACGTGCTTCGATGTCATGTTCACATTAAGTTTGTAGATTCATGTGAAATAAAATGGAATCTGATTGCTGATTTGTAGGCTTACATCTGAGTGGGAGGGGGGAGGCAATTTAATCAGTTATGATATGCTTTGATTTATATTTGTACAGTTGTTTTGGAATGTTTTGACTGCTGATCATGATTTTGTTTGTAACCTGAATTTCAGGCAGATTTTCTCATGTTTGTAGTAAAAGAAACTTTCTTGCCATTTTGTGGACTATTGCTAGAAAGCTTATGAAGTTGTTTTAAGAAATTTCATGGATTCTTACGAAAGGATCTCTTGTAGGAGGAGACGACTGTAATCATTGTTGCCTTAAAATTCATTATTAGTGAATACTGTTGGAGGCAAGGGCACATAAGATGCCTTTTGGTGCTTAATTTTATGCATCTTCTATGCTGATTACTGTTCTAGAGAATATGGGTTTATTATGCAGTAAAAATCATCGTTACACTGAAGCAGATGCCGAGGAAAATGCACAGGTGAACACAGTTTACATGCAACATATACCATCCTTTTATTTTAGTACAACCGGACTAACTCTTTGGATATGGTTTTATTTACATAGTATATTTAGTTTAATTTCGAGTTTGTTCATTTTCAGGCTGCAGAAATTGACAGGAGAATCGAACAAGAGCGAAAAGCTGAAAAGCATATCCAAAAACTTCTACTACTTGGTGTGTGCTACTTAGTTTGCTTTCCTTTTTTTTGCCTTGTTCGTTAGCAAAAAATGAGCTTTGTACTTTTGTATTTTGACTCCGTTAAATTCTTACTATTATGTTTGAATGGTTTAAGACATTGATATGGAACCTTCATGTTCTAACCCTGTCCAAATTTTATGGATATGAATAGGAGCATGTTAAATGCCATTTGTTTTTCTGTTTGTCTATGGAAAATGTTCATGCTTATAGAGGACTTGGCATGCATATCAGTCTTTATCCTAATTTGTTTAATGGTTTGTATTGATAGCTAAATTGCACTTTTTTCATTTGTTTTTGTCCAAGACTGGCAAATAGTACTGGTTATCATAAAATTGTAGTTGGTTATGCTTATACTTGCTACGCCTAGATTAGTATCAAAGAACGTTTGGTCGATTAATCCTTAACAATTGAGATACGAAGTTGAGCGGCCTAAACTGTTCGTGCTGATTTGCAGCAATGCCTTTTTTTTTTCTTTCTTGTTCTTTCAATGACTTAAATATTCTTTGTTTTTAAGGTGCTGGTGAATCTGGGAAGTCAACAATTTTTAAGCAGGTAAAACAGATTGATTGGCCTTTTATTGAATTGATTTCTTATCAGTCGAGAATGCTGGTATATCGTTCTTTTATTCTTATCTGTAGATAAAGCTTCTGTTTCAAACTGGCTTTGACGAGGACGAGCTAAAGAGCTATATCTCTGTCATCCATGCAAACATCTATCAGACTATAAAAGTACGCAAAACCTGAAAAGGGTGTGTTGGTTATTTCCCTTCAGGTGTCAGTTATCTATGACGAGGAATTTTATTTATATCATACGAGGATCTTTATCTAGGTTCTTAACTTGAGCTTAACATGGTTTGATAGATACTGTATGATGGATCAAAGGAATTTGCTCAAAATGATGCAGATTCTTCCAAATATGTTTTATCCAGCGAAATTAAGGTTTGAATTCATCATTTTTATGTTGCATTTTTTTGAATAAATCAGTTTTTGATTTGTAGTCAAGGTATTACACACACTTTCTTTACTCTGTCAGGTTATTGGAGAGAAACTATCAGAAATCGGAAGCAGGTTGGACTATCCACGTCTAAATAGAGAACTTGCACAGGAGATAGAAACTCTCTGGAAAGATTCTGCAATTCAGGTACGTATTTGCTTTACGTTAAGCTGTTTAAGCATTGCTCCTTTTGTGTGGGGAATTTACTGAACCTGTTGAAACTGGTCCTTTCGATGGTGTATTTTAGTACTTAATCACTCTGTGTACTTGTAGGAAACCTATGCTCGTGGTAATGAACTTCAAGTTCCCGATTGTACTCATTATTTCATGGAAAATTTGCAAAGATTGTCTGATGCAAATTATATTCCCACAAAGGTATCTAGAATTTGCAATATTTCCTTCTTAAAGAAGTTCCATCATGTATATATGATAAAGACAATTATAATATACGTCCTTGCTTATCAAAACAATTATCATATATATGATTTATACCCTCAACAAGATGAGTGTGAATGATAAAAAAAACCTTGAAAATGAATTCTTTTTGGTCCTGTCTGCATCTTTATTAGCCTATTTAACATGCAATGTTGGTAATATTGCACTTTTTTAAGAACTACAAACTCTGTCCATTGGCTTCCTAATCTGTTCCATATTGCAGGAGGATGTTCTATATGCAAGAGTTCGTACAACTGGTGTTGTTGAAATTCAGTTCAGGTGAATTATATCTAGTCTATCCTTTGCTTATATAGATATCTTCAATTAGGTACTCAAATAGGTGTTCATGTTTGACATGATCTATGCAGATTATATTTTGGTAAGGTGACTCAAAAATCAATGGTTAGATCATCAATACAGCATAGGTTCCTGTCTGCATTTTATTGGGTTACTTGATTAATAACTCATGTTGTTATGTATGATGTCTGCTTTGCAGCCCCGTGGGGGAGAATAAGAAAAGTGGTGAAGTATACAGACTCTTTGATGTGGGAGGCCAGAGAAATGAGAGAAGGAAATGGATCCATCTTTTTGAAGGTGTTACGGCTGTGATATTTTGTGCTGCTATTAGCGAGTAAGACCTTTTTGCTTTTGCCATCTGCAAATTCCATTTTGTCTGTACATGTAAAGATACAACACTGCTTCTATATTGAACCTGGTATCAAAATGCAGAAATATTAACCCAGAAACTGTCGTGGTTTAGGTATGATCAAACTCTTTTCGAGGACGAACAGAAGAATCGGATGGTGGAGACAAAAGAACTCTTTGATTGGGTCTTAAAGCAACCATGCTTTGAGGTTTTCCTTATGCTATATTATGCTCTTTGTGTGTCTACAAGGTAAAGGATTTTGGTTATAGCTGGAATTTAACTTAATGTAAAAACTTGGTTGTTTTTTTACAGAAAACATCCTTCATGCTGTTCCTCAACAAATTCGACATATTCGAAAACAAGGTTCTAAAGGTAAAAGCCAGTATAATGGGTATAAAATTACAATATTTATATGTTTGCATGAGTGTGATCTTTAGAATTCGAGATTCCATAGGTTCCTCTAAATGTATGCGAGTGGTTCAAAGATTACCAGCCAGTTTCAACCGGAAAACAAGAGATCGAGCATGCATATGAGTAAGCAATTCATCTCCCCTCTTTGCGAAGAAGAAATTTTTCAACCTACGACAATTTTATGAACTCTCTGTCTGTTCAGGTTCGTAAAGAAGAAATTTGAGGAGCTGTATTTTCAAAGCACAGCCCCTGATAGAGTTGACCGAGTCTTTAAGATATATAGAACCACTGCCCTTGACCAGAAGCTTGTGAAGAAAACTTTCAAGCTCGTTGATGAGTCTTTGAGACGGAGAAATCTGTTCGAGGCTGGGTTGTTGTGAACGAGATCACAAAACCCTAATTGCAAAGACTTGTTCATAATATGAAGAATGTGATCACACCATCTTGGATGTTTTTGAAATGCTGGCATATCATATCATATTTTCATCACAGGCTAAAAGTTTTGATTTCCCCATATTGTTGATCAATTTTTTTTTTTGTTAAAAATCTTCTCTAAAATCCCCATGATTCTAGGGACTCTGATTTGTTCAGGGTAAAACATTCCCCAGAGGAATTTGTTTTTCTTGTTTGTTTGTTTTGTCTTTCAGGGTTTTTTTGGGGGGGGGGTGTATCGGATCAGACATATGAAGGAACAATGAACATGAAAAGACATTCTTTATTTCCTAGTAATACAACACATTGTTTATAATATTCTAGTAATTCTCGTCATGATTATTCTTGTCTGGGAATTTGGCATTACACCCTGTTTTAATCTTACTTTAAATCACACAATGTCTGCAAATATAATTAAGCCACTATTTCATGATTATTAATTAAGCCAAAAAGAAAAAGAAAGAAACTGGAGTTTTCTCCTTTACTGTTCATTCAACCGAACTCTTTGAGCCTCGATCTGTCCCAAAGTGAGGCCTTTTCTTAGAAACAAAAATAATAAAGGGATAAGTTTAGGCGGTCTTTTCGTCGTCTAAACCAAGTTCCTTTGGTTAAAAAACTGAATTTGTTACTGGCAGTTGTGTCTGTCACAATATATGGGTTCTTTTTGCCACCTAAGAAGTGATTACAGGGAATTTTAACCGACAAAATTAAATGGCCTATCTTCTTGTTTGATAAATGTATTAGCAACATCACTACTTCTGGATTTGAAAATTTTAACTAATTCTTTTTTATGTATTTTTAATTGCTCTAATTCTTCATTTTAATATAAAAAAAATTAAATTTGAATTAAGCATTATGATTAATCTAATATATATTTGATATATTACAAATTGAGAGCACAGGTGATATTATTGTTGGGCTTGAATCTTAAACCTTAAACTGTTAAGGTACATCTCCTACGTCATAATTTTTAGATCCTTTGTATTATTAGTTATATTTTATTATTTAAGATATACATGAATTTGATAATACATTTTTTAAGTTATATCCTCATTTTAATATTACTTCTTTAATAATATTTTTTTTTATCATCATTGCGTTTGAATTTAAATATAATTTTATTATTAATTTTAATTTTATTGCTATAGTAACTAAACCATAGTTACAAGGTGATCCGTGAGGATATAAAGCGCGTGGCCTTCGGTGCAGCAGATGGCAAGTAAAATAACAATAAAACTAACCAAAACGTACATTGACAGCGATCTGAGACGGAGAACAAGGAAGACCGAGCCCTTGAACTGTTTCTACTCGTGTCGAACTCTTACGGTCTTTCCTTATTATTATTATTATTATAAAATAATATTAAATAAAACAAGCCGGGCCCTGTTAACTAGCCCCACTTACCGACTCCTCTACGCCGATGCCACAAAACCCATAGGCCCATTCAAGCCGACTTCCCAACTAAACCCTTCGGCTCTGCTCAACCCATTCTTTTCGGTGTACATTTATGATTTAAAAAAAAAAAAAGCTGTTTCATGTATGGTAAAAGTGATAGCACTGGCATAAAATATTATTTAACCTTAATTATTTTTTCATAAGCTGCAATTTTGGCTTATTTTTACAATTACATATTTACAATAAAAAAATGGCTTATCACAGACATATATATATATTGACACAAAAATGGAATCAAATAGTAAAACGTGATATTAATCGAACTATTTATATATTAAATATATAATAATATTATTGAATAATGTTATCATTGGATATCCCACCTTTAATTTCTTTTTTAAATTTACATAGTTTATAGTTGTATATTATCTTTATTTAAAACATTGTACTTTATGTTATAATTAAACTGTTTGTTATTAAGTTAAAGTTAATTAATAGAAAACATCAACTTCATTTTATAATATTTTTTAAACCAAATTTGTTTAGAAATAGTTTTAAAGAAAATATTTAAATAAACATATATTTTAAAAATGTTAAGAGAAATATAATATATTTAAAAAAAGGTGGGGTAAGAAAGCCAAACTGGAGCCATCCGATTCCAAAGCCAACCTTCAAAAATAAATAAAGGATGTGGATAAGGCAAATGCATTGTCAGCAGACATACCCAAAGAACATTGTAAGTACGAACTACCGCGTCATACTATCATGTCAGAGTCGGAGACAGACAGTTCCTCAACAAGTAGTAAACCAACACCTTGCTTCTATAATTGGACCACGTGGCACTTGAAATTGCCAACCATTCTTATCATTTAATTACGTAACAGTTGCTCATCACAACTTTATGATTATCCATTTGCATACTACACAGCTTTTTTGTTTTAAGATGAGAACGTAGTTGTGACTCATCACTTCACTTAATTAAACTTTACATTTACACAGCGATAAAGCGCATTCCAGTGCAAACAAACAAGTCGTGCGCTTCGAAAACACCTGATTATACTCTCTTTTTTTTTTAAAAAGAAAAAGAAAATGGAAACATCAACAATGAGTGGGTGAGGATAAGGTCCACAGTTGCTTGCTTTAAACTTTAGTAATAAACATTTCAGTGATCAAAATCTAATTTATGCTTGTTTTTTCTCTCCAAAGACTTCCATTTTCCTTGCCCTTTTGTTTTAAGAAACAAACTCTTTTTTCTTCTTATTCTTACTTTTTTTATCAATTTTAGTAATTTGGCGAAGAAGTGATTAATATCTCGACTGTATCGGGAATGGCGTGTAATGCATCCACGGCGGTGAACCAAAGGAAAGAGGTGGAGGAAGATGATTGGAGGAGTTCATCGTCTACCACCACGACGTCGTCGTCTTGGATCGGGATGAATAGTGATGGATCTGCCGATGGTGGAGATTGCGACGAAGATGATGATGAGGTGGAAAGCTCTTATAAAGGTGGCTTAGACATTATGGATTCGCTTCAACAGGTTTTGCCTATGAGGTTCGTATCTATTCTCCCGCCGCTTACAGTAAAATTTCTTTTTTTGATTTCATAATGTAAACAAAAAACTGGGTTTGTGAACAGAAGAGGGATCTCAAGTTTTTACAATGGGAAATCCAAGTGTTTCACAAATTTAGCTGAAGGCCCATCCACTTCATCGATTAAAGAGATAGGAAAACCTGAAAACGCCTATACACGGAGGAGGAGAAATCTGTTAGCAATCAACTATGCATGGGACAAGAACAAGTTCAAAAGACCCATCAAATCCATAATGAATTCAAGAAAAAGCAGATTGGCTTTTCTAGCTGTTGACATGGGTAGCTCTGAAAGTATCTCTGCTACCACAAGTGACCACTCTACTTCCAACTTCATGCCCTCCGCACCCGCCCTCAAACCCCCACTTCTTTCAATAATATAAGACCCCCTTACTCGTCGTAGCCGGAATTTCTCTAATTGGTTGTCCTCTTCGTTCTCTGATGTACGGCACTGTCATGGGAAGCATTCATCCCGATTGCTCATTACTTGAGGATAAAACTAACTCTTAAGAAACAAAATTGATACTAATTTGCTTTGCTTCTTACAGAGCTTGATATATATTTTATTGACCCTAATGCATGTGGATGATCATGCTGAGCATTTCTCTTTTACGTATAGACATTAAAATTTTTAAAAAAAAAAGGTAGAATGTTCTTGTTTTAATCATTGTAATGCTTCAGAGTGGAGCACACATAAAAATTTTTAAAGCTTTTATTAAAAATATTGATATTGGTATAAATTAAAAATTCTGATAAACATTAAAAACTTAAACAAAAAATTCTGGTAAAAGCGTATCAATCGCTCGCCTCAAAAGATGGAACTGAATAAAGTAAACGGAGAAAGTGTCTTCTACTTCTATTGATTTCTAAAGTTTACTTTTTATCTGTTTTGGTCCTAGGGTGGAGGTGATGGACTGTTCACAACCAGCAAAATAGCAAATATGTATAACTACATTAATATTACTATTTAACTTTATTTGTAAAATACTTGACGTGGAGAGAATAATGTGAATGGATTAAATAAGAATGTCATAATCAATCAAATTAAAATGGAATGAAGTAAAAAAAAAGAAAAATCAGAATAAAGATTTCATTTACAATAAAGCTAAAGATAAGGCGTAGGCACATAATTGGCTTGATAAATTTTTACTCAATCAAATTCAATTTGATCTGTCAAATCTTGAAAACATTTTTTACTAAACATTTATGTTTTTCTTTAAAATAATTAGAACTTGAAAAAAAAAATGTCCAGAACTCAGTCCATGAGCAGTAATGGCAGTTCTATGTACAATCTAAACATTCTGTATACAGGCATAAGAATACAACATGAAAGCATTTCTACAGTTAAAAAAGCAAATATGATGAAAGGACAAAACAGGAGAGGACAAGCTTCACAAGAAAAAAAACAAGAAGCATCCTTCTCAATTTAAAACCCAAATAAATGGCTATCTCTAAACAATGCCAACCATGTGGTTACCTAAGTCCTACGGCTACCCAATGTGGACGCCATCAAGAGAGATGGCAGTTTATATAGACTTAATTACTTAATTTCACAAGTTTCTAGGTTCTTTGCTGCTAAATCTTTTATCTTCGATGCATTTAACTTTCAATACGAGCTATACTGTGAGTTCAAACAGCTGCCTTCGGAATCATACGGTAGACTTACTTTTGGTTCTGCATTAGTAATTGTGCACATGAATATTCCGACAAGATCGCAGGGAGTTCAATGTCAGAAGGGTCTATTGCTGGTATCGCAATATCTATATCTTCAGTTGAGAATGGAATGCTGCAATCAGAAAATGATTTGCAATCAATAGCAAATCAAATTGATATACATAGAAACATATATTCACGTATAATAATACCAAGTGGGTTCTGGCAGGGAAAAAAACACTTTCAAAAGGCATGACATGCCATTACTCCGGTAAGTTCAATCATACACAAATTTGATAGAGAATGTATTACCTCAGATCATCATCCAACAAAAATGAGTTTGAGGCAAGATACTGGTTGTCCTTGTTCAACATCTCCCTCATTTCAGCAACAACCTGGTGATAAATAAAGTTAGAAACCCAAGGAACATTATGGAACACAAATTTAACACGGGCCCTGATTTATAACTTGCCTCATTTGACACACTTTGAGTGCCATATTTGTCATCCCAGTACATGGTACTTATTCGGTAAATTTGCCTGATAGTCAAGACCTGCACAAGTTCCACAATACAAGGAAACATGACTAGCATCCAAAAGGGTGAACTTGAGATAGGGTATTCAGATAAGCATTAACTTACCGGACACAAATCATTACTGATCTCATCCAGAGATTTTTTCCTCTTCTGATGTATAACCTAAATAAATGTAGAAGGAAAAAACTGAACAAACTTCATAACCTATAGTTTAACTAGCCAAAAAAATGTAGGACACTAACCAGAAAGCCAACAGCTTGTCTAATATAGTTTAGCTCATGCCATGAGGTTCCTGCAAACTACATATTGCAATATTTCAGAATATTGATACCATTAGCACAATAACTCACAGAAAAAAGTTATTTACCTCTTCTGTTGCATTGCCTATCCATTTCTCTAGTTCTGCTAGGCCAGATTTAACATATTCCCCATTTGAGAACGAGCAACATTCTCGTCTAAGTAAAAGACTGGAGAAAATTTCAACTTAATAGTCTGGTCATTCAACCAATTGAATCTTAGGATAATTTTGGATACTATGAGGTATGAGCACATACCTGTTGAAAAGAGACATGTTGATGAAGGAGAAAACCTGAGTTATCAGCTTACGAATGAAGAAAGAGGGTACCTACATGCACGGGAGCTAGTCAGGAAGGTAATTAAAGAAGCAAAAGCTGGGATGATTTTTATCAGTACTGCTCTAAAAAAAATTTCTTCATTATTGTGCACATATGATGACCTTCTCAATTAAGGCTTAAGGATCAACTGCAAATTAGTAATAATTGTTTCTAGAAGAGATAAACCTTGCTTTAAACTTTTACACCTACATGATTTTCACGCAAACGATCCATAAGGCTATTCAAGAACTTGATGATGCTATCCCATTGACTACTAGGTGACTGCTGGGGAAGCCCTCCAGGAGATCTTGATTTTCCAGCAAGCATTCGTGCATTTTTTGGCACCTTCAAAATTAACAAATATTATCCAGCAATTAGGGTTTTGAAGTTTCTAACCAACTAAAAGTCTAATGCTTCCTCACAAGAATCCAAACAAATATACCTTATTTAACAAAATAAATAAATAAAAGGATTGCATATACATGACATCATATATAAAAAACACCGTGATCAAATCTTAATCAGACACCTAATGCCTTTCTGCCTAAGTTACTTTTTACAGTGTCAAGTTAACTCAATATAAAAAGCTAAGCACTTGAACCGCACAATGCAGAGACTATTTGGGACATAACACATACAGCTAAATAATAGAAAAAGCTAATCTTGGGGCCAATTAATTTATAAATTTGACTTTTGGCTTTAGATTCTAGATCTGCATAAGATATTAACATCTAACATTTAATACAAACCTGAATGCACAGTGCCAAAAGTGGAGATAATTCTTTCTTAATATTGTCACGAATCAAGCCAAAAATCTTTTCAACACAGGCTGTCAATTGTTGTTTGAATAGTATTGCTGGATATCTTGCGTCTATATGTGACATGCCATCCTCGAACCCGAGGTATTTGAAAGGGGATTTTAGACCCTGGAGGCGTCATAAACAAAATCAGTTTACATACAACAATAATGATTATCATTAGAAAAAAAATATATCAAGAGAAGACCAATTCATAAAGGTGTCAACTATTCAGTCATATGATAACGATAACATGATAACCAAAACTCAGGAAATATTTTCAGCTGGAATTGCATTAAAATTTCAAAGAAATAGAGATAAGAAATTAAATATTCTCTACCATATATAACAAAATTACAACCTGAAAAGGTCTTATTTTCAAAATATTGCAACAGAACTCACATAAGAAACTCTCCCAGGTAAACCAGTGTTTCCCCCAGAACGTTGAGTGCCAGCAGACAGAAAGCCATTTGATCGCAAATTTTTCTGCAGCAGACACAAAAGTGCTGAGGTGTTGGACAGCCAATAAGGTAAGGTTTCATTTTCAGCTCCAACCTGCAAAAAAGGCCAGACGAATATGGGTAACATCCACAGAAGGCAAAAAAGTTGCTAAAAATATTATGGGATTGAGCTGAGAGAAGGTATGAAATATGACTCATCATCAGCAGTATCTATTACATATGGCCTTTCAATTTCATGAAATTTGTGATAATGTCTAATGGTACCTTCAGAACATCATTGATTCCTTCTATTATGTAGTCAAATATAGCTGTCCGTTCAGACTCAAAGGAATGCCAATGATGGAGACATTTATATATGATACAAGCAGCCAGCGGTTTACCATTGTGAAACCCTAAATTTTCTTTGATACATCTTGAAAGGAATTCATAATTTTCCTGTGGACAAAGATACTTATATATTAAGTCATGCAAATGTAAAACTATCAATTTCGAAACTATTTATCTACTAAAAGATCTCATGAAAATCAAAAGAATAAACTTAATGATATTTGTATAAACAAGAAACCTGTTGTCTCTCTGCTGTTAGTTTAGGTCTTCTTGATTCAGACATGCTATGTGAGAAAGGTACAATAAGTTTTGAAGGAGTGGGAGACTCCTGCAGAAAAGAATGTAATGAAGAAAGCTTAAAACTTGCACAACAGTTAGAGCTAAAATTAGTGAAATGCAGAAATATTTTTCTCATGGAAAAAATGAGAAATTGGGAAGGGTCTTACAAATACTTGCTTCCGGTCATTCAAAGGAAGATTAAGCATACCACCATATTTCTGGTTCATTAAGAAAACAATAATTTACATGAACCACTTCACAGCAAGTCCAAAAAAATGCAAATTTAATAAGAAAATAAAGAAGAAATTGAAAAAAGAATGCCTGTCAGACCAGCATCATCCAAGAAAAACAAACACTATGGTTAGTGCAGTGATAAGCCATCAAAGACAAAACACACAAGCACTTACATCTGAAAATGACTTTAAAAAGTTAGAACGGTTGCTTTTCGGGGATGGGGTCAATGCTTTTTGTCGTAGAACATGATTTTCATCTTCTAAATGTGAGAGCTTCTCCTCCAAACTTAAAAAAAACCACCAAACAAAATGAATCAGGAAGTAAAATTAATTAAGTGTGCAAACCAAATTAATATATTCACTTCAGATGGCAAGACAACCAAATAAACAGTACTCATAGCAGACATGCATGCATTAAGTCTAAAAGTAATATAATAGTTTCAGTTATGAAAGATACCTCTGCATGTTATTCTGGAGCTCAGAATTCTTCTGTTCTAATTCCTGCAACTTTTCAACGGTATCATTGGCATCTTTTAGAGCCTTCTTGAGCTCAAGCTCCAGGGCAGAATTCTTCTTTTCCAAGGTATCCAAAGAACTCTGAAAAAGTAAATGGAGCCAATGGAAAGTCCTTATTAATAATAAAGCAGATAAAGAATATACAAAAGCATATTCTAAATTCAATATATAAGAAAATATTTAAATCAGACAAAGTAAACCACAAAGTCCCAAAGCAGAACGTAAATAGTTTAGACTTATCATGAGATACTCATAATCATCACCAAAACACGAACCTTAAGTGATGCATTTTCCTTTCTCATTTCAGCGATCATAGTAAATTCCTTTTCCAAAGCAGATTTCTCTTTTCTTGATAATTCCAATTGATTTTGCAGCACTGCGTTCTTGTTGCACTCACTAATTGTTGCTAGCTTAGCTGCATCTAACTCAAGCTTCAAAGATTCAAAGGCTTTTTGAAGTTTTGAAATTTCAACTGACTTTGCATCTTCATTGGAAACCTGCAGATTGCGACATTTAAATTAAAAAGGAAACAGAATGTAGAATAATAGAGTATTTTATTAAGGAAAAGAATAGAGGCACTAAAACAAAGATCTAAGAGCCAGATATTTATAGCACAAATAAAGTTAAGAATTCCAGTTCGTAATTAAGTGATTCAGCTTTTTATAGAAAGTGGAGAACCCTGTCATTAGCATCATTAGCCATAACCACAAAGAAAAGACCAAAATACAAACTTCCTAAATTTATATGATCACCAACTTTTCTAAAACAAGAATTCAAAAACTATAAGCGATACCCGCATTCGTTTTTCTAGATGCAGCCGCCATGTTAGATCTTCTAACTGCTTTTCAAGCTTGCTCTTAGCTAACCGCAAGGCACCTGCTTCATTAGCCTCCTGAAAAATGTACATGCAAAAGTGGTCACGCATTGAAACTTAATATGTGAAAAGTTTGATGATGAATTGGGATTGTAAGGAATGCATAAGTAGGAATATTCCATCTCCTTGTATAGACAGGTCTGATCTTAAATGAATACTCACTTCTCAAGTCAAACTTGAGAAAACTAGGAATCATTACTGATTACTTTTCTACAATTCCTTAAATCCATAACAAGTACAATTAACAATTATTAAAAAGATTAATACACCTGGAAAATATAGGACTTTCCTAGCCTGCTTTATACCTCACAAATGAAGATTGTTGACCAAACATTGGACTTACTAAATAAGTGCGTACAACAACCTTTACATTTAATGAAACTAAAATGAAGTTTAAGGTATTCAAAAAACAGTTTTCATCGAACAAGGATTCTCTTCTCTTCAAGTATTTTTTTCTTGGGCCCTAGAGGTAGCACTAGGCAGATTCCACAAAACTCATTTAAAATGCCATTTACAGTGAAAGAAAACACAAGAAAAAGCAGTTCCACATACTTGCTTAAGCCTTCGGAGCTCTCTTTTTGCAAGTTTTTGCCTCCAACGACATTGTAATGCTATGATAGATTTTTTATAATTATGGAAAGCAGAGCGGAATCTGCACAATCTCCAATGAGCCTGCTCAATACAAGAAACAGAATATATTAAAAGTCACATTGCAGCCTGCAAAGGATTTTACAGAACTCTCAAAAAAACCAGAAAAGGTGAAACAGCTTCAAAATAAGCAATTGAATACTAGGCATGCTATGAATTTGAGGACGGGGAAACACATTAATTGTTTATCACTCACGTGCCTAGAGTGCAACTTCATAAAACTATGATGGACATAATCATATACATATTGGAAACCACAAGATAGCACAGAAATGCATATATAAATTAGATGAAGTTGTGTTCACCTGGATTACAGAGGCGGCTCTATGCCTCTTTCCATGCAAAAACTTTAGACGAGTTGAAAAGCCACGAATGTCGGACTGTATACAAACAGCTGCAGAAATTAGTTTCAGATACGCATGCCTCAATAGCCACCTGCGGACATATTTCTGTAAACAAACAGCGGCTGCAGCCTCTCTCCTTGCAGCAAACATCTTTCGAGCAAGGCATCCTGTAGGAATCATGGTAACTTAGTACTACAGCTTAGATGGAATGCATGAGACACAATCACATGGAAAGGATAGTTAACACATTTTGTTCTCAGAAGAGGCTAATCAAATGAGTATTCTGTAATTTCAATTTTGATTTAAGAATATGTAGTTTAAGTTTTGTGCTAGTCTTTTTTTTAAATTTCCATTATATATTTTGAACATCAAAGTTATTGTGTTGATAAATTGAATAATTTCAAGGCTTGATTCTCTCGTCTCCTCTCTTATTCGTCTGTTTACCTAAATTCTCTCTGATTCCTTTTTTCTCAATGCTTCCCAATTCATATTCTATCTACCCTCATGCCATACATCAGAATCAGATATTAATTTTGTGTGAAATGAAAAATATAGCCAAATGTAATCTTCGAAGAATATAAAGAGAATAACATTAAAGAAAAAGAAAGATTCAAGCAGCAAAACAAAAAGTGAATAACAGATTAGTTATGTAAGAAAAGTTGGTATCCAGACGCCAAGAAAACCTCTGCAATATGCCTGGAGTGCAATTGCGGCAACCCTAGCTGAAATAAACTTCCTATGAGCAATAAATGTCCGCAAACGATGCTGAATACGTTTTGCAGCCATATCCAAAACCTCAGCCCTTCGTGAATCTAAAACACCAATCTGACCAGCCCTAAGAAACACTTTTGTCCTGCCCAACTGCACAAAATATTTGAAAATGAAGAATTTGAAGAAAAAAATAGGCAATCTAAAGACAAAATTGCAAAAGATATGCAAACGAAGCAACAAAAACTTGGAAATAATTTATTTATACAATGTTAATCATAATTACCTGAAAATTTTGAAGGTTTAACTTTTGCAGAATTTTTTCAGTCAATCTCTTTTCATCATAACTGCAAATATAACTTTAAAAGTTAAACAAGAAACAGAAAAAGAAGTCACAGAGAACTGCAAAACGGAGAAGAAATGGATTTCTTTAGAAAAGAAAATCTGGAAAAACACAACCATGGAGAAGCAAGGATGCCTTTTAACTATTCACAAACAAAGAACGGCAAGTTGTAAGCAAATTCTTGGGAGAACTAGATACGCAAGATACTGTACAAGCAGAGATTTTACCAGAGATGAAAAAAGGATTTCTACAAGGAATACGGGGAGATACTGACTATATTTTAACCATCCTAAAGAAAATTAAGGAAATATGCAGTTTTACATGTGCATATGCTAATCTGCATGATATGCAGGTATGTTTGGAAAACATATACACCTTGTATCCATAAATTCTGGAGCTAAGAAGCCAAAGCGGTCCACAAATTCAGAATAAGTCCGTCGAGTTGGATAGCCAGCTAAACTTATTCGAACAGCCTCCAGAACACCCTAATTCCAAATCAAAAAAAAAGTTCTCAGCAAATCAAATCTATAGTATTTAGCAAGAATCAAGACCAGGAATGGGAGAATATCCATGTGCCAGAGGGGAGAAATGCACAGGCAGTCAGATTTAAATAAGAAATGTAAAACCAATCATGAATTAATCGTGTGTCACTTGCACCAGGAACCTCTTCCATAGCATACTAAGTATTTAGCATTATTAATGGCATCGGAAATTTCTTGTTAACAGACTTGCCCATTCTATTACTTCATCTAAAAGAGACATTTTCAAGTCTGACTGAAAAAGTAAAAGATATGCCTTCATTGCTAGTAAGCTTTTACATACTTTCCTGCCATTTATCAAAGAAAAACTCTGCAAATTGGACCGTTTAAGTAGTGTTTTAGAAATTTAGAACCCATTTTCATGTAGAAATTAATACAGATTCATAAATCAACTAGAAATAAAGAATTTCCAGAATGAAATGGAGCCAGAATACATGGATGAGATTTCCATGTAAAAGAAGTTGCAGTCATAGAGATTAGGAAAGTAATGAACAGATAATTATGTAACCATGAAAGTTCAAGGTCAAATGTTACAACACAAGACTAAACATCATCAGGAGCACAAAGCTTTAGACTGACCTTTCCATTTTGATTGTTTGCACTAAAATTCAACATAGGAAGTATACATAAAAGAGACTACTTACCCCACAGCGTAGCTGATGAAGGACACTAAGGTTCTCAAATTTCTGAGGCCGGTTCGATGAGCTTGGCTTCACACAGCGTATATAATGAGGTTCTGTTGAGTTGAGGGTTTCCATGAGTGCTTGAAGTTGTTGCTATAAAGAAAAGGAAAAATAATTAACAGCATTGGCTTTAGTGAATTATAGATATCATGCCTGATGTGCTTACAGTAAGCAGAAAGCCCTCGTCAGTAAATCACAACTAAATAGGCAAGTTAACAGGGAAATCTTTTAGTAATCAAGGCACTCAACCAAGAACATTAATAAAGAAAATAAATCATTAAAACCTTCAAATTTATTCCACTCGCTAAAAGTATGATCCAACAAAGAATAATATCAGCACCACAAGAAAGAAAAGATTGAAATAGCCAAAAATTCCTTTCATAAGTTTATTCTCTTACAAAATGCATTCAATGACATGCATTTATGCATGCCTGAACCTTCACAAGAGCTTCCTAAAATAAGTGCTCAACTATGTTACATGGACTCGAGTTTGAGTATCCAATAAAAGTATGTGTCCATGTATCAGACTAATCTTTTGGTAAAATATGTTACTTGCAGATTTGGCTTAGAAGTGAAGGAAAATAAGATACAGAAATGGGGATCATTGTAAAAACTTATGTGAACAAAATAATCCTACTTCTAAAAGTTAGATATTAGAAAATTCCATATGACTCAAGCAAAACACCGTGTTAAGAAAAGTAAGAACAAATTGACCCATCCAACTCCAAACGGAGGGTCAGCTCATATTCTTCCTTTCTCTCATTTTATAAAAGGGCTTATGGTGACACAATAACAATTTTTTACGACCTAATAATTGCTTCTATTTAACACCCCCCCCCCAAAAAAAAAATTTCTCAAACAAACTTCTATTTATTATTTTTTTAAACCATTGCAAGTTGCAAGCCACATGTTATTTTCTTTTAACGGTACCCCTGAATGTCCTCTTTGTTTTCTTTCTGCTTGACAATAGCTACCATTCTGCTCTTTTTTTTAAAAAAAAAATGCTCAAGCAAAGTTTAGAAAAGGGAAAAAAAAAAAAAACTAAATCAGGCTGTGATGTGAATGTGCCTCAGGAGCCCAATCCCCCCCATGGCAATAAGCTCCTAATTGCAGCTTTAAACTTCCTCTCATGCTTTCTTACACTACCCCATCAGAATATCTTTTTTTCCTATAACGTCTGGATTGGGGTTTTAAGATTTGTTGTACATGAAAGAGACCCAGTCTGAATAAGAATCACCATACTGGACACATATTCCACACTCAAATCTGCGTCATGTTGCTTCAATATGGATACGTGGGTAGAAAATGCTTTGTCCATGCAACACTGGTGTTTGAAGAGAAAAAAAAGGCTAATGTCGCAATTTGGCTCCTAAACTATACCTATTTTTTCACTTTGGTACCTAAACTTTTTTTATCCCATTTTGGTACTTGAACTATCATTTTCATTTCAGTTTACCTGAAAATATAAAACTTGCCAATAAGGTGACATGTGGCATATTTTTATTGTACATAGGTAACTTTTGGTGTAAAATGGGACAAAAATGATAGTTTAGGTAACAAAGTGGCATAAAAAAAGCTAAGGTACCAAAGCGGGAAAAAGAGTATAATTAAGGGGCCAAATCATGACTTAAGCCAAAAAAATAGCAGTTTTTGACAATAACTAAGAAAAATTATCTAAATATATCATATGACATAATTATTAGAAACATCTTTAAATTTCTGACTCCTTAGGAAAGCCATCGAAAACCAAAAAGAGTCTCGTACCTTAAATCTTGTGGCGACCGAGGAAAACTTGTATGATGATCTTGAAGATTCCTCAGGTGGTGAAGGGAAAAGACCCGCAACAAATGGGCATTTAGAAGAAGCCAAGAGATTGCAATGTTCTACCACAACATAATCCCGGTTTTTGTCTAAAAAGGAATCTGTTTGATAAGTAACCTAAAAAGAAAGGAAGATGTACACATCATCACATTATCTGCCATATCAGAATATAGTTATATTATCTAATACACAATGTTCTATTACTTGCCTTGCCAGCATAATGTGAAACGGTAAAATCTGTTTCTGAAAATTTAGCCTTTTCCAACCTTGGGTGACCACGGAAATTCTGAAATAATTTGGTTGAAAATGTTTCATGTGTGGATCTCGGGAACATGCTGCACAAATAAGAAAATCAGGATAAGGACTAACAGCACAGATCAAATAGTATAGAGCAACACGCACCAATTTATAATGAAGAACTTAAACTGTACCAAGCTTCATCCAAGAGAGCAATTATCCCTATCGGTTTCTGCATATGCAAGCACAATAGTTAAAAATATTTAAAAAATGTACAAATTGGGTGTTATATATTTGCTCAAGCACAAATTTACACAGTGAAATAATAACTGTACCTACATGTACATTGCTAATCAGTAATCACTAACTATCATACAGGTGCAAATTTCAAGTGCACATCATTTAAGTTAGATTCATCCTCACCCCCTTAAAAGAAATGCTACTTATAATAACAGCACCATAAAGGACACAAAACTTAGATAATGGGATATTGCAAGGTATTCCAAATACACCATGATGATAATGGCAGAACTTAGATAAGGCCTTATGCACTTACAGTCTCCAACATGTAGTATTGCACAACTTAGGTATACAAGGATGTTTAAACTAAAGGAAAGAATGGTACATAGTTCCATATTGATTGGCTACCTGATTGTACTATTAGGAAGATAAAAATAGCCAAAGTAAAGCTCTATTGCCAACAGAAATAACAAATAGAACTAAACAAGATAAACATTTCTTTTTAGAAGACCAAGCATGAAAACCTTCTCAATCAAATCCAAGACATCTTGGTTGTCTATAAATTCGATGTAGCTCCAATTAATTTCTTCTTTCTTATATTCATCCTGTTCCATCTTGAATACATGCTGAAACAAATCAAGAAGGGAATATATAAGCCTGGAGAGCATAGCACCATCAGAATAAATGTAGACTTCATTGCATGGAAGATTGACTGCTAACCTCGTTGAAATGCTGCTGAAGCTTTTCATTCGCAAAATTAATGCAAAATTGCTCAAAACTAGAGCATAAAAGATTACAATCAATCAATGAAAAGAAACACGGAAACAACTCTATGTAAGTATTGACAAATGTAATGCACTAGAGATCAGAGAGTCAATAAAGCTATATATTTACATAATAATAACAATAAAAATATTAAATAAACATACAAAACCAAAGAACAATATTTTACCTATTATGCTTAAAGCATTCAAATCCATAGATGTCCAAAACTCCAATTTGCACACGGGAATTTGGATCTTGCCCCACGGATATATTAATCTTATCAACAAGCCTTACAAAATAGAAAGAAAATTTTCAGAAGAGAAAACAGTTTAATCTTGACCCCATGCTGGCAAGGCAAGTAATACAAAATATGAGCATATGATAAAATAAATGCCTACAAACATGAATTAACATAAGCATACCAATCAAACAACCGAGCATAAACTGTCTTTGCCAATGCATCCCGACTAGCCACAGCAGCATTACAATCAAGAGCTTTAACTATACTTCCTTCACGGGTTTGAATGGTGCGAGTACATAATGTCGCCAACAAGAGGTTCACATCACACCTGCCAAATAAGCAATTTTTTAACATACCTAACAAGAGAATGAAAATCTACAAATTGCATAGATCAACAAGCCGCTGGCTTGAACTACCCAGCAACCTACTATGTCATTGCCAATGTGCAACTCACAGGGCATATAATAAACTCAAAACATCCGAGCAAAAACTATTAGGTGTTTAAAGTAGATACTTTTACTACTGAAATTTGAACTAATTATACTACAAAAGTTGTTTCATATACTAGTGAACATAAATCACAGTTTTGATTTTAGTCTTTTTTGTTCCAAACTATACATGCAATCCAACATTTTTTATTGAGAAAATATTTTATTTAGCCAATTAGCACAATAGTGATAGAACATATCAACATAAACCATTGATTGCAATTAACACTGTGCTTCCCAATCCAAACCTCAAGTTCATTATGGTAATTTTGTCTTTAAATTGCAAAAACATCCAAGAATCCTCATAGGCTCATCCATGAATTGGAATAGTTGCTTTTATCAACACATACATGACATTAGAAACAACTTTTAACACTTCTAAAAACGTTGGTTGTTACTTTATTCATATTACAGTTTCAAAACCATTACTGAAAACAAAAAGAAAGTTCCATAATTTATACTTTACTCAAGAATGACAAACAAGACAAGATTGAAAGCTATCTTCTAGGGTGACCCACCTAAAAAGATCAGCAGCCATCTGCATATGGAATGTAGATTTCTGATCTTTAACAACTGAAGAATCATGCTCTCTTCCAGGGGAAAATTCAACGTTTCCCAGATGCAAAATAGCAGCCAAGGTGCGAAATATAGCTTCCTGATAAAAAAATCACAATAGCATAAGTTAATCCAGGAAAAAATAATTCAAAAGTAAAAGATAAGTGTAATATTTTCAAACCTGTTCCTCATGACCGATACCAACAATATCCATTGCCCTCCTTGTCTTCATATATTCCTCTGCATTGCTTACTCCTTCAAGGTCATATGTCTTGCTTTGATTTAAATAGTGAAAGTGGCTTGGATGGCCTAATTTGTACTTTTCTGCATCCTGATCAAAAAAAAGTGATAGGGATGAAAATATGCCAAGCCCTTATTTTATATCCCGACATTAATGAAATAAACTTCTAAATCCTAATAATACAATGTAGCTCAACTAAAGCCATTTTTAAAAAGTAAAAGTAGTACGATACTACAACAGCAGATTTCTTATAGGCGTACATGAAGTATGTTAACAAAAACATTTGTAGGAAAAATTCAACAACATGAAGAGTAAAAAAAAGGAACTACGCAATCAAACAAAACAGCATTATAAAATTGTATATGCATACTAATTAAACATAATATTAGCAATAAAAGAAAGTGCAGCAATCTCAACATTAAACAAAACATTCTCAAGCATATATACAGCATGTACACAAATTCTAAACATGGATAAACACGACGAGATAGATAATGAAGAAAAGAAAAAGGGAAAAAGAGACATATATGGCCAAAATAACAAGATAAAGGTAAGACAGATTACTTTCCCAGATGCACACAACTGGTAGAAGCAGTGATAATTCCTCTCAGGATCTGTTATCTGAACAACGCGAGACCGTTCAAGAAGGTAAGTTCTGACTGCAGCACCAGATATTCTACCATTTGCATCGAATTGGATCTCAACAAACTTTCCAAAGCGACTGCCACAAACAAATTAAGCATAAGGATTAAACAATAGTGCAAGATAAATAAATTATATCCTCTGTCGCTTCTATCTTGTTAGCACACAACAGCAAACTGGAATGTTATATGGAAATAGCCCAAGCTTAACAGATTCTGAGTTGCAATGATATGGCTTTATGTGACACATTCAAATAAAGTCATCTTATATTCTCCCATCTTGATGCATTTAAAACATATACTGATACAGAAGCAAAGGAACAAACTACATGGTTTTATCTACCTTGCATGATTATAGCTATAATCATGATAATTACCACACCACAGATTGAATCAACAATACAGATCACACAAAAATTGTACTCATGAAGAACAACCATATAAGGACAGTAGTGAAGGAAAAATCAAAGATTAGAGAAACAACATGGATTAGTAGGATAAGATTAGCAACAATGTAAAAGAAGCTAAACTCTTACTTCGAACTTTGTTATAATTAGATCTATTTGAAAAGAACTATAATCCTACACACTGCTGATGGAGTATATAAACTCAACAAGAAAGTATATGCATTAGCCAGTAGCCACATGCATTTTGTGAAAATTGTTCTAAATGTCACCTCGAATTGTCGTTTCTAACAGTCCTCGCATTTCCAAAAGCCTCCAAGAGCGGATTTGACTGAATCACAAAGGAAATGAAATTAAGAGCAAGTTGGTAAAAAAGAGGGGTAGCGCATTCCAAGAGTGTGTAAGAAAACATGAACTAGGCTAAACAGCATAATTAGTTTATAGGATCCTCTATTAAGCTTCCATAAAACTACAAAATAAGAAAAAATAAAGGTGTGATCCATTCTAAAAGTAATCTGCTATAACGTTTGATCCATTCTATAAGTAAACTGCTAGTAGCTGCCAAACTTTCATAAGACAGCGGGCTACCTGACATGCCAGTCCACTCACTCACCCCCACCCCTCAAAAGAAAGGGAAAACAGAGAGACCACATTTAGCAGTTAGAGAAAAACCTAATAATAGAAAAATAAAAACGTTTATATACGTAACCATGGTGTTTAAGTAATAATAAAGTTAGTCAACTTATGCCATCTTACTTCCAGAACTTGCTGCTCAACAGTTCGGTCATCACCAGCTGCACGGCCTCCAACAAAAGTAAGATATTGCATGATAAGTTTTGTTGTCTCAGTTTTACCAGCCCCACTTTCTCCACTGACTAGTATAGACTGGCTTCGACCCTCATTCATCATTGCCCTAGGTTATAAAACAAGGAGTTTAATAGATACCAGTTGAATCATGCCATGAGCAAAATTATGGATCAAGCATCCAGACAAAGATGACATACCTGTATGATACATCAGCCACAGCGAAAACTGTTGCGGAAGCGACGATAATATTAATAACAATATTATCAGAAATATTTAGATAATTATTATGCCAACAATTATACTAAGAAAATTCCCAGTTAAATTGGAGGGGTCACAATGGTCCCGCTTAAAACCCAACAACTAGACAGAACTCACTTAGATATTTATAGCAATAATAACTAAATAAATATAACCAACATAAAGCTATTAAATAAAAGCAAACAAATAAGAAATAAAATACCAGAGTTTTAACGAGGTTCGGCCAATTTAGCTTACGTCCTCGGACACTACCAAATTAATATTTCCTCTAGAAATATTACAAAGGAGAAGATTTTGGGATGATACAACCAAAGGGGGAGGGGTTCTATATATAACAAACCAAACCCCCTCCCTTTCTATCTTTTCCTAATGTGGGATATTGCCAATATTCAACAAATCTCCACCTTGGCGATATTCCACATCTTCGAACATCTTCTCATAACACAAACTTCAATAGTGTCTTCAAATTTGCGCCAACGACGCCATATCAAATGTGTCGGACATTGATCAAGTCTAAACAATGTTCAAACTTGGCCCTTGTAACCACCTTAGTCAGCATATCTGCAGGATTCTCCGTAGTGTGAATCTTTTGGAGAAGTATCTCCTCTTCTTCGAGAATTTCCCGCACAAAGTGATAGCGAACGTCTATGTGCTTCGTTCGTGCATGAAAAACTTGATTCTTTGCTAAATGAATAGCACTCTGACTGTCAGAATACACCTTAAGTTGTTTCTGACCAACTTCCAAGTCTTTAAGCAATCCATGAAGCCAAATTGCTTCCTTCACAGCCTCTGTAATTGCCATATACTCTGCCTCTGTTGTAGACAAAGCCACCGTGGACTGTAAGGTAGATTTCCAACTAACTGGCGCTTTCGCTAAAGTAAACAAATAGCCAGTTGTAGACCGTCGCTTATCCAAATCACCTGCATAATTAGAATCACAATATCCAACTATGCATTGACCAAATGATTCATCCTGCTCGAATGCCAATCCGACATCTATGGTATTTTGGAGATACCGCAGAATCCATTTCACAGCTTGCCAATGACCCCTGCCCGGATCATGCATGTACTTGCTAACAACACTAACAGCCTGTGAAATATCTGGTCTCGTACATACCATTGCATACATCAAGCTTCCAACTGCATTTGCATATGGGACTTTTGCCATGTACTCTTGTTCTTCCTTAGTCGTTGGAGATAACTGGTTACTTAGTTTAAAATGAGGAGCAAGTGGGGTACTTACAGGTTTTGTACCTTCAGACATACCGAAACGTTGTAGTACCTTCTCCAAATACTGTTTTTGTGACAGCCAAAGTTTGCCCCTCTTTCTATCCCGAGTTATTTCCATGCCGAGAATCTTCTTAGCTTCCCCTAAATCCTTCATCTCAAACTCTTTACTCAACTGAGCCTTCAGTCTATCAATCTCCATTTGGCTCTTTGCTGCAATCAGCATATCATCAACATACAAGAGTAAGTAGATGTAGGAATTATCTTGAAGCTTGCGCAAATACACACAATGATCGTATTTGCTTCTTTTGTACTTCTGGTCCTTCATGAACCTGTCAAATCGTTTGTACCATTGTCTCGGAGATTGTTTCAATCCGTACAACGATTTGCTAAGTTTACACACCCAATTTTCTTTACCAGCAACCCTGTATCCATCTGGCTGAGTCATATAGATTTCCTCCTTCAAATCACCGTGTAGAAACGCGGTCTTCACATCAAGTTGAGCTAGCTCCAAATTCAACTGCGCTACCAAGGCCAACAAAATTCTAATGGAGGAATGTTTAACAACTGGAGAAAATACCTCATTATAGTCAATTCCCTCCTTCTGAGCGTAGCCTTTAGCCACTAACCTTGCCTTGTAACGAACATCTTCTTTGTCGGGAAATCCTTCTTTCTTTGCAAATACCCATTTGCAACCAATCGCCTTCTTCCCTTTTGGTAGTTGTGCCAACTTCCACGTCTTGTTTTTCTCTAGAGATTGCATTTCCTCTTCCATTGCACCTAACCATCTATTATTCTCTAAACTCTGAATGGCTTCGGTGTAAGTGGATGGAATATTATCAACAACTGGAAGTGCATAAGCTACCATGTCAGTGAAACGAGCTGGTTTCTGAATTTCTCGTCTCTGCCTTCTGACTGCAATTGGCTCTGATTGCTGTTGAGGTTCTTGGGTAGAAACCTCTTCCTCATCTGACTCTGCATCTGCCAATGAAGAATCACTAGTGGTACCTTCTGCTGGAATTACCACACTCTGCTCAAACTCCACCTGCTGCGGAGTACACTCCACCTGCTGCGAAGTACTACTCACTCCTTCTGGATTTACCTTATTCAACATGGCAGATTCATGAAAGGTAACATCCCTACTGATTATCGTCTTCTTTGCCTCTAGACACCACAAACGATATCCCTTAACACCAGCATTGAAGCCCATGAATAGAGCCTTCTTTGCTCTTGGATCTAACTTTGATTCTTTCACATGATAATATGCAATAGAACCAAAAATGCGCAAGGTGTCATAATCAGTAGCAGGTTTTCCATACCATTTCTCCAAAGGAGTCTTGCCATTTATAGCAGATGATGGCAAATGATTGATGAGATGTTGAGCGTACGTCACAGCCTCAGCCCAAAACTTTCTATCTAATCCAGCATTAGATAACATACATCGAACTTTCTCCACAAGCGTTCGATTCATACGCTCTGCCACCCCATTCTGTTGCGGTGTTCCACCTACGGTGAAGTGCCTTACTATGCCACAATCTTGGCATATCTTCAGGAAAGGATCGCTTTTATATTCTCCACCGTTGTCTGATCGGAGAACCTTAATCTTCCTTCCTGTCTGATTTTCAACTTTAGTTTTCCACTTAAGGAAAACTTCAAGCACCTCATCTTTGTTCTTCATAGGGAACACCCAAACTCGTCTGGAAAAATCATCAATAAAGGTGACAAAATAACGTCTTCCTCCAAGTGATGGAGTCTTGGACGGTCCCCATACATCAGAATGCACATAATCCAGAATACCTTTAGTATTGTGAATCCCAGTGCCAAATTTCACCCTTCGTTGTTTTCCCAGAACACAATGCTCGCAAAATTCAAGTTTGCAAGTCTTTGTACCTTTCAATAATCCTTGCTTGGCTAGAGTTTGCAAGGATTTTTCACCAGCATGGCCCAAACGCATATGCCACAGCTGTGTTGCCTCAGCGTCCTTCTTGGTACTCGTAATTGCTGCTGCTGTTGTCCCGACCACTGTACTACCTTGGTAGTAATACAGATTGTTCTTTCTTATGCCTTTCAACATCACCAATGCTCCTGAAGTTGCTTTAAGAACTCCATCTCGTATTGTCACAACTAGGCCTTTAGATTCTAACGACCCCAAAGAGATGAGATTCTTCTTCAACTTTGGGACATATCGTACATCCCGCAAAATTCTAGTAGATCCATCATGACTCCTCAGTTTAATTGAACCTATCCCGGCTATTTTACATGTGTTATCATTACCCATGTAAACAACCCCTTCATCTAGTTTTTGAAATTCAAAGAACCATTCCCGAATGGGACACATATGATAGGAACAACCAGAATCCATGATCCACTCATCTGCATATAATGTTGAAGATGTCATACTAAGAGAAAAGTCTGACTCTGCTTCACTATTGCATTCTGCAACATTTGCATCTTGCGGAGTCTTCCCTTTTTTCTTCAATTTTGGACAATCTTTCTTCCAATGTCCTTTTTCTTTGCAAAAAGAACATTCATCTTTGGCAACAGCTCGACCTTTGGACTTTCTTCTCTTCCCCTTAGACTGACTTTGCTGACGACCTCTTGTTACCAATGCTTCCACTGCTGCTTCACCTGAACCTTTCAACTTATCCTTTCGGCGTAGTTCATAGCTATACAATGCAGCAGTTACTTCATTGAAAGTTACTTCCGATTTTCCATGAAGTAGAGTAGTTTCAAGGTACTCAAACTCCTCAGGAAGCGATCCCAACAACATTAACGCCAAGTCTTCGTCTTCAAAAGTCACATCCAAATTCAACAAATCAGCCACCAGCTGATTAAAATTGGTAATGTGCTCGTTCATCGTGGTACCAGGAACATAACTGAAACGAAACAGTCTTTTCTTCATATGTAACTTATTTTGACTGTTCTTCTTCAGAAATTTCTCCTCCAATGCTTTCCACAATTTACTTGCAGAAGTCTCTTTACTGAATGTATACTTCTGCTCTCTGGAAAGACATGATCGAATTGTACCACATGCCAATCGGTTGATGGTCTTCCATTCTTTATCATCAACCCCTTCTGGTTTTTCTTCCTCAATGGCAATATCTAGACCTTGTTGAAAGAGGGCATCTAGAAGCTCGCTTTGCCACATGCCGAAATGACCTGTTCCATCAAAAATTTCCACTGCAAATCTCGTATTTGTAGTTCCAACCCTCGACAAGATGTACGAGGTGGAAGTTGTTGCTGTGGATGGTTTTTCTTCTGTCATTTTTGCCATAGCTTCTATTTAATAGCCACCAAATGCAGAATACCCACAAGCTTTAGGAAATGTTTCTGATGTGTAAGATCAGACTAAGCTGCAAACACAGAGCATACTACAAAACCTTGGCTCGGATACCAATTGTTGCGGAAGCGACGATAATATTAATAACAATATTATCAGAAATATTTAGATAATTATTATGCCAACAATTATACTAAGAAAATTCCCAGTTAAATTGGAGGGGTCACAATGGTCCCGCTTAAAACCCAACAACTAGACAGAACTCACTTAGATATTTATAGCAATAATAACTAAATAAATATAACCAACATAAAGCTATTAAATAAAAGCAAACAAATAAGAAATAAAATACCAGAGTTTTAACGAGGTTCGGCCAATTTAGCTTACGTCCTCGGACACTACCAAATTAATATTTCCTCTAGAAATATTACAAAGGAGAAGATTTTGGGATGATACAACCAAAGGGGGAGGGGTTCTATATATAACAAACCAAACCCCCTCCCTTTCTATCTTTTCCTAATGTGGGATATTGCCAATATTCAACAAAAACATGGGGGCTTAGCTCACCAAATGGAGCACCCTTGTACTGCTCCATCATATGCACATTGTAAAGATGAGGAAGTTTTGTGAACGGATTAACGGCTATCAAAATGCTTCCTGTATATGTCTATAAAAGAGAAACATCTTTGTAACTGGTTTGGTAGCTGAAAAACTACCAACTATAGATACCAAGAAAATCAGAAAATGTTATACAAATAATGCACAAGTGCATGTGCGAACACATTGTGCAGCCAATGAGAATAAAAAATGGTTTCTTTTTAAACTAAAATATGTTAGTCTTGGCTTGCTAAAGACCACTGATAACAACACACAAAAGATCAGAGTAAATCACTAATAATCTCATAATGAAACTAGAAAACCAAACTGGAAAATACAAATTTAGTCAGCAGTGTCTCATCAAATGAATGAAGCTATACAAGTAAGAGAAAAGAACATGTCTAGAAAACTAGTAAAAACTCGACATTAACTTGTCCATATGGTACGCTGACTGAAACAACATATTACATTAAAAAAACCAAAGGTGAGTAAACAATTCAAAACTCTAGCTTTTGCATGATAACCATGGAACATAAATCTCGTTGACCACAATTTACATCATCATGGCAATAAGTAAGAAATAGACAAAAAGGAAAGAATCTAAACGGGTTTCTTAATTAATGCGAGGGGATGACTAGTGTTTCAATGCGCTAACACATGGAACCAAGATTCAAGCATTTATGGGAAATATATTTTTAACCAAAATTGGAAGACAGGCTGCATAGTGGATCACAAACACTATAATTCCATTAATACGTAACTCAAAGATAATATATCCAATGTGGCGGTTCAGATGTCAGAACAAATTCATTATCAAATTTAAGTAACAAATCAAACATATTGATCATATGTTATAATCATTACCATTTTGAACATCTACAAAGAAAATATGCGCGAAAAACCAATAATTAAGTTCACAACTTAGCATAATTTTGAACATCTCGAGTAGCTAACGGAATCAAACTTACATAAATATCATTCAAAGCGTATCTCCTCTGGAGATTATAAAGCACACCGGGCTCATTCAAATAAGTCAACTTCGTCATATCATCAACTCCCCCATGCTCCTCCTCTTCATCCGCATCTCTAGGAAACAATTTCTCTGGCAAAGCTAACACCTGAACAACGAAAATGAAACCAACAAGTTCAAAAATAAGCAAACAAATACTATTCAAGACACCCAAAAGAATTTAAAAACAAACGGAAATGAATGAAACTTATACCGTTTTACCGGAGCCAATTTGGACTTGGACCTGCTTGCCTCTGCAATCAGTAATTTCAGCTGGAGCCCAAGCCAAGTGCTTGTCCTCAACCCAAACCTTAGCACCCTTGCGGAAATTCATGTTTGGTTCCTGAGAAAATTTGGAAAATTCAAGAAACTAAGGAAGAAAATTAATTAAAATGAAACCCTAAAGAATCTCGTTCTGTTTGTTTGTTAGTTAGAGTGAAGTAAAATGTGGGTGCGACGAGTGTGACATTGGAAATTTCAAAGAAACCCTAAACGGACATAGAAAGACAAAAGGGGAGAGAGAGAGATTACGGGCATGTTATTAGCTGTGAATTTTTTCGACTTCCCGCCCTAACTGCTGCTGTAGACTCTAAAACAACATTGAACGAGTACTATTTTGATTTTCTTTTTCTTTTTTTAATATATCGTATCGGACACGTCACTCTTTACTGTGCCCTTTGCTTAGCTTGTGTTTCTCTATTTTGTAATGTAAATACAAATTTTTATAAATTTACTGGAGCGGGCGGGACAAGTTTGCTTGTTCTTCATAACTTTGACTGTTTGTTTGGTTACTGGGAAAATTGAAATTTTCAAATCTTGAACGAGAAGGGAAAACCCCAATGTTTTCGAAACTTTGAATTTGCGTGGGGATGCCCATGCCCAGGAGCTGTAATCTATTCATATTCAACTGTAGCTTCAGTTAACTTTTGCTTTTTCAACGCTCCATTTCTTCTTCTCCGTTTTTTTTTTTTTTAAAAAACAAAAATGTTATTGAAGACATTTATTTACTTATTTATTTGTTTTCCTCCTTTGAAAATTCAAAATTCAAAATCTATTAGTCTTTCACAACTCTTTTACTTTTAATATCAATAATTTAATCTCTTCAATTTTTTTATTTAACAAATTTTTCATTAAATCGGATAGCAATTTTAAGATGAAATTCATGAAATATCAAATAAACAAATTAAAATGTTGATTTTGTATTGTAACATCTTTATCTAAAACAACATTACAAAAAAGGTATAATGAATATAGATTTTTAGCCAAAAAAAAAATTAAACGCATTATTAATTGAACTCCAACTATAAAAAATGAATTTTAATTTACAAAATGTACTTGAACCTTAATTGTAGAGTATTTTTTATTTAAAGAAATTCTGAAGAAAAAGGGGCGGTTTTAATAAATGGTGATGTTAGGTAGGAACAGTGCAATGAAGTCCACATACATACATATAATTTGAGTTGTTTTAAAACTTATGGTAAGTAATTAATCATCCAAACCAGAAAGGAATGTAAGTTGTTTCGTCATTATTGGCTGATGACAATAAGTCCATTTCACTTGGAGTTACCCCCACTGCATTTTCTTCTCTCT
Source organism: Gossypium hirsutum (assembly GCF_007990345.1). Lineage (NCBI taxonomy): Eukaryota > Viridiplantae > Streptophyta > Magnoliopsida > Malvales > Malvaceae > Gossypium > Gossypium hirsutum. The sequence continues at coordinate 3,879,648 of NC_053428.1, forward strand.
CAAGGACCAATCCATTATCAAATTTTCAAATTAAGGCTTTTATGGCTTCACATGCCATAAGGCTTAGCACGTACCAAATTTTAAAGAGAAAACTAAAATATTATGAAATAATCATTTTAAATTTTTAAGAGAATCTGAATAAATTAATCAACTTTAAATATGGTTATCATACTTCATGGACATTTTAATTTATTTTAAATTATATATTGATTTGAATAGAATGGTGGTTAAAATTTCTGTCAAACATTCGTTTAACACAGATACAAACCATGTTACACCCATTAAATGAGAAAAAAATAGATTTAATATTATAATATTTACATTTTGAAGTATTTGTATATGAAGTGTTGGTGGTAAAAGTATTAGAAAAGCCCTTACACTTAGGAGCAGATTGAAATTCAATTACACTTTATATATTCCCTTCGTCTAGTACTTAGAGTGATTAATAGTTTAATGTCTCGATATTGTCATTCGAATTTTTAATGAAAAGTTTATAAATGATATAATTCCAACTTATAATTAACAAGTAAAACTTAATTAATATATTATTTTATACAATTTCAAAATATATACAAATTAATTTACTCAATTTTCCCATAAAATGGTTAAATTGCGATCCACCCTTTTTAAGTAAAGAGCTTTTATTGATGCTGGCTGAAAACAAAAGGCACCGTCAAGAACTTGTTCTGATAATAACATCAAATATTACGCAGCTCCAACATGTTGTCGTTTGTAACCTCATTGAAGCGGCGGCTGCTTTGTCTCACGTCACTGTTATATTCTTTCATTTGTCGCTGCACAAAAAAACATTAGTCTAAGAATATTAAGAAAGATGAAGATTTTATTTAACTTTTGGTCGATTGGTGTCAGTTTTTAAGCAAATTTGTAAGACAAAAAAAAAGATTTCGTTGATATATATATTGTCACAATTCAATCTAGCTCGTTCTATTATGGGAATTTATAGGTTTTTCAATTCTTATATCTTTTTAAAAAATTGAATTCACATTTTCAAATATAAATGGTATAGCAATAACAATTATATATATTTTTAAAGATGAAAATAACATGTTGCTTCTTCTGTAGCAGACTGATATGGAATTTTATCCATTCCTAATGTCGTAAATCCATAACATACATCAAGATATTTCATTAATTTTACAAATTAAATAAAACAATAAAAAATGTGCCAATGGAAGTTAAAGTGTTAAAATTAAACCTATAAATACTTATAAGTAATTGGAAGAAATGGAATTAGACTAAGTTTAAATCTTAAAATTATCATTATTACGAAAATTTTACTTAAAGATCATCCCGATCAAAATAGTACAAATCTCATACCGATGCTTGTATAATTAAAATTTGAGATATCTTCTGCTTATTGTTGTCTTACCTTACCGGACATTTTTAAGGTGTTGATCTCAAATGGCATCTATTTAAACAACTTTAGACATAACTGGAAATTTGCAGAGGAATTCTGCTCCCAGAATCTGATTCCAAACAATTTAAAATGCAACTTCCAGAAGGATTCCAATGGGATATTGGTTTAAAGAAATTGCTCTTTCATTTCATCCCTGTGCCTTGGCCGTTGGATTGGAATGTTTCTCCACCCCAAACTATATTCCAAATGGATGATCCAAAGGGAAAGTTCACACCTTTCTTTAAAAAAGAAAAAAAAGAGGCAAATATAGGATTATATTACGAACTGGGAAATTCTCAATAAGAAAAAAAAGGGTTGCTCCTAAAGAAATTTGTTTTCATCAATGGAGCCTAGAGGTGCTTGCAGATCAAACAGGTCTTCATTTGAGAAATGGGTGGCAATTGTATTGACCTTTCTAGCTGTGGTTTCACCTCTCTATGTCAACCAAAAGCCAACAGAACTGGAGCTTGAAGAGCAATCCATGGACTCCACCTCATGGTTATGTCTCCTGTTTGTGCTACTGCTCTTAGCCTTTGCTTTCTGGCTTTACCTGAACCAGAGCTTTACTAGGTTTGACCGTCATTGGATTAGGCCGAGCAGGTATTCGTCATATGAAAGACTGGTTGCAATAGGCTTGATAGTCTTAGGTGGTCTTTCTCCTCTTTATATCAACAAGGGCACGAGTGAGTTCGCACCTGACGAGCAGCCCATCAACTTTGCTTCGTGGTTGCCTCTTCTGCTATTGATATTAACCTTGGCCATCGTTACATTGCTTTTCTGTGATAGAAGCTTTACGAAGTTCGATCCTAACTGGATTCACAGAGTTGGTGGTTCTTCTGCTGGGATCTTACTGGTTCTTTTGGTTCTTGCTGTCGTTTTGAAGTGTAAGAATACCGGTTGAAGTTGAATTTCTAACAACAGGAAGTGATTCATTAAAGAACATAAGTCATGAAACTTCTGTTCCTGTCAATGTCGTTTCATAGTTGCGGGTATTAGACCATGTCATTGTAAGAAGCAAGAATGTACAGTTTACTGTTAAACTGGTGTTTTATCCAGTTGTGTATGGTTTCCATAATCTCTGTAACAGGGCTTTGCACCACAAAGCCAAGCTCTATACTTGACCATATTGGGCGCATGGTGTGAATGTAGTTCAAGTGTTCAACAATGTCACCTGCTCACGTATGCATAAAATGTAGATTCAAGATAAATTTCATGAAGCACCACAAAAACAACATCGAATGGGGGCCTACCAGGGTGCCAAGCATAACAACATACACCATTCCAAGCGGGAAAGAGAAAAGCCAACGCCTCTTTAAATCGTGGTGTATGATGGTTCACAAGTCAATGATGAACAACATGTACCATTCCAAGTGAAAAAAAAAAAGTAATTGTCATTCCAAGTAGGTTCACTCAATTTGAAGGTTGACACATGAAACTGGAGAATTCAATGGCACAGTGTGAAACTTGCTCAATGTGAAAAAAGAAACAAATCAATAAAATTATAACAATATATAAACCCCTCGAAAAAACTACTAGAGAGGCTGAGATATATAAGGCAACGGACTGAAGCAGGCCTCAGAATGAACAATCCAATGATAAAGAGTTCGGATACTATAGGATATGATCATATTCCGAAGGCATATCCTGCAGCAACGAAAGCTGTTACGGCGTACAGCCACATGTGATGAAGTCGAGATAAATCATTAGCACCGCTGCATTCATCATTGGCACCACTAAAGCATCCCGGTCTCGAGATTTTAGCCACACCACCTTGTGCAACAAAGCTACTGTTATGCTTGCCGTTGCTGAAAAGTACACACCAGAAATAGGGACCCCCACCATCGGAGCCGGTCACACCAGCCCCAACTTCAGTGTGGTTCTTATTGTAAAGAATTTCCAAACTCTTCTCGTTTTTCATCAACATCGAGAAAGCTTCAGAAGGCTCTACATATTTCGATTGGCATCCAAGTAAACGACCAGTGATTGGAGAGAGGGTTGAGGCTTCCACACCACAGTTGGGGGCAAAAGTTTCAGAAAATTCAGAGTCAGCGGGCTTCTTGGCCTCTCCTACAGCTTTACAGTCACCTTGGTATGCTTTTATATACTGCAAAGCAATGCAGGCCAGGCCTGGGTTGTCGGTGAGAGCCGATGACTTGTGAGCTGTCCTATTGGCATTAAGCGCAGCCACCAATTCATCCGCAGGGTTATCGGTTACTTTGGCTACAATTGAACAGTTCCATCATAAGGGCTCCAGCATAATGATAAAATTAGACCATAAACTGAAACCACAAAGATAGTTCCTCTTCCCTCTTCTACAACAGATGATTATTCCTTATCATAGACAAGCAAGAAATATACGGTGGAATTAAATGCATTAACAATGTTTCCAATCAGAATACACGGAAACCTGAGATGCAAAATAAATTTTCTTTCACTTATCCTCCTTTATCAACTAAATAAAGGCCTGAAAAGATTAAGCCAACTGCCTAAAACACACAGCTTTAAACATGAGATCCAGGGGGGAAAACTGCTTAAAGAAAGTCATATCAAAATGGGCAACCATTCAAAGTTTAGACTTTAGAACCGCAATGCCTGAGATTCAGATCAATACTACATCTTACCAACTAATAAATAAAAGCAGCATTTGGAAAATATGAAAAAAAAAACCCAGAAATAAACATGGAAAAAGGATATAACTTAATAGTTATTAAGCAGATTCATCACTTACTCAGACCAACAGAAAAAGAAAAATAAACTATCTTTTTTTAATTTTGTAACAGAAGCTAAAGCTGGATAAGAGAAAGAAGAGGAGAGGGAGACTTACTTTGAGTGTTGACAGAAACAGATAAGAACAGAAAAGGAGAAAAAAGAAGCCATAAAACCATTGCCATTGTTGCTGGGTATTTCCTTTTTTTTTTTCCTTACGTTGCTATGAAGAATATAACTCAGTAGATCTGATACAGAAGAAAGAAAGAGTCAGTAAAATGTCTACTTCGTTTCGGTTGCTGTACAACTATGGCTAATCTGTTATTTTGGTCTTTATTTGCCGACATTACCACCATCCGGGTTCTTCTTGGACTTTAAAATAATTATCTCGTGTGTTATTCTATTTTAATTTTAAGAAAAAATGATTAAATCTACAACACAGATGCAGGTGACGTGAGGAAGGCAATTTTTCTAAAACCAACTGTTTTCGTTATAAATTATTATTTTATTATTATAACCCCAAATGTGTTTAAATATTATTTTTGATGTTCAATAAAACTTATATTTGAATTTAAATATTAATATCTCTGAACTTTTTAGATGCAATCTTATTTATACAAAATAAAATATCTTTAAACATGGTTGCATATTAAATAAAGGCTCTAATTAAACAATAAGGAAAGAACGTCAACACACAATTAAGTATTATTGGGCCATTTGCTCAATTAATGGACCTAAGCAGTGCGTACTCTGAATGTATCTGATATTAAGGTCCCCAACTTCAAATGTTGAATGTTTGTCGTCACAAATTCATCCTTCCAATCAACTGATATCCTTAATGCATATTCCTTCAAATATATGTGTATACATCATTAATGCAACCATCTCTTTGTAGGATCATAACATTTTTTTTCTTTCTTAACAAAAAAAAAATTATATGACATGATTTAATTGTTGAGAGTTTGCCTTCTATATATATATATATATAAAAACCCACCATGTTTTGACAAAAAAATTATAATAAGAAATATTTTAAACAATAAAATGGGATAAAAATAATTTAAGTATCAAAATAATATAATCGAGTTACTAGATTTTTTCACATTTAAAATAAAATAATTTAATATTGAATATAGATGGAGCAGTGATGAACTTATAATTTTTAATTATTTCATTTAAATATGATAAAAGTATAAAAAGATAAAAGTATTATCATAATAATATTAAATATAATTTTTAAAAAATATTTTAATAATTTCATAATGAAATCAGTGAATTAATTGAAACGATATTAATTTAATAAAATGCTTAAATAGTAATAAAATATGTAAGTACAGATAAGACAACGGGAGGAAAAATACATTCCATGAAAATGTGGACATTTGATTTTCACTTTCCTCAAGAACAAACCCAACAGGGCTTCTATGAGGGAATAATTGGGTCTTTTACGTCGGGCTTAACCCTAACAGAGCTGGTTGCTGGGCGTGAGGCCTCCAAATGTATCAGCTCAGTTCATCTTTTCTTATCTTTATCTAAGCTCAAAAACATTTATAGATTAATTGAACTTTCCAAATGAAATTGCATCATCAAGCCCATATATAACTTTTATCATAAGCTTCATAAATATATTCCAAACAAAGTGATGATAATATACATAAGCATAAATATTTAGAATTTAAAATTTAAAATTACATATGAAATTAATAAAATACATATAAAGAGGGATTGTACGAAATTATGATTTCACTTTATTCTTATCTCTTTTCAATAAGAGAATGACTAATCAGATTTTTTACTTCTGAAAAAATTCAAATCCAACTAAATGCTAAAAATTAAGAGGAAAAACTGATTTGTCATTCTCCTATTAGAAAGGGATAAGAATAACGTAAAATTACAGTTTCATACATACATCAAATTAACAATACTAAATGCACTACAATTATTTATCACGATGTTGTCATCAATTGTGAGTTAGTATCGAGTTAACTTGCAACACGAATTCAATTAATAATATTATTAATATACTGATGGAGATAATAAGTTGTGCATTTTAAAATAAAAATGTATAAAATATATCAAGATGAAGTCTTAGCTTAGTGGTAAATAAAATGCATAGTGCAATTGCTTTGTGTTTAAATATCATTATATGCATATTTTTTTATTTTTTTAATGGAAAATACTAAAGTACCATTGAATAATATAACTTATTTTAATTACAGAAAAACAATTAATATTTCTATAATTTAATAACTGAATTGATGATTCAGTTGATAGTAACAACGATTCAATATTTCTAAAAAAAAAATTCTAGCTAAGCTACTATCCAAAAATCAGTAAGATTAATATATATACATTTTAGAAATCATTTCACTTAGCCAAATCAAATGAAAAAGAAAGAAGAAGTCACACTCCAACTCTTATGAATAGAACCAAAGAGGATTGAGAGATTTAGTATTTTCGCAATACAATCTTTCCTATGAAATCAAGGATCAGTCAGCTGATTTGTGGCTGTCGTTTCTAATATATATTAAAATCAATAATATTCAGTATTAAATTATGTCGTCTCTAATATAGTAACATCTCCAAGCTGTATAGCCTTAATAATATCTGTCGTCTTCCTTCCATGTCAGCCACACTGAAGCCCCACATTTCAAATCCTATTACCACACCTATAATATGTTTGTGGCTTCATCCTCGCTCAAGACAGTTGTAGGGAACTATAAGAGAAGGGAAAGTGGACCATAATGAAACTGCATATATAATCAGTAGACGTAAGAAAAAAGAATCATTCATGGCTACCAACTGTAAAGTTCACTAACCATAATATATACATTTATGAAAATACCGATTTAATTTTTTATATATGCAGAGAAAGGCATGCATGCAGCCTACTCCAACTTTAATCTGCCTTACAAGATAGCTTACTACCTAACGAAGTAACTGGACCATATGTCCGTGCCTTTAGGCTTTTCATTAGACCGTGACAATAAAAAAGAGTAATTTTATTGAAAAGTAAAGATAATAGAAATACAACCACTAACACCGTCCAAACTTAATTTCGAATGCATGCAAAGTACCACATTTTTTTCTTAGTGTAATATATAAAAATTTATCTTCTCTTGGGTAGGCTAGAATCAAATTGTACCTCAACAAATGTTAGAGGGAGCCATCAATGATTGGTTGGTACATGTGATATCTTACAATAAATCATGATCTTGTAATGAAACTCTAAAGTTGCTATTGGACCCCCTCCATTTTTAACTTTTTCTCTTCTTTTTATAAGTGGAAATTGGAAAAAGGAAAAGACGAAAAGAAAAGGAAAAAGGAAACCAAGTAGATTCGATTTGCATTGTTTCGACATTCAAACAATTAAGAAAACCTAATGCTTAAGGAATAAATAAATGAAAGAGAATAGCTTATATTAAAATGTTTAATTTTTAGACACTAATAAAATTAAGTCATGTCATTTATTTTTAAAAAGATAAAATATATATATATACATTCATAGTCAGCCTCAAATTATTTAAAAATAAAGAGTCAAACTTAATTAGAAATTCAATTTCATAGCAAACACGATTCATTCCTCTTGTAACCTTCACATGTTTCTCTGAATTCTTGAGAATATAATATTTATTATTGTTTTGGCATTTTGATCCACAAAATATTATCAAAGTAATGAACTCATGTTTTCATGACTTTTGCCGTTAATGTTTTTATAATTTTTTTCACAGCCTAAACCTGAAGGGTGTTGTTCCCATTATAATTCTTGTAAAAAACTGCATCTTTCGTTTTCCATGTTTCAATATCCCTTTCTTCACGAAACTTGAACAAAGTTTGTAGCAAATATTAATTTAAAGCTGAAACAACTACATATAATGAAAGAGAATTTTGTTGTATTATGTGATATTATTTAATTAAAGTCAATTTAAGTTAGAGAAGAGATTACCTATGGATGTGTGTATATTTTTATTTTTATTTCTTTAAAATTTGATGACATAGCTTAATATTGTTGGTACCTAAGAGTTAAATTTTTTTAAAAAGTTATTGCCAATAAATAAATAAATGGGAAGATTTTTTTGATTTTTTTTTATGAAAAGTTAATTTTATATGCACTTTTTCGAGTTTTATACTTTTTAACTCTTAAAATGATGTTTATTGAAAAAAGAAATGAACATAAATTTTAAAATATGTAATTTTACAGTTTGAAGTCAAATTTTCTAGAATTGTAACATTAAATCCCACTTGGGATTAATTATTATCTCAAAGATGACATGAATTGAATGGTCCAAATTGATTAGTTTATATGAATGACAGGGACCTGAATAAAAAATAGAGTCCAGAAGCAAATGGAAGTAGTTTCTGCATGATGCCCCATTTTGAGATTAAAGAAAAAACTTTATAACAGTTAAATCAGTTTTTAGTCGAATAGATTATTAGTCGAGTTTAGATTTTTAATTAAAATGAATCGTATACATAATCAGTTTAACTGAAATTTAAATTTTTTTTGGAGTTTTTTTTTCTTCTTTTAAAAAGGAATCCAAATTATTTGAAGAAGATTTTTTCCCCTTTACAATGACAATGCAACATTCATTGTCATCAATCATTTGCAAACGGAACTGACCTAACCCACAAATTAATTAGGGGGGAACATTAAAGCTGATAAATGTGATGATATGCAAAAAAAAAAATTAAAATTCCCTACTAATTATGATATTTGATGGGTCCCTCCTGAAAATATTTTGCCCCGGTGCAAGTATGGCCATAGGATCAAAGCTAGCCTTCCTCTCCACAAATCTTGACCAGCGATTCCCAAAATGTCGTTCCCAATCCCCTTTTGATTGGTAGTGAGGGAGGTATAACTTGAAATCCAAACCCACTTTGATGCACCAATTTACAATCTCACGGTTTTGAGCAACCAATTTTTCAACAGATGGGCCATTGGGAACGAAGCGTAGCAAAGCCACGATGTAGAAGATTTCACCTTCGGGTAACACCACTGACGTTCGATCATCCCATCTGAAAAAACACATTTGAAAGCAACCACACACACACATATTAGAAGAACAAGATATTCATGTATACCCATCCATTTTATATGGAAGAGGATGAAAGCAGCACCAATAAATGATGCTCTATATCTGCCCCTTTTTTATTCATTATTCAATAAAATAAAAACATTCTTTCATCATATCTCATCATTGTCACGCCAACTAGAAATGAATTGTTTATTCTGATAATCAAGCATTTCTCTTTTCTCTACATTTATCCAAAATTGAATGAAATAAATGACAGGCTTTTATAAGGTATGTAACTATATACAGCAAAAAGACACGTAGGATTGCATGTCATTGGGTAACGACGATCTTATCCTATTCTATAATTGAGGAAGTTGGGACAAAAGAATCTCAGTTTTCCTTAATATCATTTATAGAATTATTTTGATATTTTCCTTTTGTGGGGCGGCAATGCATGTCAAAAGATCTGGTTGCTTGGTTTGGTTCAATTTTTTACGCCGCAAACCGGTACGGTTACCCTTTTTTTTACTGGTCTGACTGCACAAATTCTCGAGGACGGATATGATCCGTTACAGTTGAGCACAGAGTAAGACGGTCCTACAGCCGCAGTTTGCTTAGGGATAGGTTGATGTTGTAGGCCATATGATATAATATTGTGGGTCCCTCTATGTGATTGACTCTATTGGGAAAATTTATTAAGAAATTATTTGACCTCTTTCGGACAGCATAAAATCTTAACCACAAGAAGCTCACAGACATGCAGTTTTGACATAGGGGGTCCATAAAATAAATAAGGGGGAGTTTTACTCACTTGCTACGCAGAAGAGGGTAGATCAGCATGGGCCCACCGACTCCATCTTTCAACATCGTTTTAAACACCGTCCGATCAAAATTAACGACGTCCGATTTAGACACGAAGAGGTTCAACCAAGGGTGAGGACCATCCCCAGGGCCATTGGCTTTCACTTGTTCCTCCGCTCGGTTTACACGCAATAAGAACTTCGTGTAGCTTACGTCCACCTGGGATTTCAACCCTTCAACAAATCGTAGCCGTCCAAGAAGCCCGTTTACGGCCTGCATAGGGAATACAGTAAAATAGAAGGAAGTCAAGGACAATACCGTCATTCCATTGTTTAAACCAAATTGGCACTCGTGAATTACATAGATTCCATGATAGATGATTGTGATGGGGGTGTTTGTGGCCATTTCCGGAACTGTGCCAGTGGGGGACCAAAACGCCACCCAAAATCTCATTCATATAAGGAATAGTTACAGTAGCGTCCCATTCTCGTAATTAAACCCCTTAGGTTTGGCAGTTTCGGCAACTGCTTTATTTCGAATGTCAGAAAATCCGATGGAGGAGTAGAATAAGGCAGTCCTCCATCGCTGACGGTGTGAGAAAGCTCTGAGATTTTCTTTTGACATTCTTTTTCACTGTCCGGCGACAACAGGGTCGATGATAGGACCCCACGAATTTCTTTTTTGATGTTCATGGTCAACAGTTTTATATGGGATCCACTTAGTAAACGCCTAGGTCAAAACTAAAAACTCAGTATGCAACAGAGAAATCATGTATGTCACACTCAGTCATCGACGGTTAGCAATCAAGGTTCAAACTTGTTAGTTAGTCCATGATGCAGGAGATTAATGAATAAACCAAAAAAAAAAAAGAATTGTTACCGTATCTACAGTTGGGTGGTCACTGTTGCGGTAATGGAAAGCCACTTCGAGGCAGTACAGGATTGAGCCGGCGGTTTGAGAGATATGAGTCGGGTTGAACTCATGGCCCGAGTCCAATGGCACGGATGGCCAACCATTGAACGGGTCATCGTTGTTACAGAATACGAACCCTTCCACGTAATCAAACGACTCGCCTTCTTTCTGAGTCACCAGAAACTCAGCATCCCGAGTAAATTCCTCAAACTCAGAATACACTACCCTGATCCATCTTACCTAATCATACAAATAAATAAAATAAATAACATAGCTAAATTACGTAGCGGAAACGTGTCGCTCATGCACTTCAAATTAAAAAATGTAGAAAATTTGTATATGAATAACAAGAATTATTTTATTTCTTAAAACAGAAATACCCACCATGTCTGGAGCTTGTTGGAGCTTAATTCTTGCTCGGGTAATAACACCGAACTGACCAAGCCCGCCGAGGACTCCGAAAAAGAGTTCGGAGTTTAGCGTTTCGGAGCAAACCGTTATTTCTCCTTTTCCAGTTACAACTTCCAATTCCGTGACGTTCGACGTTTGCGGACCATAACGGAAAGCTTGTCCACTAACGCCAGCGTTAGATAAAGTCCCACCCACCGTTAAGCTGAGGTAATCGGTCCACGACCTTGGAGCATAGCCGTACCTCGAGACGCACCGTGTCAAGACGTCTTCCCATAATGCCCCGCCGGAAACATCGATATAATGAGAGCCATTGATTGGCAAGAATTCGAAATGGTTTTTCTCCGTCGAACGCATGTCTATCACGAGCCCCCCCTCGGCCATCGCCTGACCGTTAATTGAATGGCCGTTACCCCTTGCCGCCACCGTCAAATTGGAGGTCCTCGATGCGAGCTTAACGACCCGACTTATATCTTCGGCTCCAGAGGGTTTGATTAAGAACAAGGGCTTAACCGAATAAAGACCACCGAAATCTTTACTGGCTAAACTGCTAACATCACCGTTTTCGATGCTGCCTTGGAGGTCGAGGGATTTAGATATGCTGGAAACATCGTCGTCGAGCTTGGACTCGGCGTCGTTGTCGTGTACGATTCGCCCCAAGTAAGCTATCATCTTTGTATGCAAAAGCAAAAGAGACAAATAAAAGAAATGGTAGTTTTAGTTTATTTAGATTTTAGAGCACTGTAAAGATGAGCCGTCTTTGGAAGTTAATTGGAGGGGCTTAAATAATGCTGAAATGAAGATTTTTTTTTATGAGGTTTAAAAAATTATTGGGCTAACTAACCTATGATATAATAAGGATTTTTATTAGGTTTAGAGTTAAGATTTTTATTTGAGTATAGAGTCAATTTAAAGTTTGTAACCAATAATTATTTTTTTAATAGATTTATAGAATACAAATAATTAGTTATTAGATTAGTTCAAAAAAATATTAAATATATTAATATTATTTTTAAATATATATAATTAAGAACTTACTTTTAAAAAGAACTAAAATATTATTTAATTAAATAATAGTTGAATAATATATTAAAAAAATTAAAAGAAGTTTTTTCTAGCAATGGTGTATATTTTGTGTATGATAAAGAACTGTAAAAATAATATGTATTATTTTCGTTTATATATTTATTTTTGAATAAAGATATATGAAAATAATAATGATTGCAACTTAAAAGAAAAAAATGAATCTAGATTTTATTTTTCCAACAATATATTAAAGCATTATTAGTAACATCAATGTATTAGGATTTCAAATCTTAGCCTCTATAATTTTTTCCATTGCAAATATCTTTGAAAAAAATTTCCTCAATTTAAAATGAATGCAACATTTGGATTATTTGTGCATTTACTTTTTTTTTATTTCTTGTTAATTAATAAATAAAAATGTTAAACTATCCCTACAAACACTTGCTATTTTAATGCGAAAATGTATCTCACCCAGTTTAAGTGAAAATAGACTTAACAATAGGATTGCTTCTATCACATTTACACCTTATGTCAACAAAATAATAATAATTTAGAAAATGAATTAGGTATAATCTCCCAATTAAGTTTATGAATATTAGGAAGTGGTATAATTATAAATCGTATTGATTCAACATTTAATTGATTCAAAGTCTTTTTTCGAATTGATATTTTAATTAATTTTTTATTCAATAAGTCTAATTCAATAACAGAGCCAAAGGGCAGGTAGGAGACGCAGGCCGCTAAAACGAAAAATTTTCATTATCCTTTATAATTTATAAAATTTTAAATTAATAATAGTAAAATTTATTTTAGCCCTCCCAAATATAATAAAAATTTAATTTTATCTTTTAAAAATTATAAAGATATAGGCTATTAAAATGATGAAATTACATTTTTTACTTTAATAAAAATATACAATTTAATTTCAGCTCCCTAAAAAAATTTTCTGATTTCACCACCGATTAATCCAATTTGATTCAAACGATATTAGTTAAAATTGAAATTTAAAATTTACACTTTCTCGTATAAATGTCTTAATAATGTATCATAGAATGCATCCTTTTCGAAAGTCACTTTGCGTATGAGCTTAAGAAAAGTAGCACTTTATATTTTATTTTATTTTATCCGCTCATTCAATGTGAATAGTGACTAACTGAGAGTGGAACAGTTTTTGAAACGACCCATTATTAAAAATTCAAAGGTAAATCTGGATTATTGATTTGCTTTGAACGCCCGCCATTGATGCCAAACTTATCTACGCCACCTTTTCAGAATTTACATCCTTGGGAGTTTTAAAAAAATATTGTGCCCCGATTTGGCAATGTGAAATTTGGTCTGAGTGTCACTACCATTCCAACACCTTGTTTTTTCATTGCATAATACATGCGTTCTTCTGATTGAGACTTGTTCAAACTTCAAACGTCGGCACCTTTTTATTTAAAATTTGCTTTTGCTCAAACACAACGGCAATAAATTACATTAATAACAGCCTCACTTATCTGCAACTTACATATTCATATTATTACAATAAACTATGTTTTCCAAGGTTATTCCATCTTATATTTGGGTTAACACAGTCAACTAAACATATGTATGATTTTTATACAACGATGGAGCATAGTCTATACGGTTAATAATATAAGATTCGTTTAAGCATTGACAAATTGGTTACTGAAATTTGTGTATATCCTGATCCAAAGAAAGATTTAAGCATGATGCCATGCAATTCTATTCGAAAACGAAATGGTTTTATTTAGTACTAACTTCAGAAGAAAAGTAAGGCATATATGCTCAATTCCATCATACAATATGATTTTATACCAAGAAAGAAGAAAGGGTTATTCAAAATTTTTAGGTACATGTATTTGGAACATTCATATTTGTTTCAACTTTCAAAGATATTGTCCTGTTCGTAATCTTATATATATATATAAGTTTTAAAGAAATTTTAGAAATCTTTTTTTTGATTTTTCTTGACCAAAATTTAGGTGGGTAATAGATTTCGTGTGGGATATATATAAATCTTGTGGTGTTATTTTGTTAAGATATCATGTTTCCGAAGTAAGATAATAAGACAATAAACATCATAGTTAAGGTTGAATATTGGGGGATGAGAATCTTATAACATCACTACTGCTGCTGCTTTTTTTTTGTTGTTTTGTTTATTAGGAGAATAGAACCAAAAACAATGAGCCCAACAAGTCCATAACTCTATTTGCTTTCCTTAACAAAAGTGTTGGTATCTTGTAATAATGTAAAAAGAAATGATTTGTTGCAGTTTATGAGCATGTATAGCAACTTGTGAATACATTATCTTGTCGCTTGTGAGTGAATGTCCACGTTTATGTAATGGAGTTGGCTTTGGATATAATGCTGAATAATAATATATAGTGAGATGAAATTTTTTATTTTATTATGCCTATAGAATCCAAAAAAATGCCATTATTTTTCCACCTTCGCTTCATTACATCCAAATACCATTTGATTTCATATGTGTCCTTTGATTCCATGGATATTTTGTCATGAATGAAAAGCAGATTTCCCTTTCCCTTCAACTCAATTTTTTGTTTATTTCATAGCCAGTGTCAAAACCCCAATTCATTTCATTCATTTAATCTAACAATTTTAAATATTATCCAACATGACACAAATTTTGATTTGGGATGGCTGAGCAACATTTTTGCACTTCTGCCATGGGATATGATTCGAGTCTGGGAATTATTAAGTAAAGATTTAGTCGCCCTATGCCTTGGAAAATCCCACCATGGCCAAAGCTCTCAATGACATGTAGCTAGCTACCCAATCACAATATTGTTTCACAATGGTTTGAAATTTTCTACCCATCATTATTCAGTTCTTCGGAGCAATTGCTATGATGGCTTCATCTTCAGTTCATGGCCCACTTTATTCTCTGTAATTTTATGATATTTCTCCTCGCAATTATCAAGCTATAAATGAGGGGGAAAAAACTTTAATAATGGCAACATGTTGAATCTGCAAAAAATTTCAAGTAGTCCCCCACCTTTAAGGTCTATCAGTTAATCTTATGGTCTCTGATTTTAGCATAGGATAACCTTAAACTAGTAATTAATCATAAAACATAAAAAAAAAAAAAGGAAATCGTTTCACAAGGTTATTGATGCAGTCTTTTGGGTTAAATTTCAAGTTCAATTTGCTCCAAATGAGCTTATTGGAAAAGTTGGAAATTCAACAATATATCTTCATGGGGCATGCATTTTGGAATGTTCTAAATTATGGATGCATGGTTCATGAGAAAAATACAAGAAAAATCATAAATGTGAAGAAAAAATAATCGACTGTTTCATCAATGACAAAAGAGTGAGGGGATGGGTGATTTTGAAGGTTGCTGCTGCCTTGTTATTATGAAATACTAATTTATTGCTGTGTGAATCTTTGATACTTAATTGAATTTTGAGTTTATAAGCTTGGCTATTTATTCAGCTGTATTTAAAAATCATTTTACCAAGAAAGGAAACTCAAACCCAGATTCGGATTTAAAATATAAAAAAGTTGGGGGGATTATCAGTTATGTGGCTTTGAATGGTGGTTTGCGCTATAATTGAGTTAGATATCCTGCTTGACTAGATTTTTATATCATTTCTTTTTCTACTTTGATGTAATTATTAAAACATAATTTTTTTTATAGTTATTTTTGTTGATATATACTGATTACTATCAACAAACAGAAGATAATGGTCAAACAAAGAGTAGCGATTCATCTAACTAAGTCGGAGAATTAATTAAAGGGGAGTAGGAAGAGGTTTTTGAGGACAAAGAGAACGGAAATGTATTTTTCAGTTGTTTTGGGATCACTAAATTTGATCAATAAGTTCGTAAATATTATTATTTAATATTTACGAGACAAGTGTGATTTAAAAAAAATATTCTTGATTTGATAATTTATGTTATATAAGTGATTTATTAAGTTTAAGTGGTTTTAGAAAATAAGGTATCGGGACCTTATTCTTGTAAACTAAGCCGCAAATATTTTTATAAATATTTACGGAGTGTTATTAATGTGATATTAAAGTTTTGTTAAGATTTTTTAATGTTTCGATGATTAATTAATTTAAAAAGATCAAATTAAAAAAATACATTCTCGGGACTTCGTTCTCATAAATCGGACTAGTAAATATTTTTAATAAATATTTACGAAGCTATTTGTGTGGTTAATTAAGTTTTGGTTTGATGAATTTGCATAAATTAAGAATAATTAGGAATAAGAACTAAATTGCATATAAGATGAAAGTTGAATTATTAATTAAAGAAAAATTTAAGGGACCAAAGAAGCAATTATGCCATTAGCATTAAATGAGGCGGCATAAGTGTATTTTATTATAAAACTTAGAGGGCGTTTGGTTGGGTGTAATGGCTAATCCATTACACCCCGAATCGGTGGCCCCACTGAATACAGCGTTTGGTTCGCTGTTTTCTCTAATACACCTCTAATCCGTTGCGGACGGATTCCACATTTTGGCTGCTTCACCACCGATTTGTAAATCCCTTGCAACAGCAAAGATTAGCTAATCGGTGTCTTATTTACCCTCCCCTTGCCGAAATCGCCTCCAGCCGACCCTCTCCCTCCCAACATAAACAGAACGTGCCAGCGAACCAAACCTCTACCCGCTCCCGATTTCAGCTTTGCATCCTTCTCCGACTCGACGGTGTCAGATCTCCGGACGGCTTGAATCAGTAATCTCCCGCTCCCTATTTCTTTTCTCTCTGCATGCGATTGTTTCAGTCCTTGGTAAATCGGCGTTTCGTTTCTTACCGGTTATGGTTTTTTTTCCATTGTTTGTTTGTTTGTCCTGAATTACAGGTTCTTTGCTCCAACATTTTTCATATTCTGTCTGCTTTATGTTTCTCTATTTTCTGTTTCTGTACCGTGTTTTGTTTCTTTATTTTCTGTTTCTGTACCATGTTTTGTTCCTCTATTTTCTGTAGTGGTTTTTTGTTTCTCTATTTTCTGTTTCTGTACCATGTTTTGTTCCTCTTGCCATTTTTGCCATTTTCTGTTTCTGTTTCTCCGTCAAATTTATTATCAATGATCAGCATGTTCTCTTGTGTAGACATTTTATTTAGCATGTTTTGTTTCTCTAACAATGGATTAAATCTAAATTCAACCGAATGACATGGAATTATACAACAACTAACTTCAAATAAAAACATGATTTCAATCCATTGTTAGAAGTTAATAATCCTTTTCCTCACTTATAAACCATGAACGCATATCAGTAGTGGGACATTTGTAGAGAAATTAACAGATCTGTTCCAACTGATATTCCTAGAGGTCTCATATTCTTGTTTGTGTTCCAACTTGTCCAGGAAAGGCTAGATTTTGTATTTCCATTTAAATAATCTTCTTGACCTTAATTTGTTTGTCATTTGGCATTGTGCATTGTTAAAGGCTTGTTGTCAGTATTGATTAATTTTCCTTATAATTTTCCCATCCATTAATTTTTTGTTTTCTATAATTCTTTAATATTGTCTCAAGTTCCCATCTGCAGTTTAATATATTGATTATGTAATCCACACATCATTATCTATCAAACTAAAGCAGTAGAGACAAGATTGTGAAATATTAAAACCAGTGCAACCAGCTCATGATATTGTTATGATGAAAGTACTTGCTGTGCATTTTTCTTAGTCATTTAAATCAATAAACTCATTTAACAATCTTGTGCTTTTCCATGACAGAAATAAGAATATTATTTATCTTTTGTAATTAAATTATCTTTGAAAGGCTGTATGAGAATATGTATGTAAGCAAACTCTAATTGCACTGGTATTCCATTTTCATTTTTGTGAAAACATGTTTATTTTTCTAGTCAAATGCCTATATGATGGTTCTTGTGTAGCCATTTTATTTAGCATGTTTTGTTTCTCTGTCATTTACACACTGCTGTTACTGAAAATTAAATCTAAATTCAACCGAATGACATGGAATTATACAACAACTAACTTCATTGTTTGTTTGTTTGTCCTGAATTACAGGTTCTTTGTTACTGCAGTTCATCATCGGTCTCCTCTCCGATTTCCTCATTACAGGTTAGTTTCCCCCGTTTGCAGTGGCTATACAATTGTTTGCAGTGGCTATATAATTTATTTGCAGTGGCTCCATCTGCTTGATCAGTCAGAAATGAAAACAAAGGACTATGAATGCTCATGTCCTGTTTGGATTTGTATGCTTTTTGAGATTTTTGTTGAATAGAAACACTCTGATATTCTTTCATGGCTACTGCAATGTTGAAGTGCATATAATGAGCTCTAGAATGTCATGCATAGTCCTGGTGCTGTTAATTTGGTACTGTTAATTTTGAATGCTTTGAAATGTTTGAAATGGCTTTGTTAATTTGGTACTGTTAATGCTTTGAAATGTTTCAAATGGTGCTGTTACTACTTCAACTTTGAAATGCTTTCAAATGTTTGATCACTGATAAATGTTTGAAATGGTGCTGTTAATTTGGTACTGTTAACTTTGAATGCTTTGAAATGTTTGAAATGAGTTAACACCCAAGTACATTTACTGCTAATTTAATCTCCAAGTTGGTGTGGAATTATGAAACTAAGAGAGTATTTTCCTATATGTTGCTTTTACGTTTCACTCTTTCTGAAATAATTAGCTGATAAGGTCTCCTTCCACTGTATCTGCTTCTGGCCATATATGAGAAACCAAGAAAACCCTTTCTTGTTCGGCTATATATATATATTGAAGTGAAAATGAAGCCATGACCTGTACAGTTTTAAATTACCCAAAGCTTTCTTCATTACCAAATCTGTCATCTTACTTTTAAAAGTTTTAAATTATCTGTCAAACTTATAATCTGTCAATATATCAAACATTAACCCATTTTTTCAATTGTGGATGTACTTCCTTTCTTTCCAAACAATATATAATTTTGGTCTCACGTGGTTGCTGCTTTCACTTGCTCTCTCTCCTCCACCTTCCATTGTCCAACTTTCAAGCAAATCGTTGGAATTCTAGGATCTTTTGAAGATTAACATGCAACTGTCGAATATTTATGGTTATATGTCTACCTTAAAAGATGTTTTATAAATTGTTTTCATTCATTAAAAAACCAGGTTATGCTTATGATTGCAAATTGCATGTGAGCACACATCTGATTTAAGGTTGGATATCATATGTTATATTCCTTTGTCCCCAAAACCATTAATGAGTACTATATAATTTAAAAAGGGCATCAAACTTTAGTACCAATTCTTGTATTAAAAAGGAAATTCATGGACAAAATGTTGTTATAAAAACGAGCAATATATAATTTGGTACTTGTGTTTTTTCTTTTTTTAATCTATTATTTGTATTTGATAAATATTTTGATACTTAAAGATAATGGTGTACCAATTCTTCGTTATAATTTAAAAAGGACATCAAACTTTTGTACCAATTCTTGTATTAATATCAATTATGATAAAAATATAACGATTTTGATACTTTCAAAGATCTCGTTCAAATTTAATCATTATTAAAATAAATTGTGCTAACTTTAAGCTGAAATAAAAATTTTATTTATGTTATTTAAGGTATATTAAAATATAATTAAAATCATTATTTATTATTTAATATTTTTAATTGAAATATAATTAAAATCATTTTGATTATATAATATTAATATAAAACTATACATTTAAATTGAAAATATAAATAAAACATGGCATAACAATTAAAATTTAATATTAATAGAAAAACATATTTATTATTGATATTAATAATTCAAATTTTTTTTCCATAATATTTTTTACGTGTGTGTTATAAATTATTTATTACTTATGGAGTGTTTACCTCTTTATTATTATTTGATTACAAAATATTATCATTTTATTTATCTTTAAAATATTAAATTTGTTAATAGCTATCAATCATTTATGCAAATTTTTACTAATAATTTTACTAAATAAAAATAAACACGTGCCATCTTGATTCTTTTAGATTCAATGTTCATTCCTGTAATTTCTTATAAGCATTTTTGTTTGAGAAGCAACTTGTCAAGTTATCCCCCATATAATCCTATCAACTCCCCCAAAATTAATAACCTATTTGCTTTCATTTTTAATTTGTTTGTCTCTCAATTATTTTTATAAAATTTAATTTGCATCTTCAATTCTTTGATAGTGTGTTCTAATTTTAATATGTTGCAGTAATGGCTCGTCTGCCTTTAATTGCACAAAGTGTGAGGCGAAAAAGAATTGGTATTGCATTGACATTATGGTTGGAACTCTGTAGAATTGCGATTTGGTTCTTATTTAGAATGGGTGCCAGCCTTAGCCTACATACTTATAGACCAAGGATTAGGTCATATACCTTAGATTTTTATGCAAAACGAGATTATGTGAAAAGGCTTGTATATGCTAGTGACGAGACCTGTGTTTCACAAGTTAGGATGAATAGAACTGCCTTTTTTAAGTTATGTGAGATGTTAGAATCGATAGGGGGATTGAAGTCGTCAAGAAACATGCTGGTTGATGAGCAAGTAGCAATGTTTTTACATATCATCTCCCATCACCTGAAAAATCGAGTTATCAAGCATCACTTTAGAAAGTCCGGGGAAACTGTTAGCAGAGCATTTCATAGTGTTTTAAATGCTGTCATACGCTTACAAGATGTCTTATTTAAAAAGCCGGAGCCAATTACAGCCGATTCTTCTGACACAAGGTGGAAATGGTTTAAGGTATTAGACTGAGTTTTATATATAGCTTGTACAACATTTAGTTGACTTAGATTTAAATTAGTATTCTAACTCAAGGTTTTATATCATGTGATATAGAATTGCTTAGGTGCTCTTGATGGAACCCACATCAAGATTAGGGTGCCAACAATAGATAAAGCTAGATATCGAACCCGAAAAGGGGACATAGCAACAAACATGCTAGGTGTTTGTACACCTGAGATGCAATTTGTTTATGTTCTTCCTGGTTGGGAAGGTTCAGTTGCCGATGGACGGGTGCTTCGAGATGCCATTAGTAGAAGACATGGACTAAAAGTTCCTCATGGTACAATGTATAGTTAGAGGAATTTGAGTTATTCATTAAGATCAAACTTTGTTTGCTGAATTAATCATGTTGGGTAAAAATTATTTTATAGGTTGTTATTATCTAGTTGATGCTGGATACACAAATTCTGAGGGATTTCTTGCACCATTTAGAGGACAGCGATATCATCTGAACGACTGGCGTCAGGGTTATCAGCCAAGTTCCCCGCAAGAGTTTTTTAATATGAAACATGCCTCAGCACGTAATGTCATTGAAAGATGCTTTGGCTTATTAAAACTTAGATGGGGAATACTTAGGAGTCCATCGTTTTATCCTGTACGGGTGCACAATAGAATTATTATAGCATGTTGTTTGCTACATAATTTTATTCGAACTCATATGAGTATTGATCCCATTGAAGCGGAGGTGGGAGAAGGATTACCTACAATTAATGTGGTGGATGACGATGAACCGAATATCACAAATATTCATCCATCGGATGCTTGGGCTACTTGGAGGATGGAACTAGCCAACCAAATGTTCGATGAATGGCAAGCATCTAGAAATTAGTTTGTGAAACTTTTGTGAAACTTTTGTATTGATTTTTGTATTGTACTAAACTACAGAAATTATAATATAATTTCTTCTAATTCAGCATGTGTTATAATTTTAAATTTTTTGTGCTATGGAACTTTTGATTCATGATATTCAACTTAATTACTTAGATTTTATAAAGTGTAGACCTTTTGAATCATGATATTAAAATAGTAATTAATATAATTTTTTTTTTTGTTCTTAAGATCATTATGTCAGGTGTTCCAGAATCAAATGCTCAAGCTTCTCGAGGAAGCAAAAGAAAATGGGTTCCCGAGGAAGATGCAGCATTAGTTTCCAGCATGGTGGACCTGCACAATGTTGGAACATTTAATGCTGATACCGGGTTCAAAGCCGGTTATTTGAACGAGTTGGAAAGAATGCTACAAACGGTTTTACCAAATGCAATGTTGAAGGCGAAACCTAATATTGAATCAAGGATTAGGTTACTTAAAAGGGAGTGGTCAATCGTCTACGACATGCTTAATGGCCAAAACAATAGCGGTTTTGGTTGGGACGAGCATAGGCAGCTCGTTGTTGCTGAAGATGCGGTTTGGGAGTCCTATTTAAAGGTAAGATTATTTCAAGTCTTTATTATATTATTTTTACCAAACTTACGACTAATATGATTTCCTCATTTCTTTAGAGTCACAAAGAAGCCGCCCAATTCAGATTTCGTACTTTCCCTTACTATGACCAGCTTACTACCATATACGCAAGAGATCGAGCAACTGGGAGAGATGCTCAAACAGCTGCTGATGTTCTTGAAGAAATACATGCTGATGATGAACGTACTACAGATATGAATGAAGAGAGAAACACATTCTATGACTGCGAAGCTGACGTCTCTTTAGATGACATGGATGTTTCTGGTTCGGATCCGCGAGGAGATCGAGACCAAGGGGGTTCCTCATCTTCAAACAAGAGAAAGAAGAAATCTGATGCTCGTGATAATGTGTTTTCTTCATTTAATGAGGCTGCCACTTTGTTCGGGGAGAAAATCTAGGCCGTTGGCGATCAAATCAGTAGGAGTTTTGCCTCCGAGGTGGTAGTTCAGCAGAAGTCAGAACAACATATGGAAGAGAGAGCTTCAAATTTATATTCAGCCTTATGGTCAATTGAGGGTTTAACCGACGATCAGCGATATGATGCATTGAGTAAAATTCCCGACCATCCAACTCAAATGATCGTTTTCTTTAGTTTACCTTCAGTTGCCCGATTGGAATGGGTTAGGAGATTTCTTTCTTACCATTAAATATCAATGTTCAAACTTTTTGATGTTGTAAAACTATATAACATATGGATTTTAATGTACAATTTCATTTTCATCTAACCTTTTCTTAATATAAGTTAATTATGTTTATGCATAATATAATTCTCAAGTTATATATTGATTTTAGTAAATTCATATAAGAACATTTTATTATTAAGAATTTTATGAAATTATATATCACTATATAATTATATTTAATATTAATTATTTTAAATTGTATAAATTCATATAAGAAAATTTTTATTATCAAGAATTTTATGAAATTATATATTATTATTAAATTATATGTAATAATTATTATTTTAAATTATACAAATTCATAAACTATAATCATATTAGTTATAATAATTTTAAATTTTATTAAATCATATATTTAATTAAATCATATTTAATATTAATTATTTGAAATTTTCTTTTATAGTATCATATATTATGATTTGAGTAAATTCATAGAAGAATTTTATTTATTAAGAATTTTATTAAATTATATATTTTAATTATAATATATTTAATAATAATTATGTTAATTTATATTTTACAGTATCATATATTATGATTTGAGTAAATTCATATTAAATTATATATTTTAATTATAATATATTTAATAATAATTATGTTTAAATATGATTAAATTATTTATTATTGATATTAATCTTATTAAAATTTAAATAACAATAACAATAATAATTTACCAAAACAAATTTATGCTAATTATTAAGAATTTTATTAAATTATATATTTTAATTAAAATATATTTAATAATAATTATGTTTAAATATGATTAAATTATTTATTATTGATAATAATAATCTTATTAAAATTTAAATAACAATAACAATAATCATTTATCAAAACAAATTTCTGCTAAGGGTATTCTAGTCATTTTAGTTTTTTCATTATGCTATTACACCTCTATTACACTCAACCAAACACAGGATTACTATTACGCCTCTATTCCATTACATTCAACCAAACAGTTGATTTGCTATTACACAGCTTTTCCATTACACCTCTATTCCATTACACCTCTAATCCAATACACCTCTAATCCAATACAGCGAACCAAACGTGCTGTTAAAATTAAAATATATAATATAATATTATAATAAAACTTAAATGTTAAGTATATATTATATTATATTAAATTAATTAAGTAAAAGAAATAGAAATAGAAAAAGCAGGAGAGAAAGAAACGAAACAAGGAAAGAAAGAAAGGAAAGAAAAAGAAAAGGAAAGAAGGAGAAAAGATAGGGTTTCAGGGGTTCAAAGTTTAATTGGTTAGTTAATTTAGTCTATTTTTTGTAATTTTTATGTTTTTAGAATTTCGGTATTAAATATTACTCGACTTATGTCAAAATTTTAGAAATTATTGAGTTTTTAAATGTTGTTATGTTGAATAATTTGAGTATTGGGGACTAAATTAATAGATTTTTAAGTTAGAAATTAAAAAGGATTAAATTGTAGAACAAATAGTAAATTTTGTATATTAGGGACTAAATTATGAAAAATTTAAGAATTTATGTGAAAATAGGGAGTTGAATTTAGTCTAAAATGAAATTTGCATGAAAATAAAGGATTAATTGTGAAGAAATAAAATTAGTCTCGGTTTAGAGACTAAATTGAAATTTAGACAAATATTGAGTAAAAATTAAAATATTCAATATGAAATTAAATTGTATTGTATTGATGAATTTTTAATTGTTTTAATTCCGTAGCTAACGTCGTATCAGGAATCATCAACTAAAAAGGGGAAAGATAATATCGATGAGGAATAGCTTGGAATTTCTAGTTTATATTTCTATAATCCGAATCTAGTTATTAATTATTAAATTTTGATTTAATGCTTATGGTAAGTAGTTGAATAAATATTTAGTATTTTGATATTGAATTGATTTTAAACTGAAGGGAATTGATTGAATTGATATATATATTATGAATGGATTACTTTTTTTGAATTGAAATGAATATTTGTGTAATTATGTGATTATATGAAAAATCAGTATTGGATATTGATTATATCTGAAATGTTAAATTAAACCCTATTAGATGTAACAGGTTGAGTCGAATATAGATGGCATGCCATAGGATTGGAAGAGTTCAGAGATTTCTTCGACTTCGAGTCGATGAGACATTTGATGTCAATTTATTATTTCGGATTAATTCAATGAGGTACTAGGTGCTAATTTACTTCGGTTTAGCCAATGAGACACTAGGTTTCAAATTATTACTTTGAATTATCCGATAAGGCACTAGGTGCCAAACTGATGTGTTTTGGTTGGACCCATGTATCAGTCCAAGTCCGAGTCATGTTAATAAAGGTAAATGAATAATAAAGTTTTATAAGTGATATTGAAATGTATGGTATGACAAATGGAAGTTAATAGTGAAATATTGAAAATAGAATGTGCAATATGTTGCAAATATATGGAATATATGAGTTATATACTCATGAAATGACTATGGAATGAATAATGCAATTATATAATAAAATGTGAAATAAATTTTGAAAATCTATTTATATAGCAAGTGATGAGAATTGAGTATGGTATAAAATGTTGTATTTATGATTTGAGTATTGAATGGTTAATACGGTCGTATAAATAAATGTGAATTTTAAATACTCAATTGTGCTTAATATTTAATTGTGCCTATTATATTATTTTGTCTTTAAATATTCGAATTATAAAAATACCACTGAGTTTATACTCAGCTTACGACTTTGTTTTCGATGCGCAGGTTAGGTACTTAACTTTTGATTGTCGATTCAGCATCCAACAACAATCCCAAACTCAAATGTAGTGATGTTTATACTTTGTGTCGGCATGTACTTAAGGTGTCTAAATAATAGTTATTTTCTGGTTTGATTGTAAATGAGGTTATAAGTTTAATTTTGCTTGGTTTTATACATATAAATATGTGTTTGTTTTTGAAGCCATATTATAGCATGGTAAATTGAACTAAATCTAAATAGGTGCATGTGAATTTAATTCTATGTTTAAGTGCTCATGAACTAAGCAAATTGATTTAGATTTAGTATGTTTATAATTTGGATTTAAAATGATGCTTTGATGACTTGTTTTGATGATATGAAATGTTTGAAATTTTTGTCTGTTTAATCGGTAAACTCTGGTAATACTCCGTAACCCGATTCCGGCGAGGGATACGGGTTGGGGGTGTTATAGGAAAAGGGAGAGATGGTAATAATAGAGATGGTGGGAAAGGACAAGATCCTCCTACCCTCGCACACCTAGTGGGAGTTTGGGTTCAATGAATGCAAAATTCAAAACTTTTTTTTTAGGTCTATTTAAAAATTAAGTTTAAAATTCTATCTAAGTTTAGTCTAGATTTAAAATGCTAAACCCAAATTAGGCTCGGCTCGCTCGAATTAAATTAAATTTATATTATTTTTATATAAAAATAAATTTAAAAATATAATACATTAAATACACTAAAAATATTAAAATAAACATTTCCCAACAAATTGAAATTATATTAAAAGAAGTCTTTACACTTAAATAACATTAAAGATATTTGCAACTTAGCAAGCAAATGTCTCTAGCAAAATTAATAATAAAACAATAGTTATACAATATTCAAACAATAACAACAAAATAATAGCAATATAATAGCGTAAATTGTAACAGCTCGGTTTTAGCTAAATCGGAACTGTGGTTTTGGAACCACAAATTCGAGGTCATAAAATTATTTTAATATTATTTTTTATGTTTATAGCATGTGAATATGTATGTGTGAAAATTTCGTGGAATAATTTTAATGTTTGAGTGCTTAATTTGACGAAAGGACTAAATCGCATAAAATGCAAAAGTTGCATTCTATTTGTTAAAGGTATTTATTTGCTATGACTTATTAAATGAAAGGTCCTTATGTTGTAAATAGACCATTGATAGTGGGAATGGACATAAATGGTCTTATATTTGATAATAAAATGGTTTAATAATCAATGGTAAAATGGTAATCTATGTATTAATGAATATTAAACAAAATCAAAGTGATTTTGTGTTAATCCTTTACATTTCTTCACCGAAAATAGAAAAAAAAATAGGGTTTGGAACCTTTAACATTTCAGCTAGCTTGTTCATCTTGATTAAGGTACGGTTTTAGCTCGTTTTTTAATGATTTCCATGTTTTTGTTATTGTTGCTTTGAGTACTAGCTAGCCCGTGCCTCAATTTTTGAACGTTTTGATGATTATGAAAGTTTCCATTGATGAATTCATGTGTTCTTGAATGTTTGATGATGGAAAATGAGTAATTGTTGATAGATTATCATGTTTTGTAAAGTGATTTTTAGTGAAATTTCATAAAAATGACTAATTTGTGAAAAGTGTAAATTGAGGGGTTAAATTGTGAAATAAATGTGAAATATGGGCTGTTAGGGACCCATAGAGAATTCAGACAAGCATGAGTCTTAGTGAATTTTGAGTAATTTGTGTTTTTATGAAATAGTGACTAAATTGAGAAAATGTGAATTTATAGGGGTTAATGTGTAAAATGTCCCAAATTTGTGTATTTTGGATGAAATTGAATGAATTGAGGAATAAAAGAGTTAATTTTGAATACATATAGATCAATAAAGAAAGAATTCGGATTTGAATAGGGGAAAATCGAAGGTTGTCGAGTAATCGATTCGATTCGTCAATTCCGAGTACGAGGTAAATTCATATGTGATAAACATTGCTACAATTATGTTTTAATGCTTTAATATTGCATAAATTGTACATATGAGACTACGATTGCGTACGGCGATAAATCGACTATGTTTGGCACCAATGTGTGTTTCGAGATAGCTTCGGCTATATAAAGCACTTAGTGTGCGAATTGGAATAGCTTCGACTATGTGAGGCACTAAGTGTGCGATACCGAGATAGCTTCGGTAAAATGTGATGGCATTATGTGTGTGATATCGTTATGACTTCAGCTAATTATTATTGCACTAAGTATATGAGTTTATTGAATATTGAAAGATTGCTGGGTGGTTTAATGTATTGAATAAAGAGGTGAGAATGAAATAAATAAATACGGAAAAGTACAGGCACGTACGATACGAAACCTATATGGTAGTTGATACTATGCGTATGAAGTGAGGGATTTGTATACATGATAATGGTCATGGACTAGAATTGAATGATGATATTAGACTTACTAAGTGTTTATTAATTGATGATTTGTATTTTATGAATTGTTGAGTATATTTAGTACGAACTTACTAAGCATGAAGCTTACTGTGTGTTATTGTCTTTGTTTTATAGAGAATCGAAGCTAGCACGGACATTGGGGATCATCGGGAACCATCATCACACCATCGACTACTTGTTTGTAACAGCCAAATTTTTCAGTGGTGTCGGAAACAGTGATTCGAGATCACTAAATCCGACGAGTAAGTTTAGAAATTTTAACAAATAATAATTATAGGCCAAGCGCGAACTTAAAAGAATTATTTTTAATTAGTGAATTTTGCGATTTTAAAAGAATTAATCAAGTAAATTTGGTTGAAAATGAGGTATCGAGACTTTGGATTTATAAACCGAGCCATAAATATTTTTATAAATATTTATGGAGTGTTATTAAGTTAGTATTAAAGTTTCGTTAGAAAATTTTAACGTTTGGTTAGTCAATTAATTAAAAAGGACTAAATTGAAAATAGTGCAAAATTTATTTAATTGTGATTAAATAGTTTAAGTGATTAAAAAGAAGGGATTTAAAAGGCAATTGGACCCAAATTGTATGGGCTGGACGGTTGGGCAAGAAAATCAGCAAAAAAGACAATGAGAAACAAGGGCAAAATGGGAAATTTTGCAAATTAAATATATAAAACAAGATAAATTTGAAAAATCTAGAGATATCATTATTTTTCTTCAGCAAAAACGCCATGGGAGGTCTGAAAGCTGCTGGTTTTTCATTCTTTGACATATGTGAGTTCAATTCTTACCCTTTTCTTTGAGATTTTTATGTTTTTGTGACTTTTACAATTAGGTCCAAGTGTTTAATTCATTAGTTTTTGATTTTATGAACAAAATTAAAAGCTATCATTGATAAGTGTTAGCTGTTTATGATGAAATAAAATGAATTTGAAGCTTTGATTTTGTTGTTTGATGATTTTATCAAGTAATTTCAATAGATATTGATTTTACGACCTAATTGTGAAAAAATTGTGAATTAAGGTTTAGTGTTAAAATTCTGATTTTCAAATATTTTGTAATAGTTTAGAATGATGGAATAAAATGTTAATTGAGAAAAATTAGCTTAATAGATGGGCTAATTGAGCAAGGACTGAATTGTATGACCTTTGAAATTTAGAGGAGAAATGGTAATAAACATCTTGAACTAAAACAATATTGGACAGCAGAAGTAGACTAAGTTTGAAAAATCACCATAAATTGTATAAATCGAATTAGAAGATGAATAAAATATTAAATTAAAGCTTATTGAGTCTAGTTTTTCATAGAAGAAACGGTGTAAGCAATGGATTTGAAAATTATGAGATATAATGAATTTTGTGAGACAATATTAGAATGAATTTGGGTTCCCCTGTTTTGACTTTGGAAAATCACCAAAAATTGGAAAAAATTAATTAGAGTCTCAAATTTATATGCTTAGAATCCTTAATGAGTCTATTTTCAATAGAAATCAATGGGAACATTATCCGAGTTTTGTACTGTGATATAATTAATTTTTAGTAAAGAGAGGTCAGAACTGTTGGATAGTGAAACAGGGGAAATTTAAATGAATAAACTGTACTAATTGGCTAAGCCAAAAATTCTTAAAATTTTATGGTGGAATGATATGTGAGTCTAGTTTTAGGGAAAATTTACGGATCTTAATTTTGAGCTCTGTAGCTCGAATTATAAATAATTGAGTGACTATGACTCGTGTGAACAGATTGATGTGAGCATTAATAAGTAAATTGTGAAATCGTACTTACAAGAATGTTATATACATTAAGGATGTGGAATGGAGAGGAGGAGGAGGAGGAAAAATATACATGAATATTCAGTTAGGATGGCTAATTTGCATGTTTTAAGCTCATGGACTAAATTGAATAAAAATAAAACTTTAGGGGGAAATTTTGTAAAAATGTCAAAAATGACTAAATTGAAGGGAATAAATTGTTTTATTATCTAAATTAATAAATTGAATGAAATTATCAATTTAAGATTGGGTGAAATTTGGGAAAATGGTAAATTACCAATATGCCCCTAAATCTTGGTATTTCTGCAATTTAGTCAGGTAGGTTCGGATACCCTGAATGAGCATGTAAATATGAAATTTTAAGTATTGTATCGTATTTTATATGATATTTTGAATTGAATATATGAAAAGGATGTTACATGAAACATGAAAATGAATACTAAATAATATAAATTAATTGAAATTATTCTGAAAATTTCGGTAATGCCTCGTATCCTATCCCGGTCTCAGGTACGGGTATGGGGTATTACATTTTTGGTATTTTTAGATGCTTGTAAACATGGTATATGACATGTATAAGCTAGTGAGTTGATGATATGTTTTGAATTATGATTTAAGCCATGAGATTTGGCTTACTTTTGGTTGAAAATGTTGGTATGTTTTTGGTCATTTAAGTTGGCCTAAGTGATGTGCATAATGCCTTATGTATATTGGTTTGATTTGGTGTAATGGCCTTTGTAACAACCCGGTTTTGACTCTAATCGGACATAGTGGTTTCGGGACCACAAGTCCGAGTCAAAAAAATATTTTAATATTATTTTGTGTGTTTATTATGTGTGAATTTAATTGTGTGAAATTTTCGTGTTTTAATTTTGTCATTTGAGTGTCCGATTAAATAAAAGGATTAAATCGCTTAAAATAAAAGTTTAGGGGTTAAATCTAAAAGTACCTAATTGTTGTTGTCTTTTTAAAATGGGGGATTAATGATGCAATTAGACTAAAACATAGATAGTGGGTGGCAAAGGACTAATATAACCTTATTATATATGTTTTGTTTATTAATTATTAAAGGTTAAATAAGTAAATTAATAAATAATGTATAGTATAATAAAACAAAACATAAAACAAGCCATTATCATCTCTTTTGTTGGCCGAATGTTGCAAAGAAAGAAAACATCCATGGCATTTAGGGTTTCGGCACTTTACTAGCTTGATTAAGATCAAGGAACGAAGAAAACGAATTTGGATCGGGGGAAGTCGAAGGTAATCGAATAGTCGATCGTGTTTGCTGATATCCGAGGTAAGTCTATTAGCAACTAAAAGTTATTAAGTTAATATTTATACATGCATACTAATTTTATCTTATGATTGAGCTATAATTTAAAGTATAATAGTTGAATAAACTTTGGACTATAGATATTGTATATAACATGTTCGAATATACAAGTATGATCTTGTATAAATTATTGGATTAATCAAAGGTATGTATAAGATATAGGTATATATATATATATATGGGTTGAATGATTATATAAGTATGTATATATATATATATATAAAGTCGAATAAGCATGCAAATATACATGTATGTGTTGTGTACTGAATTTAGTTATGTCATTATATAAGTATGTGAGGATTGATTGTGCATTTATATATGTACAAGTTTTTGTTTTGAAATTGAGTATGAAATTATACATTCATATGGTAGATTCGAATATGTATAAATGCACATGTATAAATTCTTGAATCGAAATTTGGTATAGAATTATATATGTATGTGAAAGTTTCGATTTTGTATGTATATTCACGTAAAAGCTTTTGAATGGTAGTGAAGATATGAAATTGTTAGTTTGAATTATTATAAAGTGATTGAATGTAATACAGACTTTAAGTCTAGCAGGCTTAATGCCGGTGATACATTTCAGACTTTAAGTCTAGCAAGCTTAATGCCGGTGATACATTTCAGACTTTAAGTCTAGCAGGCTTAATGCCGGTGATACATTTCAGACTATATGTCTAGCAGGCTTAATGCCGGTGATACATTTCAGACTATATGTCTAGCAGGCTAAGTGCCGGTGTACTGAATCAGGCTTTAAGCCTAGCAGGCAAAATGCCGGTGAATCTGTTTAAATTGTGTTAGAATATACAATGGATATATCTATGATTTGTGATTATATGAAATCGATGAATACATATGTACATTAGATATATGTGATTGCTGAATTTATAAATGCATATGGTGATATGTGGTAGTTAAACATATATATGTTGAGCCTATGTGTTTGATAATTAATCATGTATGCATTTGATATATATATGTGTATTTCGAATGTATGTGTTACCTAGGTATTCAGGTATAAATTCGTAATGAGTATATTTATATACAAACAAATATAAGATGTGATTGATGTATATATATTTGTGTTAGATTTGAATTGATTTAGAACTTACCATGAGTGTACATATACAATCGGTTTGATATGTATATATATGCTCGGTGGTATACATTCAATTGTAATGTTGTTTTGTATAATATATATATTAAACTGAATTCATCCGACAGGTATACATATCTGACTATAAATGAAATGGTCTGAGTAGAATAATGTATGAATGTTAGTTGGTTGTGTTAGTTGAAAGTTCAGTAGAATAGATTAAAAAGGTTATAATAATTATGTGTTTATAATTATACATTTAGTTATGCTGGAGACTTACTAAGCTATAAAAGCTTACTTCGTTTGCTTTCATTCATTCGTTTTTATAGATTTGGAGACGCGTTACGAGCTCGGGGATCATCAGCACAGTCCATCACACTATCGACTTCTTTTGGTATTTTGTTAAATTTTTGAACTCGATCTTATGGCATGTATAGGCTTGATAATGTTTTGGATAATTTTGAATCCTATTGTGTAAATAGCAATGCGAAAAGAGTTTAACTTCCATGCTTGAATTTGATTATATATGTTCATAAATTGGACTTGCATTTGGAATTAGATATTAAAGTTATGTTTATGTGAGCTTGGTTTCGTAATGCCTCGTAACCCTGATTCGGCAACGGAGACGGGTTAGGGGTGTTACATTTTATTGGTATCAGAGCTACGGTTTAGTCGATTCTTGGACTAACGTAGCATGTATGAGTCTAGCTATACATGCCATATTTTTATATCGAGATAGTGTGATGACTGCTGACGTCTAAAAAATGTGTTTTCGTATAGTAATGGATCCCGATCGAGCCGTAGCTGATGATGTTGAGAGTATAGCGCCTGCTCCCGCGCAAGGGGCAGAGCCAGTAGATTCTCGACCAATCTCGAGTAACCAGGAGGGAGAGGCTAAACAAGCCTTCTACCAAATGATGAATGACTGGTTTACTCATTATGTCCGAACTAATCCGATTACACAACAACCTCCACCCCCGACTAATCCATCTTCGATTCCTGTTATACCCCAAGTAAGTGATCCGATGAGATTACTTAAGCCTCCGGTTGACAAAATTCGAAAACACGGGGCCGAAGAGTTCAGAGCTACTGATGATGATGATGCTGAGCGAGCTGAATTCTGGCTTGATAATACTATTCGAGTGTTTGATGAGTTGTCTTGCACCCCTGATGAGTGCTTGAAATGTGCCATATCTTTGCTACGGGACACTGCATATCACTGGTGGAATACACTAGTATCGGTGGTTCCGAAAGAACGAGTGACCTGGGAATTCTTTCAGACTGAGTTTCGTAAGAAATACATCAGCCAGAGATTCATTGATCAGAAATGTAAGGAATTTCTTGAACTGAAACAGGGTCGTATGACAGTGACAGAATATGAGCGGAAATTTGTGAGACTTAGTAGATATGCTCGAGAGTGTGTTTCAACTGAAGCTATCATGTGTAGAAGATTTGAAGATGGGTTGAATGAAGATATTAAACTGTTAGTTGGTATACTTGAGATAAAAGAGTTCGTAGTACTTGTTGAATGAGCTTGTAAAGCTGAGGAGCTCGGGAAAGAGAAGAAGAAATCTGACTATGAAGCTCGAGATTCTCGTAAAAGATCATTCAGTAAATCATTTCAGTCGACCTCAAGGAAATTCAGAGAGGATCATAGCCAATCTAAAGCTACTGCAGGGTTTCCTAAGTATGATCGAGATCGACCCCCTGTGAGTTCACGAGCTACTTCAGTTGCTAGCGTTGGTAGTGTTCGACAAAATAGATCAGAGTGCAAGCATTGTGGGAAATGGCATCCTGGGGATTGCAGATTCCATGATCGGTCTTGCTTCAAGTGTGGTTCAAAAGATCATTTCATTCGAGAGTGTCCGATGGTAGCTGAGCAAAACATTGTGCAGGATACCAGACCGAGTAATGTGCCAGTCCGAGGTAGACCGCCGAGACAATTGAGTAATGTAAGTGGTAGTCAGAGAGGAACCAGGGACACAGCAATTCGATCTGAGGCCCGTGCACCTGCCAGAGCTTATGCCATCCGTGCTCGAGAGGAGGCTTCTTCTCCAGATGTTATTACTGGTACTTTCACTCTTTATGATACTAATGTTATTGCATTGATTGATCCTGGTTCGACTCATTCTTATGTGTGTGAGACTTTAGTATTCAGTAAGACTTTGCCTGTTGAGTCTACTGAGTTTGTAATTAAAGTATCGAACCCCCTGGGCCGGTGTGTTTTGGTTGACAAAGTGTGCAAGAATTGTCCGTTGATGATTCGAGATTTATGTTTTCCAGCTGATTTGATGTTGTTACCATTCGACGAGTTCGATATAATTCTGGGTATGGATTGGTTAACTCTGCATGATGCTATTGTAAACTGCAAACGGAAAACTATTGATCTACGGTGTCAGAATGATGAGATTATTCGGATCGAATCTAATGATCTGAATGGTTTATCAGCAATAATATCCTCGATGTCGGCTCAGAAGTATGTGAGAAGGGGTTGTGAAGCTTACCTTGCATTTGTTCTTGATAGTAAAGTGACCGAAAAGAAGATTGAATCTGTACCAGTAGTGTGTGAGTATTCAGACGTGTTTCCCGAAGAATTACCGGGTTTGCCACCTATTCGAGAGGTAGAGTTTGGTATTGAGTTAGTACCAGGGACGACTCCCATATCGATAGCTCCGTACCGTATGGCACCGACCGAATTAAAAGAATTGAAAGTACAGTTGCAAGAGCTGACTGATAAAGGTTTTGCACGACCGAGTTTCTCTCCTTGGGGTGCACCAGTTCTATTTGTGAGAAAGAAAGACGGAACGATGAGAATGTGCATTGATTACCGGCAACTCAATAAAGTGACTATAAAGAATAAGTATCCGTTACCACGGATTGATGATTTGTTCGATCAGTTGAAAGGGGCTACTGTGTTTTCAAAGATAGATCTGAGATCAGGCTACTATCAGTTGCGAGTTAAAGACTCTGATGTGCCAAAGACTGCTTTCCGAACGAGGTACGGACATTATGAGTTTCTTGTTATGCCTTTCGGACTTACTAATGCACCTGCTATTTTCATGGATTTGATGAATCGGATCTTTAGGAAGTATCTGGATCGGTTTGTGGTAGTATTTATTGATGACATTTTGATCTACTCTCGAGACGAAAATGAGCATGCTGAACATCTGAGACTTGTGTTACAAACTTTGCGAGATAAGCAGTTGTATGCAAAGTTTAGTAAATGTGAGTTCTGGTTACGTGAAGTCAGTTTTCTGGGCCATGTTGTATCAGCATCGGGTATTTGGGTTGATCCGAGTAAAATTTCAGCTATACTTGATTGGAAACCTCCGAGGAATGTTTCGGAAGTTCGAAGCTTTCTGGGGCTCGCTGGCTATTATAGACGTTTTGTGAAAGGGTTCTCTATGATTACGACCCCGATGACAAGGCTACTACAAAAAGACGTTAAGTTTGAGTTGTCAGAAAAGTGCCAGAAAAGTTTCGATCAGTTGAAAGCTCTTTTAACCAAAGCTCCAGTCCTAGTTCAACCCGAATCGGGTAAAGAGTTTGTTATCTATAGTGATGCATCTTTAAATGGTTTGGGCTGTGTATTGATGCAGGAAGGCAAAGTTGTAGCCTATGCCTCGAGACAGTTAAAGCCGCATGAAAAGAACTATCCGACGCATGATCTGGAATTGGCCGCTATTGTATTTGCGTTAAAAATATGGCGTCACTATCTGTTTGGCGAAAGATGTCATGTTTATTCCGATCATAAAAGCTTGAAATATTTGATGACTCAGAAAGATCTGAATTTGAGACAGCGTCGATGGTTAGAATTGTTGAAAGATTACGAGCTCGTGATTGACTATCATCCGGGAAAGGCTAATGTTGTTGCTGATGCCCTAAGTCGAAAATCACTGTTTGCTTTGCGTGCAATGAATGCACATATGGTTATGTCTGATGATGGTGCGATAGTAGCTGAGTTGAAAGCAAAACCGTTATTTGTTCAACAGATTTGTGAAGCTCAAAAAGCCGATGATGATTTAATTGCAAAACGAACTCAGTGTGACTTAAATGTTGATTCAGAGTTTCTAGTTGATACTGAGGATTGTTTGAGATTCAAAAACCAATTATGTGTTCCGAAAAATCCAGAGTTAATTCAGATGATTTTGAAGGAAGCCCATAATAGTCGATTTTCTGTTCATCCGGGTAGTACGAAAATGTATAATGATCTGAAACAACACTATTGGTGGCATGGAATGAAACGAGACATTTCTGACTTTGTTTCGAAATGTTTAATATGTCAGCAAGTAAAAGCCGAGCATCAGGTACCTTCTGGATTGCTGCAGCCGATTATGATACCTGAATGGAAATGGGACAGAGTTACGATGGATTTTGTATCCGGTTTACCGTTAACACCCAGCAAGAAAGATGCAATTTGGGTTGTTGTTGATAGATTGACAAAATCGGCTCACTTTATTCCGGTTCGTATTGATTATTCGCTTGATAAACTTGCTGAATTGTACATTTCTCAGATTGTAAAATTGCACGGAGTGCCTATTTCTATTATTTCGGACAGAGACCCGAGATTTACATCGCGGTTTTGGAAGAAATTACAAGATGCTTTAGGTACGAAACTACATTTTAGCACAGCTTTCCATCCGCAAACAGATGGTCAATCGGAGCGAATTATACAGATACTTGAGGACATGTTGAGATGTTGCATTCTCGAGTTTGAAGGTACGTGGGAACGATATTTACCTTTGATTGAATTTGCTTATAATAACAGCTTTCAATCTAGTATTAAAATGGCACCTTATGAGGCTTTGTACGGTCGTAAATGTCGTACACCACTGTATTGGACCGAGCTCAGTGAAAATAGGATACACGGGGTTGATCTGATTAAAGAGACTGAACAGAAAGTGAAAGTGATTCGGGACAGCCTGAAATCAGCATCAGATCGTCAGAAATCTTATGCGGATTTGAGAAGAAAAGATATAGAATTTCAGATCGGCGATAAAGTGTTTTTAAAAGTCTCACCGTGGAAGAAAATACTCAGATTCGGTCGTAAAGGCAAATTGAGCCCGAGATTCATTGGACCGTATGAGATTATAGAGCGAGTTGGATCGGTTGCTTATAGATTGATGTTACCGCCTGAGTTAGAAAAGATTCATAACGTATTCCATGTTTCGATACTCCGTAGATACCGATCTGATCCTTCACATGTGATTAGTCCGACGGAGATTGAAATTAACTCTGATATGACATATGAGGAAGAACCGATTAGCATCTTGGCTCGTGAGATCAAAGAATTACGAAATAAGAAAATTCCGTTAGTTAAAGTATTGTGGCAAAAACATGGGGTTGAAGAAGCAACTTGGGAGTCAGAAGATACAATGAAAGAGCGTTATCCAAACCTATTCACCGGTAAGATTTTCGGGGACGAAAATCCCTAAGGGGGGGAGAGTTGTAACA
Organism: Gossypium hirsutum; assembly: GCF_007990345.1. Lineage (NCBI taxonomy): Eukaryota > Viridiplantae > Streptophyta > Magnoliopsida > Malvales > Malvaceae > Gossypium > Gossypium hirsutum. Next base: position 3,917,626 of record NC_053428.1, read on the forward strand.
ACCCGGTTTTGACTCTAATCGGACATAGTGGTTTCGGGACCACAAGTCCGAGTCAAACAAATATTTTAATATTATTTTGTGTGTTTATTATGTGTGAATTTAATTGTGTGAAATTTTCGTGTTTTAATTTTGTCATTTGAGTGTCCGATTAAATAAAAGGATTAAATCGCTTAAAATAAAAGTTTAGGGGTTAAATCTAAAAGTACCTAATTGTTGTTGTCTTTTTAAAATGGGGGATTAATGATGCAATTAGACTAAAACATAGATAGTGGGTGGCAAAGGACTAATATAACCTTATTATATATGTTTTGTTTATTAATTATTAAAGGTTAAATAAGTAAATTAATAAATAATGTATAGTATAATAAAACAAAACATAAAACAAGCCATTATCATCTCTTTTGTTGGCCGAATGTTGCAATGAAAGAAAACATCCATGGCATTTAGGGTTTCGGCACTTTACTAGCTTGATTAAGATCAATGAACGAAGAAAACGAATTTGGATCGGAGGAAGTCGAAGGTAATCGAATAGTCGATCGTGTTTGCTGATATCCGAGGTAAGTCTATTAGCAACTAAAAGTTATTAAGTTAATATTTATACATGCATACTAATTTTATCTTATGATTGAGCTATAATTTAAAGTATAATAGTTGAATAAACTTTGGACTATAGATATTGTATATAACATGTTCGAATATACAAGTATGATCTTGTATAAATTATTGGATTAATCAAAGGTATGTATAAGATATAGGTATATATATATATATGGGTTGAATGATTATATAAGTATGTATATATATATAAAGTCGAATAAGCATGCAAATATACATGTATGTGTTGTGTACTGAATTTAGTTATGTCATTATATAAGTATGTGAGGATTGATTGTGCATTTATATATGTACAAGTTTTTGTTTTGAAATTGAGTATGAAATTATACATTCATATGGTAGATTCGAATATGTATAAATGCACATGTATAAATTCTTGAATCGAAATTTGGTATAGAATTATATATGTATGTGAAAGTTTCGATTTTGTATGTATATTCACGTAAAAGCTTTTGAATGGTAGTGAAGATATGAAATTGTTAGTTTGAATTATTATAAAGTGATTGAATGTAATACAAACTTTAAGTCTAGCAGGCTTAATGCCGGTGATACATTTCAGACTTTAAGTCTAGCAGGCTTAATGCCGGTGATACATTTCAGACTTTAAGTCTAGCAGGCTTAATGCCGGTGATACATTTCAGACTATATGTCTAGCAGGCTTAATGCCGGTGATACATTTCAGACTTTAAGTCTAGCAGGCTTAATGCCGGTGATACATTTCAGACTTTAAGTCTAGCAGGCTTAATGCCGGTGATACATTTCAGACTATATGTCTAGCAGGCTTAATGCCGGTGATACATTTCAGACTATATGTCTAGCAGGCTAAGTGCCGGTGTACTGAATCAGGCTTTAAGCCTAGCAGGCAAAATGCCGGTGAATCTGTTTAAATTGTGTTAGAATATACAATGGATATATCTATGATTTGTGATTATATGAAATCGATGAATACATATGTACATTAGATATATGTGATTGCTGAATTTATAAATGCATATGGTGATATGTGGTAGTTAAACATATATATGTTGAGCCTATGTGTTTGATAATTAATCATGTATGCATTTGATATATATATATATGTGTATTTCGAATGTATGTGTTACCTAGGTATTCAGGTATAAATTCGTAATGAGTATATTTATATACAAACAAATATAAGATGTGATTGATGTATATATATTTGTGTTAGATTTGAATTGATTTAGAACTTACCATGAGTGTACATATACAATCGGTTTGATATGTATATATATGCTCGGTGGTATACATTCAATTGTAATGTTGTTTTGTATAATATATATATTAAACTGAATTCATCCGACAGGTATACATATCTGACTATAAATGAAATGGTCTGAGTAGAATAATGTATGAATGTTAGTTGGTTGTGTTAGTTGAAAGTTCAGTAGAATAGATTAAAAAGGTTATAATAATTATGTGTTTATAATTATACATTTAGTTATGCTGGAGACTTACTAAGCTATAAAAGCTTACTTCGTTTGCTTTCATTCATTCGTTTTTATAGATTTGGAGACGCGTTACGAGCTCGGGGATCATCAGCACAGTCCATCACACTATCGACTTCTTTTGGTATTTTGTTAAATTTTTGAACTCGATCTTATGGCATGTATAGGCTTGATAATGTTTTGGATAATTTTGAATCCTATTGTGTAAATAGCAATGCGAAAAGAGTTTAACTTCCATGCTTGAATTTGATTATATATGTTCATAAATTGGACTTGCATTTGGAATTAGATATTAAAGTTATGTTTATGTGAGCTTGGTTTCGTAATGCCTCGTAACCCTGATTCGGCAACGGAGACGGGTTAGGGGTGTTACAGCCTTAGTGTTGATAAAGTTTAATGATGTGTTTTGTGATATGAAATAGATGATAATATGATGAATTAATGTATATAGAACTTATGCAAGTTATGATGATTTTGACATAATGATTTAGTATGTTTTGAATGTGGAATTGAGTAGTTAAAATGGTTGATGATAGATGGTATGATATGTGTGTGAATTGGTATGTTTTGGCTGACTATAAGTGTATAGAAATGTTTCCAAATTGGTTGTTATGTATGCATGAGTGTAGGATGGCAAATTGGCTTTACAAATGGCCTATTTTTGTCAACATGGACAGAGACACGGGCGTGTGTCTCAGCCATGTGTCACACACGGCTATGTTACACGGCCGTGTGTCCCCTGGGGTACCCTTTCAAATTAAGGCAGTATAAACACGGCATAGACACATGGGCATGTCTAGTGGCCGTGTGAGGTACACGGGCTATTCACACGGGCGTGTGACCCTTAAATGTTGAAAAATTTTCTAAGTTTTCCTAAGTTTGCAAATGTTATCGGTTCAGTCCCGAACTATTTTTAAGCATGTTTTAAGGTATCGTAGAACTTTATAAGGGACATTGTGAATAGATTTTGATTATGAATGTATAAATATATGTGAATGAGATGTATTGTTCGGTAATGCCTCGTAACCCTATTCCGGCATCGGATACGAGTTAGGGGTGTTACATAAATGGCAACAAAGCAGCAACAGAAATAAAATAAAAAAGTTTAGGTTGATTTAGGTTGGGCTCGGGCAAAAAATCATATCGAGGCTTGACTCGTTTAGAAAACGAGCCTCGTTTTTTGTCCAAGTTCATATTTTGGGCCTATATTTTTACCAAAATCTTCTCACTTTTCAAGTGGGCCTTCGAGCCTAGGTAAGTGGCTCAACACATGATCAAGTTTAGTCACTCATTGTCTTGTAGTGCCATTTATTAAGTCGTATGATAAATTGAATATTTATGTGGGTTGGCTAAATGTCAATGTTGTTTAGGTTAGGTGTCACCGTGGCATGTACTGTGTGGTATTGCTAATATCGTAGGTTGTCATTAACCTGTTCTTAGGTCGGGCCACCTAACTATGTTCGAAGGTCTATCCTAAAAGTGGGAGGGTTTGAGCAAAAATATAGACCCAAAAAATTGGCTTGGACAAAAAATAAGACCCGTTTTCTAAACTGGTCGAGCCTTGGGCAATTTTTTTTTTCCTAGGGTCGGTCCGACCCGAATATGCATAAATTATTTTTCTTCTTGTTGTTTTGCTGTCATTTTGCTATTATATTGCTAATATTTTGTTGTTATTGTTTGGATATTGTATAACTCTTGTTTTATTGTTAATTTGCTACTATTTTAGAGGTTTGCTTGCTAAGTTGTAACTATATTTGTATTATTTAAGTATAAAACTTTTTTCTTAATGCATTTTTAATTTGTTGAAAAACATTTATTTTAATGTTTTTAGTGTATTTGATGTATTACATTTTTTAAAATTTACTTTTATATAAAAAAAATTTAATACGGGAGGACCAGGTCATTTTAGCATTTTTTTATCTAGATCGGGCTTGAGAAAAGTTTTAGGCCTTTTTGGGACAGACCTAGGCCTAAAATTTGACACTGACATGACCCAAACTCGATCCATAATTAGGTAGTTGTCATGTTCTAACATTCTTATCATTGAGGTCGTATGGGACAATTAAACTTAACTGGCTTTAATGAGGGGTGTGTCATAGACCGTTGATAGGCTAGTCCAACAAGAGGACCTAAATAACTTACGAGGAGTCAGTTGCGAACCACTTGTCCCATGTTATTAAGGATATAACATTTTACAAATTAAAAATAACTTCTTCTTTTTTCGTTATATTGTCAACAAATTATAATTTGTGTGAATTAATCATTGGTGTAGTGAAAAATGAGTTATGCTGGTTAAATTGTTTATTGATGTAAAATTTTAAGTTGTAAGTGGTAATCTCTTCTTACAATATAATACACTCAAATGTAAAGCCTATTAAGGCATGGGTGTTGACTCTGGCAAGAGAATTTGAGTTATAAAAAGAAAAAATATATTTGGTTCCACATTGAGTTTCTTGTTTCAAAGCTTATTGACTTTACAACAAACCATTGGAGCATAAGTGGGTGTGGTGTAGGATCGAGTTTTCTGGAGATGATTAAGAATATTAGTTCCCAAACTACAATGTTAGATAATTGTAATCATTATTCTAACTAAACCCACAATAAGTAAAAAAAACCGGCTGTTACCTAATTTATTGAAATAATTTACTACACGCATGATCACGGTTACATACATCAGTAATCATGACAGGGATGTGGGTGCTTGCAACTTGGAACCTCTGTTTCTATATATTCAAATTTATATTTATAACGATTAAAATGTTTCTATGATTGCCTCTCGTGCTCATCACAACAAAAGATTGACGCACCATTATCTCTTTCCACAAATAGTTGGAAAAAAAATTGCTTCAATCCAAAATCAGAAGGCATTGAATGAAAAAAAAAGTTAGTAAATTTAATTTTTATATTTTAATTTGATAATTTCAGTAATTTTATTTTTTTAATTTTAAAATTATAATCTTTATTAAATGGTTGATTTTAAATTTATTAAGTTTTATTATTTTTAAAATTTGATGCGACAAATATATTACTACATGTGCAATGTCGTGCTAGCTAACTAGCTACTTTCACATTTTACTCATAAAAAAAGTCCGTTATTAGATTTAATTATTGTCGTTTGTGCTAAGATTGCAATTTAAAATTTAAAAAGTAGGGACTAAAAATGATCCAATTGAAAAACATGAACTAAGTCTATAATTTTATGCATGGTACAAAATCAATAACCAAATTTAATCAATTGAATTTAATTGTTATTATTTGGTTTAAGATTGAAATTTAAAAATTTGAAGAATACACTAACTAAAATTGACTGATTCAAAAAATATAGAAACTGTTTTTTATCATTTTGAAGTATATGGACTAAACCCACATCTAATACAAGAATTAATAGTAAAATTTAGCCGTAAAAAATTATTTTAACCGGTGGATTCACTTGACCACATGATGAAGCTAGAAATTTATTTTTGGAGTTAAGGTATAACTTTATATTTGTATATGCTTGTTAATAGAATTTGAAAGGGAAACTAAAAAAATTTCATGTTTGGAGAGGCCAAAATAAATTTCTACAACTAAATTAACTTATAATTTACCCCTGCCTGCCCTTCGCGCCGTCCCTGCTTGAATATATATTATATCACCTCGTCCAAGTTTCACCTTTGATATATAAAAATAATATTAGAATACTTGAATGTATATTAGATCTATTTTAGGTAGCCTAGTGGGTTTAAGTTTAGCAGGCGTTTGTATCTGAATCTGAAGATACGTACAAGAGGACAGACCCTTCCAAACCATATATATACATCCACTAAGATACCATTCCTGAATTACATGCTAAATCCATCACTCTCACATGTCGTAAGCGCTGTTTAATCTTCACCTAAACCCCTTACATTTTCCTGGGATTAGGTGATTTATCCCGCCAACATCCTTTTGTACTCTATCTTCCAACCGTATGTAACATGCTTCTATGACCGGAAACTGAATCTCAGGACCTTTTAAGATATATATAAAAGGAATGGATCATGTGCTTATAGTTAGAACAAAAATTTCCCATTTGATTCAGTGACTTTACTTTAATTACAAATTAATAAAAAGAATTTTTTACTTCACAGTTCACAATAGCTAGTGTTATATATTCCCGGACGCGACACAGACAATGAGGTCATGTCACGTATATGATGGGTTTGACTGACATTTAATTTGACTCTTTGTTGTCCTCAAATCTAGAGGATCGAGCTCATTCCCCCAGTTGCACTCCAATTCTTCTTCTCCACTAAACGTCAGACGCTAATTATATATAAATTATACATGCAAGCTTGAGAGATTACATGTATTTTTCTTCTCCACTAAAAACATCACATGCAATTAATATATTATATATTATATTATATTATATTATATAATATTGTATGTCTTTAGCAGCCGCTGGATTGTAGCACTGGTAATCTTTTGTATGAACATAAAATATAATAGATTCGCTTTATTCTACAATCATATATATATATCAACTTCCATAAATAATCCCTGCCAGTATAGCTTTGCAAATCCCTACCACCCATCTCTGGGAAATATAGGAAGAAAGTGGAAGAAGATGCCGATGGCTCCTACAAGCACTAAATGCAGTAAGAAAGAAGTGAATAGAGGAGCTTGGACAGCTGAAGAAGACCAAAAGCTTGCTCAAGTCGTTGAAATTCATGGCCCAAAGAGGTGGAAAGCTGTTGCAGCAAAAGCAGGTTCATTTGAGAATACATGTTCAACTCAATTCTTACAATGATCGATGAAGCAGATCATATTAAGCTAGTTTTATTCTGAAACTGTACTTGATGCTTTCCTCTTTGTTTCAGGTCTCAACAGATGTGGAAAGAGTTGCAGGTTGAGATGGATGAATTACCTTAGGCCCAATATAAAGAGAGGCAACATTTCAGACCAAGAAGAAGACCTGATACTAAGGCTACATAAACTGCTCGGAAACAGGTATGTTAGTTTATATTATATATATATATGTCGTGGTTATGATAATTAAGTGTCTGGGTTTATTGGTGAATGACTGAAATTAATATGACGTTAATTATGATTTAGGTGGTCATTGATTGCCGGAAGATTACCAGGTCGAACCGATAACGAAATCAAAAACTACTGGAATTCTCATTTGAGCAAGAAAATAAAGCAAAATGAGAAGCAAACCAGAATGCAAGAACCGGTACTTGAGAATTCTAAGGTAAGCGAAAGGGAGGAGCCTCTACACAAGGCGAGTGAAGAAGGTTCGTCCAAGAGAGATGAAGAGTACTCCACATCTTGCTTCAATGGTGATAGTAGCTTGTTCGATTTGTATAACGAGGAGCCTCTAGAGTTGGAGTGGATGAGTCATTTCTTTGAAACAGACGAGATATGGCTTAACTTAGCTTGATATCTACATTTGTTGGTAATCCAAGTAAAATCCTTGAGTTTCAGTTCTGTTAACAAAGGTTTTTCCTTGGATTAACAAATATTAAAATGTTATGTTTCCCTTATTCAAGTATAATTCAGATTATTATTGAATTCTATTTTCAAAGGTAGAGAAATGAAAAGTGTGAATGTGATCATGTTGCTGCCAAACTTCGACCTTGGAATCGTCTACTGAGTCAGAGTCCGCCATTAAAAGATAAAAGGAAGAAGACTTTTGTGGAAGGAAAATAAGTTTAATAATATATTTGGATGGATCATTACCAGCACTTTGATTAATCCAATATTAGCAATGATATTTGCAACTCTCTTCTTGTTTCTTTTTTCCTTGGAGATTGTACCCAAACCCAAAGCCTATCGGTATTAGGTTAACAGACCATTGAAGACATTCACTAACGGAGTTTTATCTACTTCTCAACTCCTAATGGAATTTCAGAATCTGCTTTTTTTTTTAATTATTATTTATATTTGTATAATTATTTAATCAGTTCAGTAAAAATGTTTTTCAAAATTAAAAAATTATTCTCACATCTTTTTTTGTTATAGTTAACATATACCAAGACTGTATGTTAAATATTTTACAATGAATATTTTACTTGTTTTCATGTGCTTGTTTGACGTAAAAAAAAATTTGTCAAAGCAAAAAAAAAAAAAAAGAATCAAATGAAGAAAAAAAAAATCCTAGAACATACCTTATTGTTTCTATCGATACAATAATAATTGACTTCTGTTTTATTTATTTATTTAAATATATTTCAAATATATATTTTAAAATACAAGTTCTATTATCTTAACTCTATTTATGAAATATTTCCATTTTTTTTACAATGTATCAAATACTAGTCTTATAAATAAATATGAAATTAAAGGGGTAAATTTGATTTTTAAGAAATGATTAAGGTTTTTAGATTGATTTTTTTAGATGTTTTGGAAAATAAGTCGTTTTTTAAAAGAAAACTAAATAATGTACTCTGTTAGACGTGCTTTCCTACCAAATCAGATGAAAAGGCATCCAACATGACGTCGATTATCAATAAGGGAAAAATATACATGAGAAAATTAGATGACTAGTAGATAAATATTAAACAAGATTTAATTTTATAGATTTGAAATTGTGTTGGTGATTCGATTACCCTCTAGTTATTGTCTATATTGCATTTAAAAAGTTAACTGAGTTGTCAATGGGTCATAATTCAAGTAGACAATTATCAAAAACTTTTATCTTTTAAAAAATAATAAACATTACTATATTTAATATCAAGCTTTTATAAATATTTTTTAATCTATATCTATTAGTAATTTACAATGTTAATGATCCCACATTCCTAACATATATATATTTAAGTGTTTCTGAAAATATATATAAAGTTTAAAGAATTTTCTGATAATTGAATTGGGGAACTAGCCTATCCAGTGGGCTTATGTATTGGGCTATTGTTAGGTCAAAAGATGAATTTTATTTTTATACATACAATTATTATTTTTATTTAAAAATAATAATTTTTATTTGTAATTAAATAAATTTATTCGAATAAATATAACTTTAAAAAAAGAATAGTAATAAATGAATAAATATAATTTTTCTGGAAATTTATAATGTTGTGAAAAAACATTATATAAAACTTAATACTGCTATTTTTATCATCATGTTTTTGTTATTTTAAGAATTGTAGTATCCTTAAAATAATCAACCACGCTTCAATTCTATTATTTGTTTTCTTGATTAAAAGGGTTTGCACATATGAAAGCCCATTAGTTCATCTGGATGGTGTTACAAACAAGGAAGCTAAGTCCCACATTGAAGAAAACATCTAGGAATTTAGGCGTGGAGTGTGAAATTTCCCAGAAAGCATAGCTGATATGAATGCGGAATTTGTTAATCTTCTTAATTTCTTATTCCGACAGATCAGTTGTTTATATCAATTTAGAAGCTTCATGCAAATAAAATGAGTTTTCAGTTTAAGGTCTGTGCTGAGAAAGAAGTTATGGAAAGAGACGGTAGGTATCAACTTTTGAAGCAACTTGTTATGAAAAAAGTTGGAAGATTAGCTTCTGGAGTACGACTTCCCTTCCAATCTGAACGTGATAATCAAGGAAATTGCAGAGGAACAGAAGGGGCCCTCCTAAAATGAAGTAAGAATGTGTATAAGTTACAGGATAAGGGATGGACTTGGTTGTAAGATTTTGAGTATATAATTCTGAAGTTGATACTAAGAATCCTTAACACCTTAGATATAAGTATTGCCACTATCAACACACCAGACAGAGCACTGGTGACTGACACTTGCTATAAGGCTTTGGCTTTAAGCAGAGCCTCTCTTCTTTCTGCCAAGAATTCTCAATTATCAAGCTCTTTTTGGCCTTTAGGGTTTTGATACCATTTGTCCCCGAGGTGGTTGTTTTTATTGCTTTGGTTTCTTCTATTTTTAGTGCAGGTCTTTTGGATTGTTGATGTTTTCAGGGCCTTGGTTCTGCTTGTTACTATAAGGGTTTGTTCTCCTTTTATATTTGCTATTGAATTTTATGAAGCAGTATTTTCCAGCAAAAGGAATTCATATTTTTAAACCGAATATACTGTGAATAATCATAAAAATAATTATTCCATTGAAACGTTCATTATTATAAACTATACCATACAAATAGACGAAAAATTAAAATATAATCCAATAAACACTACAGGAAAATGGGGCTATTGCTCTGTTTTTAGCGTTTAAACCGAATATACTGTGAATAATCATAAAAATAATTATTCCATTGAAACGTTCATTATTATAAACTATACCATACAAATAGACGAAAAATTAAAATATAATCCAATAAACACTACAGGAAAATAGGGCTTTAGCGGCGTTTTTAGCGGCATTTTACCAAAAATGTCGCTAAAAACGCCACTAAAAACAAAAACGCCGCTAAAAACCAGAGCAATAGCGGCGCTTTTGGTAAAACGCCGCTAAAAACCAGAGCATTAGCGGCGCTTTCGATAAAACGCCGCTAAAAATCAGAGCATTAGCGCACTTTCGATAAAACGCCGCTAAAAACTAGAGCATTAGCGGCGTTTTTGGTAAAACGCCGCTAAAAATCAGAGCATTAGCGGCGCTTTCGATAAAACGCCTCTAGAAACCATAGAATTAGCGGCGCTTCCGATAAACGCCACTAAAAACCAGAGCATTAGCGGCGCTTTCGGTAAAACGCCGCTAAAAGTCATATACTCCCTAAAACCCTAAACCCCACAAAAATAATAAACACTAATATATAACCCCTAAAACACTAAACCCCTAAATCCTAAAAACCCCCTGCACATTAAACTATAACCCCTAAAACCCTAAACTCCAAAAAAACATCATATGGATGTTGATGTGTATATACATAGATATTAATGTAAAAGCTTATGTTCATAATAAATTATGGAATTAAAATTGAATGGGGTTTGAAACGATATCACATACAATTCAAGAATTTCAATTTGAAAGAGTGTTAATCTCATACCTAGTCCCAGCTCATAAACACCTTTGCCTCTAATTTGATATTGACCCTTTAGTATAAATTTTTTCTTGTTTCACCGCTCTCAATTATAGAGGCTAAATTATAAATAGGGTAAATTATACATGTAGTCACTCAACTATTCGTTTGTCTTGTTTTTGGTCACCAACTATGAAAAGTTGCAAAATGATCACCCAACTATTTTATTTTTTTATTTTTTGGTCAACAACTTTTAAATGGTCAATGAAGATGATATGGTATATTTTAAATTTGACATAATATCAACATTTAAATGTTGTGTTAATTTAATATTGATTCTAAAAAAATTAACCCCCAACATTGATACATTGTGTAATTTAGTCTTTTTCTTCAATTTTAATTTTCTTTGTGACATTTTCACCTAAAAAAATCTATGAATTAAATTTGATTGGAAATATAACAAAGATGGAAATACCTAAAAATCCATAGTAATTTTCATCTTTTATCATTTTTTGAAAAATTAACCCTTAATGTTACAAATAAAAGTAAATATGAAAAAAAGGACTAAATTTCACAATGTGTAAATGTTGAGAATTAAAGTTATTATTATACAAATTTTAAAGTTTCCAAGTTATCTTTCCAATAGTAATTTAACGACTAATGACCAAAAAATAAAAATTTGAATAGTTGGTGACGAAAAAAGAAAATTTTGATAATTAAGTGATTATTTTGTAACTTTTTATAATTAGATGATAAAAAAGAAATTTATTAATAGTTAAGTGATTAACAATGTAATTTACTCTAAAAATACCAGCTTCAGCCCAAATATGATATGTTGAAGCTTCTAAGATGGGCTCAAAGAGCACCCATCAATCCGTAAAATAGGGCCTTTAATTTTAAAATCAACGGCTGAAATTAAATCAAACGGCCACGATGTAAAAAACAAAAACCCTAGCTAGCAACACACATTTTCATCCTTTCACTGCAAACCCTAGCCTTTTTCCTTTTCCTCCGCGGCTACATTTCCACTCTCGTTCCCACGATATCAAAGTAAAAATGAAGGTGGTCGCCGTTTACTTGCTTGCCGTACTCGAAGGAAACGCTTCTCCTTCCACCGATGACTTGAAGGTTATTCTCGGATCAGGTCATTTTTCTCACTCTCTTCTCTTTTACTCGATTTGCTCTCTCTGTTTTTGAAATCTGACGGTGCTTGTTTTCGATGATTTTATGGTCAATTTAGCTACGGAATTTAGGGAAATTTTCCATGTTGTAATTTTTGTGTTTTAGCATTATTTAAGAATCAGTTCCTGTACTAAGTCTTTTATTTTCAATTTAAAAATTCTAGTCTAGTCGATGACTTTAAAAGTATTTTCATTTTCATTTTTTTAAATATATATATTATCTCTGTAGGTGTGGAACCAAAACAAAGAGGAAAAGGTGATTTCGCCCCCTGCATGTAATACCCCATACCCGTACCTGAGACCGGGATAGAATACGAGGCATTACCGAAATTTTCAGAATAATTTCAATTAATTTATATTGTTTAGTATTCATTTTCATGTTTCATGTAACATCCTTTTCATATATTCAATTCAAAATATCATATAAAATACGATACAATACTTAAATTGTCATATTTACATGCTCATTCAGGGTATCCGAACCTACCTGACTAAATTGCAAAAATACCAAGATTTAGGGGCATATTGGTAATTTACCATTTTCCCAAATTTCACCCAATCTTAAATTGACAATTTCATTCAATTTATTAATTTAGATAATAAAACAATTTATTCCCTTCAATTTAGTCATTTTTACATTTTTACAAAATTACCCCTAAAGTTTTACTTTTATTCAATTTAGTCCATGAGCTTAAAACATGCAAATTAGCCATGCTAACTGAATATTCATATATATTTTTCCTCCTCCTCCTCTCCATTCCACATCCTTAATGTATATAACATTCTTGTAAGTACGATTTCACAATTTACTTATTAATGCTCACATCAATCTGTTCACACGAGTCATAGTCACTCAATTATTTATAATTCGAGCTACAGAGCTCAAAATTAAGATCCATAAATTTTTCCTAAAACTAGACTCACATATCATTAGACCATAAAATTTTAAGAATTTTTGGTTTAGCCAATTAGTACAATTTATTCATTTAAGTTTCCCCTGTTTCACTATCCAACAGTTCTGACCTCTCTTCACTAAAAATTAATTATATCACAGTACAAAACTCGGATAATGTTCCCATTGATTTCTATTGAAAATAGACTCATTAAGGATTCTAAGCATATACATTTGAGACTCTAATTAATTTTATCCAATTTTTGGTGATTTTCCAAAGTCAAAACAGGGGAACCCGAATTCATTCTAACATTGTCTCACAAAATTCATTATATCTCATAATTTACAAAACCATTGCTTACACCGTTTCTTCTATGAAAAACTAGACTCAATAAGATTTAATTTCATATTTTATTCATCTTATAATTCGATTTATAAAATTTATGGTGATTTTTCAAAGTTAGTCTACTTTTGCTGTCCAATATTGTTTTAGTTCAAGATGTTTATTACCATTTTTCCTCTAAATTTCAAAGGTCGTACAATTCAGTCCTTGCTCAATTAGCCCATCTATTAAGCTAATTTTTCTAAATTAACATTTTATTCCATCATTATAAACTATTACACAATCTTTGAAAATCAGAATTTTAACACTAAACGTTAATTCACAACTTTTTCACAATTAGGTCCTAAAATCAATATCTATTGAAATTACTTGATAAAATCATCAAACAACAAAATCAAAGCTTCAAATTCATTTTATTTCATCATAAACAGCTAACGCTTATCAATGATAGCTTTTAATTTTGTTCATAAAATCAAAAACTAATGAATTAAACACTTGGACCTAATTGTAAAAGTCACAAAAATATAAAAATCTCAAAGAAAAGGGTAAGAATTGAACTCACATATGCCAAAGTATGAAAAACCAGCAGCTTTCAGACCTCCCATGGCGTTTTTGCTGAAGAAAAATGATGATATCTCTAGATTTTTCAAATTTGTCTTGTTTTATATGTTTAATTTGCAAAATTTCCCATTTTGCCCTTGTTTCTCCTTGTCTTTTTTGCTGATTTTCTTCCCAACCGTCCAGCCCGTACAAATTGGGTCCAATTGCCTTTTAAATCCCTCCTTTTTAATCACTTAAACTATTTAATCACAAATTAATAAATTTTGCACTATTTTCAATTTAGTTCTTTTTAATTAATTGACTAACCAAACATTAAAATTTTCTAACGAAACTTTAATACTAACTTAATAACACTCCATAAATATTTATAAAAATATTTATGGCTCGTTTTATAAATCCGAGGTCTCGATACCTAGTTTTCAACCAAATTTACCTGATTAATTCTTTTAAAATCGCAAAATTCACTAATTAAAAATAATTCTTTTAAGTTCGCGCTTGGCCTATAATTATTATTTGTTAAAATTTCTAAACTTACTCGTCGGATTTAGTGATCTCGAATCACTGTTTCCGACACCACTGAAAAATTTGGCTGTTACACTGCATTTCATTTTATATCACAGAATTTATCATTTCCAGATCTTTATTTACTGTTCTTATCTTTAAAGGAGCAGGGGAATTAAATTTTATAATAATGGAAGCAGCCTCGTGCAGTCTCGAGCTTTGTAAGGTTATACCTGACTCTTAAGCTATTTTTTACTTGCTTCTTCAACTGATTCTTTGCTCTTTACATTTTTCTATGCATTATTTTATTTTATTGATGGCATGAAATAATATTTCTATGGCTAGATGGTTTTCAATTAAGCTCCTCCTTTTACCTTACTTTCTCGTCAATGGACTAAGTCCATTTCCTAATTACGTTTGCTTAGAAAGATAGATATGTGAACCTAACGGTCATTTGTGGCTGTGTTGGTCAGTGTTAAGATAAAGCGTTGAAATTTTAAAACTTCTATTGACGGTAATTAAAGTTTAAAGGGATATGATTTTGATAGTAATATTTCTTGCTTTAAAAGAATACAAGATAAGATATTCTAATTGCAGATTAATTTGGGTTCATTTCTTGTAGTACAAATTTAATATTTGGTTAATATTGGCTTTTGAATGAAGTTTTCTCATTTCCGTGTGTCTAGTAGTTAGGGATTTTCTATATATTTATCCTGACTTTGATTTATTTCCAAATGCCCGTATGAATGTGGCCTAGTGTCAGTTTTCTTACCTTTTTCTTTTATTGTTATTAGTATTTATACAACCATTTGACAAAGAACACCTAATAAGCTGAGGACTGATCTTGCACATGGCTTTCTAGAGATATTCTAAAGTTTTAGAAGGATCACTTGTCATCCTGTTGAAGCCTTATTGAGGATGAGCCTTAGATTGTTATAGCATTCACCATTTTACATGAAATCATCACTTTTTAGGAGCTTGAAATTCCTAGATATAAACATAAATAAAACGTTACAAATTTAATGTCGAAATTTGAGTCTCATCAATATTTTTGTTTCACTTATTAAGAAAAAGTTATAGATTACGTCTTTCAGTTTGAGATTAGCCAAGATTTAGTGGAGCTACCAGCTTTAGATATGTGGGAACTTGTTTCACGTTGTACTCATCATATGATATTTCGTACTGGCCCAAGTTTGAGGTATACAACTGGTGTTTAAATAGATGCCATTTGAGATCAACACCTTAAAAATGTCCGGTGAGGTAAGACAACAAACAGCGGAAGATATCTCAAATTTTAATTATACAACCATGGGTATGAGATTTGTACTATTTTAATCGGGATGATCTTTAAGTAAAATCCCAAAAACGTCGCTAAAGATCATGACCTTTAGCGCTTCTTTTCTAAAAAACACCACAAAATTTATCGGCGTCATCTATAGTGGCGATTTTTGCGGCGCTTATAAAAACACCGCAAATTGTTTTAGTGGCGCTTATAAGTGCCGCTATAGACCTAAAAAAACGCCGCTAAAAACCTGTTTTGTTGTAGTGAACACACTCATAGTAATTTAGAAAGAAATGTATGGAACAAAAATATTATTCTTTTTCAATAATTTAATGCTACATTAGTAATTTTATCCTAAATTTTAAAATTAAAATATTGATGTAATATTAAATTATTAAAAAAAATCACTATTTCATACAATCTTTTCTTATAGTAATTAGATTGGTGAGATTAGAGAAATACACATAAAAAGCTACTTAAATACCTAAGGTCTCTTTTACATGTGTGACACGTGTAATAACTTTATTGGTCCACGTTACTTGGTTTTAACCCTCTTAAAAAACACTAAAATAAGTGATGGAAATCAAAACCAAATGATATTGCCCCAAAAAGAAAAGATGGATCATGTGCTTATAGTTAGAGTATATTCCCCTGCATGGCACAGGCAAGGAGGTCACGGATCGGAAATGAAGTTTTTGACTGTCGTTTAATTTGACTCTCTGCTACTTGTTCTTACCTCCCGAATTTGATTGGAGAACTAACTGCAGTAATACATATTCACTCCTCTTCCCCACTACAACATCACATGCAATTAATATATATAGAAGGTGGAGACACTGTTTACGTCTTTATGCCACGATCATCTAATTTGGAATAACTTTCAGTCTCTAAATCCCGTCTTTGACCAATAAATGGGTTATGTTAGTTGGCTGCGAATCCCTTGGGTTTATATTCTACCCTAGAATGGTACGTACTTACGTATTATATTATATATATGTACCACCTTGCATAAATAAACCTTTCCATTGCAATCCCGTTGCAGACCCATCTCCTTTTCTGTCTCTGCTAATTAATAGAATTTTGGTTTTGTGGAAAATATAGAAAGAAGGTGAAAGAAGATGCCAGTGGCTCCTCCTATAAGCACTAAATGCAGTAAGAAAGAAGTGAACAGAGGAGCTTGGACAGGTGAAGAAGACCAAAAGCTTGCTCAAGTAGTTGAAATTTATGGTCCAAAGAGGTGGCAAGCAGTTGCAGCAAAAGCAGGTTCATTTGAGAATAAATGTTGAAGTGTAATTCTTACAATGATGGTTTTATTATGAGCCTGTACTTGATGGTTTCCTCTTTGTTCCAGGTCTTAACAGAAGTGGAAAGAGTTGCAGATTGAGATGGATGAATTACCTTAGGCCCAATATAAAGAGAGGCAACATTTCGGACCAAGAAGAAGACTTGATATTACGGCTACATAAACTGCTCGGAAACAGGTAAGTTATTAGTTTATATTTTATGTCGTAGTTGTGATAACTAAGTGTCAGAGTTTATTGACCAATTAATGATTGAAATGAATATATATGACGTTAATTATCATTCAGATGGTCTTTGATTGCTGGAAGACTACCAGGTCGAACCGATAATGAAATCAAGAACTACTGGAATTCTCATTTGAGCAAGAAAACGAAGCAAAATGAGAAACAAACCATAGGTTCAAGAATGCAAGAATCGGTGCTTGAGAATTGTAAGGTAAGTGAATCCAAGAGAGATGAAAACTCCACAGCTTGTTTCATTAATGGTGATGATAGCTTGTTCGATTGTTATAGCGAGGAGCCTCTGAACTTGGAGTGGACGAGTCATTTCTTTGAAACGGATGAGTTATGGCTTAACTTAGCTTGATTATTTTATTTAGACTTTGTCCATCTATTTCAACCCTTCAGTTTCATTTCTGGTAATGTTGTTGACTAAGGGATTCTTTTTCTTAGATTAACAAATTATGAAAAATGTCGCGATGTTAATGGCAGACTTGGACCTCGGAACTGTCTACTGAGTGAGAGAGTCGGCCATTAAAAGACATTGTAAAGTTGGAAAAGTAAAGCTGTATGTTTGATTATTTCATAAAGAAAAAAAAAAAAGAAGACTTTCGTGGAGGTTTAATAAATAAGGTTGGGTTTGGATGGAAATGGTATATTTAATTTACTTTCTATTTCATAGTATCGTTACAATATTTATATTAACCTTACTTGAATGGCTCATTACAAGCACTTTAATTAATCCGGAATTAGCGATGATATTTGCAACTCTTTCTTTTCCCCTTCAAGATTGTACCCACTTTGATTCAAAATGGACCCAAGCCCAAAACATTACTGGTAGGTTTGCTGACAAGTGAAATGATTAACAAGAGATGGGATAATGTCATCATTGATCCCTACAGTTTATTAAATCTTTTAATATGATACTTTTACTTTAAAAATGTCTATTTTGATACCTACCTATCAATGTTGTCCCTATGCTTAACAGTATTAAATTAGATATAAAGTGTTGGTCCATTCGTTTTGTTCTCTAGTCTCGCCATACATAATTACTGCAGATTTTTTTATGATTAAATTCTGATTTTTTTAATTTATTTGTACTTTGTATCAATTTAATTATATTTTGTAATTGGTTATCAGTTAGTTAATATAAAAATATAAATATTAAAAAATTTAAGATAATTGGATGAACAACAAAGATAAATTAAATAGTTGAATGATAAAAAATAAATTTAATAAATAATTAAGTGATAAAAAAATAAATCAATTCATACTATTAAGTTGGTTTGCCCATTTTTATTTAAAACCATTAGAGTCGATTCCCTCGTAGACTGTGATTATTAAATTTGGTATCCTTCTTTTTCCACCGTCCATCTGATTTGGCGATGGCGGAGCAGCAACAACTAGAGCCATGGACCGACCTCAGTGGCAACGTGGTGATGGTGACGGGGGCATCTTCTGGTTTAGGTCGTGACTTTTGTCTTGACTTGAGTAAAGCTGGCTGTCGTATCGTGGCTGCCGCGCGCCGCGTCGATCGCCTTAAATCCCTCTGTGATGAAATCAATCACCTCAGCTTTCCTTTTTCCGGAACCCAGCCTAGTGGCCCTCGAGCTTTCGCCGTCGAGCTCGACATATGTGCTGACGGATCCACCATACAGAGCTCTGTGAAAGCGGCCTGGGATGCCTTTGGGAGGATCGATGCTTTAATAAATAACGCTGGCGTTAGAGGTTCTCCATTTTCTGTTATTTAAAATTTTCCCGTTCCTTAATTAGTTTTGCACAATCATATTTGCTGGAAAATTAGTAGGGTCTAAATTACCTCCGATTTTTTTTTTTGAAAGTCTCCGATGTTAATTTTCAATGGAATAGATAAAGGTGTTCTTTGACAAATTTTAGAATAGATAGAGGCTTTTTTTGAAAGTCTCCGATGTTCTAGGGCTAGGAGCTCCGTTCGACAAGTTTCATATATTAATCATAGTTTATTCACATGGTCCGAACCACAACAAGGGAAAGGCTTCCTCGATCGAAGCACTTTCCTATGAATTGTCCAATGAATCGTTCCATAGCTAACGCCAAGTCCCAATCACCAATATTGTAATTTGTAATCGACAAAGCAATAAATCACTGACCAATCAACACCAACACTGCACAAAACCTCCCACAAAGTAGCATATCAATTCACCAAATATTCTCAACCAACGATGCTCCAACAGTGAGCAAATTAGTCAATCTGAGGTTTTCACCAACACTTCAATCACTTGTAAACTAGGTTATGACGGGAACCATGAGTTGATGTCGTAGAAGTGATCCAAAGCCATACTCTCCCATGTGCCGACACGTGAAGGAAATTCCAGAATCTTTGGTTGGCACGTCTTATCCACTTGTCGGTGATCCGGTTACTGGACTCAGGCGGATAGCCTAACTGACACCATGCTTCTCTCTGTGGTGGCATTTAGCACTTCTGGATGCCAACTATATGATCCCCTATAAATCATTCTAGATCCCTGTAAATCTGCTTAGGATTATTTACATAATTCCACTTATACTGTTACACAGATAATTGGTATATATGTCACTTAGTGGCAATAATAAGGCAGTGTTAGTCCTTCGGTCGGGCCATCTTATCTTTTTTGAAAACAAATCCTTGACAAAGAAAGCAAGAATGCTTGTTTAAGTGGAACTTGTCTTGTAGGGTTGGGGCCATTTGGGTTTTACGTACAAAATATTATTCATTAATAATTTAAAATGGAAACAAAGAAAGAAACCAGTTCCAGCTTCGTTTTTTTTACCTGATCTTTGTGAAACATTTTCAAGTTTGTCACAATCCTTTTGTTCAGTTTGTGGTCATTATGTCGGAAATTTGTTTATCATTTGCAACTATTATGCGTTGGTAGGGAATGTGAAGGATCCTTTGGAATTGACTGAGGAGGAATGGGATCAAAACATCAGAACCAATCTAACAGGGTCTTGGTTGGTGTCAAAATATGTTTGCATGCTCATGCGTGATGCAAAACAAGGAGGATCTGTAATCAATATATCTTCCATCGCTGGTCTTAATCGTGGGCAACTACCTGGAGGTTTGGCTTATGCTTCCTCAAAAGCAGGCCTGAACACCATGACAAAGGTAATTATTTTACTAAAATTATACGAGTTTTTAACTTTCTCAACTTTTTATGCAATATTGTCTCTAGAAAATCTAAGCATTTGTGAGTATCAAGTTTGATATAGTGTAAGATGATTATCAAGTGGTAGAAAGAAAGCAATTCTATGATGTACATAACACTAATTCAAAAAAAAAAAAATCTGTGTTAGATCTAATCCAAGGAAGTCAAATATAAAGCAAATACATATACTGAACACTAAACTAAGCATAAATCTAAAAATAATTTCCTAAAATAAAATCTTACAAAAACACATGAATTTAGATGGTTGCTTAATGCTTATATCCACGGGTCAGAGTAGAAATTTTCAATATACTCAAGAAAAGATGAAGATTACTTTTAGTTTTCTCTTAAAACTTATCACACCACACCATAAAGCCTCATATTGCATCATTTTTTTTCCTCCTATTCCCAAGTCGCATTAAGGGGCTTTAGGCAAGATAGGGTGCAAGTAGGACAACAATTAAAAAAAAAAAAGACGACATGTGTGGAAGTTGTCATGTTGAATTTTCAGCCATCTACTTCCGTAAATGTCCTAATTGGCTTAAAATTGCTCAAAGCAAGTATTATAGCCAATCACCGCCTCCCCTATATTGACACTTTTGGTACTTCCTTATTAAAGGACTAAGTCCAAGGAATGCTTGTACTCCTACGTAGGGGTAGCTTGGACCAACATTTTCATAAGATTCTCCTCAATAGAAGCCTTACTAATCACAAAAGCAAAACAATTATTTTGAATGAAGTGATATGTGAAATCAATTTGTTTGGTCCTATGATGAAATATACGACTTTTCATTAACTAAATGACATTCTTAATGTAGCAAAAACACAAAACTAGAAACCTATCAAGTGCAAACCCAAACAACCAATTAGAATATGGATTCAAATCTCTTTCAAGGTACTTTCCTTTATATGGAAACCATTAAGGGTAGTCACCAAGTTTTTTACAGTTTTCTCTGAATGGATAAAAATAGAAAGGTTGCATCCTATTGTAAGTAATGAGAGGTTGTATCTTAAAATTGTAGAATTTGGTGAATATTAGATCCTCCAACAAGCATATATGAAGTGAATCATGTATTTCTTTATTTTATTAAATATTTCAGGAAAAATGAAAAACTGGTGACTGTTTTCAAGTTTATTCTCCCATCACTTTTTCAATCGGGTAGTTGTTTCCAAAATTATTTTTTTCATATTTTAATTAAATTTTATCTTTTTTTTTCTTTGAATTGTTAGTTTATTAAATATTTCTTTGAAAAATAATTATAGAACGATGGAAGTTATTTTTATTCAAGAATGACAATGATCATTATGCAGACCATGGCCATGGAACTGGGGATGCATAAAATACGAGTGAACTCAATATCACCTGGGCTTTTCAAATCTGAGATCACAGAAGGCCTTCTGAAGAAGGCTTGGCTACAAGAAGTGGCTACAAAAATCAACCCTTTAAGAACATTTGGTACGGCAGATCCTGCATTAACCTCGCTAGTTAGATACTTAATCCATGATTCTTCGGAATACGTAACAGGTAACATATTCATCGTTGATGCCGGGTCTACCCTACCAGGTATTCCCATATTTTCTTCGCTTTGAAGCTCAATCGGAATACTAAATGTTTGTATTCCTTGATAAAAAGCTACCAGAATATAGGTTTTGTATTGGTAAAACTCCTTAAACTATAATTGGTAGCTATGCCTTCTTGTAAGATTGTAAATAAAGGATGGAAGTGATCTAATCCTTCCTTGCTTTTCACCTTGTAAAAAGATTTTTGAAGTTTGTTTGCTACCGTCACTATCAGCAAGACACTGGATTTTCTATTTTATGGTTTGCCCTTTTGCAGTTTTCTGTATCATTGATGACATGACTGGATTGGATTGAAAGTTGATTTAATTATATTTTCCTGATACTAAAGAATGATAACAGTGGCGGTTCTCTTCAGCCAAGTTCGTGTAAGCAAAGAAAAAAAAAACAAGTATTATATATATAGATTAAAACATGCCCTATCGAGCAAAGGCAATAGACAAGACGAAAGACAGTATTAGCCATCCCAGCATGAAGTATCCCACCGCTCTTGTTGGTCCGACGTCCTCCGGCTCCTGTCACGCCAACAGATCAATAAACTCTCAGAGCTAGCTAAAATTTATGGTTTACAGAGCTAGCTAAAATGTATGGTTTAAAAACTAGTACTAGTAACTTATAATTGGCTGAAAACAAATAAGTATAAAAGAAAATAATTAGAAACGAAAATGGAAAATGAAAGAGATTTTGGGTTGATTACGTACGCCTGGTGGAGGCTCCTCCGTAGGAGTTTGGGTGATATCCACCTCAAAAGGCCAAGCATATCTGTCTGGTTGTTCAGTTCTAGCCAAGCTCCAGTCATACAGCCTTCTTTCTTCTACCGACGACAAAATCGAGTACGACTCCTGTGATCGAAACCAAGTTTTTTCAGTTTATCATACATAGTTACTTTGTTGTTTATTATACGAGAGAACAGTTTGAAAAGACTAACTTTTAAGAGATCCATTTTCTTGCTGAGTTCTTCTTCATCTAGTCCCTGATTCAGGAGTTCATCAACCTTGTTTCTGTAGGCCACAGTGACCTGAAACACAAAGGGACCGAACCAAAGTTTAAAAAAGAAGAAGAGAGTTTATCAGAATGGAGTAAATGCTACTGTTGATTTGATAAGGACCTGTTCATAAGAACATCCTCTTTGAAGGCCGAGTCTACCATAGTGATCTGCGTCTGTGATTGCTGCATGCTAAACTAAAACCTCATCAATTGAGTGCATTCTTTTTCCCAGCAATAACGGTGAAGGCACATCTCGTAAGAATTTGAAGTTGTTGGATTAAAATGCTAGTCCTATAAATAAATAAAAGTGAAAAGGGTTGATCATTGCTTTTACCGATGCCACGAAGAGCTCGTTCAACATTAAGAGCAGAGATCAAAGAAGGAGGTCCTTTAGGAGCTTCATCAATGGACTTTTCAGATTCTGTTTCGGTCGTTGGTGTCTCGGATGATACATCACCAGAGCTCCTGATGCTTAGTCTTCTTCTCTGCTTTGCTGAAAAACTGATGGTAGAATTTGAGAATAAGGAGGCGTTTTTGGGGGTTGAGGCATGTATGTTGTTGCCAGAAATGTATAGTGTTGTTGCAGCTGTGGTTGATAGAGCCATGACTTGTTTGATACTCAGTTTTCTGGTATGCTACTTTCCAATAGTTTTTCTATTCAAAACAAGAGTAGATAAGACGTGAACTTTGAACCAAAGGAACATTATCTTCAATAAGAATATAAAGTTATAAACTATTTTTCTGTTGAAAGCTTTCAACCGGGTCGTTGTAGTATAGTGGTGAGTATTCCGCCTGTCACGTGGTTCGATCCCCGGCAACGGCGTTAATCTTTTTAATTTTCAAACAACCCTGGCCCAAGCTGAGGATCGGATCCCTCCATCACCTACTGAAATAAATAATTTTTTTTCTCAAATATGTTTTAAATATACATATTTTATTAATCATACTTTATTATAATTAAAAAATCAATGTGTTTTTATATTTTGAAAATTGAAAGTAAAATTTCTTTTTTATTCATCAAATGTATTTTTTAAATTTCCAAAAAAGATAATCTTCTAAAAATGAAAATAAAACAAAAAATAGAAAACCATCTTTTCTTGTATTTGGATTTTGGTTTGAAAAGTAATTTTGGGTATCTAACCTAACCCTAGCCCGCCACCTATCCATATATTTTCGCCCCATAAAAGGAACACTAGTTATACTGTTAGCTAATTACTAGCAAAGCGGCGAAGCGATTTGCAATCTCAACTCACCGTTTCTCACGATTGGATTCTCCTTAAAATCATGGCTGCTCAGATTAGCAAGAAGCGCAAGGTTCTTCCTCCATTCGCTTTCTTTCCTTCATTTCCCAGAATTTATTCTGATTTGCAACTTTAGTTTCGTTGTCAAGTGATAAAATCTATTAGTTCAATTCATTTCTTTCTAATTATGCAATAAAGCATTTGTAATTACTTGAACGATTCTTACTATGTATATGTTGTTTCTTCTTCATTTATTTGGAAGATATCATATTGGTTAGAAACCGATATCGAGTTTATACTTGGTTATATAATAAGCTAACCAAAGGAGTATTTTTTTGAAAGAAAAGAAGAAAATTTGCTACTTCACATCCGTTGAGCTGAATAGTCATCATGTGATGCTTAAAGCTTTTTGTTTACGATTTGATCGGGCGTACAGTTTGTTGCGGATGGAGTGTTTTACGCGGAGCTAAATGAGGTTTTGACAAGGGAGCTTGCTGAGGATGGATACTCCGGAGTTGAAGTTAGAGTTACTCCTATGCGTACTGAGATCATCATCAGAGCTACTCGTACTCAAAATGTTCTTGGTAATTAATTCACCCAATTTTTTCTAGGTGTCGATCATACCTTTTCTGCCGTGATTGTATTGTTGATTTTAATATTTTAATTCTCACTTGATGTTTGATGATTTTATGTCAGGTGAGAAGGGTAGAAGGATTAGAGAGTTGACTTCTGTTGTTCAGAAACGATTCAAGTTTCCAGAGAACAGTGTGGAACTCTATGCTGAGAAAGTTAACAACAGGGGTCTTTGCGCCATTGCACAGGCCGAATCCCTGCGATACAAGCTCCTTGGAGGCCTTGCTGTTCGGAGGTAAATTAAAGAAAACTTATGTCGTGTCTTGGTTTTACATAAAGTTTTATAAGATTTGGGTTTGCTTTGGGGCTTGGGCATGAAAATATGTTTTCCAGCTTATGTTGGTGCAGGTGTCCTATTAGTCTAATGTCATCTTTACAGCAAGTTGGTAACTTACAAACAATACTCTCTCGTGTCTGAGGATGACTATATTTTTTATTCCATCTAGATTTCTTAGGTCAAGGAAAAGATACATTCATATTCTTGCAACACCAATCTAGATGGTAGATTTCATCGAATATATTTCTTATATTTTTTTGTATGTAGCAACAATTCTCTTTGCACGGGCATTGATGCATTACTATTATTTAGCCCCCCATCTGTTGCATGAAAGCCTGGGGGGGTGTGATCAGATGCCCAAATAAAATATTTCAATGGAGTTTGTCAGGCTTCTTGTGTTCAGTTTAAGGTGCTTGGAGTTTGGAATATCCTCCAACATGTTTTACATTTCTATTTGCTTGAACAATGTATGCTGGTCTTGTGAGATTTAGTTTACTTCTGCAAGCTAATTGTCTTTTCTTTATTTTTCCTCATCTAGATGTAGAGAAGTTAATTGTAGTATTTTTGTTTACCTAACTCTTAAGGATGTTCTCATGCTAGCATTTTAAGTCTTTGTTTTTCTAAATGAAATGAATGCCAGCATTCATTTATACCCCTTGAAAAACAAACAAAAGTCTAAGTAGGGTTTTTTGTTCTTTCTGGACTGTGGATAGGGCTTGCTATGGTGTTCTCAGATTTGTCATGGAGAGTGGAGCCAAGGGATGCGAGGTAAATCCAGTAGCTTTTGTCCTCCTTGATTCTAACTGGCTGCACCCAGGAATTTAGACATCATAGTTATATTTCTGGGATATGAACTCAGGTCATAGTGAGTGGAAAACTCCGAGCTCAGCGTGCAAAGTCGATGAAGTTCAAGGATGGGTACATGATATCCTCTGGTCATCCCGTCAAGGAATATATTGATTCTGCTGTTAGACATGTCCTTCTTAGGCAGGTCAGTTGAAATGCTTAAATTAGTTGCTTGGTATCTTGCGGCTATCATCTAACAGTTCAGTTTAGTGTAAAGACTTCTAACTCGTTTACTGTAAAGACTTCTAACTCGAAGAGTGATCCTTTTTTGGTTTGTGTATTTTTTGCAATATTTTCGTTCCGACTCACACAATCTTTTGTTGGATCGAGCCTTATTCTTGTGTTTGAAATGTATTCAGGGTGTGCTGGGTATCAAAGTTAAAATCATGCTGGATTGGGATCCAAAGGGCAAGCAGGGTCCAATGACCCCATTGCCTGATCTCGTCACCATCCACCCTCCCAAGGAAGAGGAAGAGTATACAGAAAAGAAGGACTTTGAACCGCTTGCTCCCCCAACCAATATCGAGGTTCCTGTTGTGGTTTAGAGCCCACCCCAAATGAGCCTTGAATGTAGTGTTTCACTCAAGTTTTCAACTATTTAGTTAAAGGAGATCACTAGATTTCTGCCAGTACGGATTACTATTTTGCGAATGAGGTGGATTTTGGTCGTGTTTAGTGTACTTGGTATATTTTAAAGGAATATTATTAAGCTTATCTGTTTGCTTAGCTTATCGTCCACGCTGATTAAATCGGAAGCAGATGGTTTCAATCAACCAAGATATTTGAGGGCAGTACCTTCAAACTACAATTATTAACCATGGCGATACATATTGGGAATTTGATAGAAAGATGTAAATATTCCCTTTTGTAATTTGTTTGTAGGTTATGTGATAGAAATATATTGGCAAATTGATGATGAATAGAGGTTGAGTTTGACATTTAATAATAGAGCTCAAGACTGTTAGAACATGAGGAAAATTAATCTTGAAATCGGCATAGCATCATAGGTCTTAAAAGTCTTCGATACTAGTAATCTTAAATCTGAAAATGCACTTGGTTCAAGTTAGATTACAACAGCTGAACGGGCTTCATTACTTACCACTCCTGTCCTAAGCTCCGGATAACAGTGTCAGCCCATTTCATCCCTGGTTGAAACAAAGATGCCATTAGAATTTAGAAGTAAATTTCGAAGAAAGTTCCAATTCATCAAAGCATTGCCTTCCTCGACCTCTGATAAAAGTTCCATTTCGACGTAAACTACAATAAATTACAATGATCTAGAATTATTTATGCATCAAATGCAAACAGGTAAAAGAGTGGATCAAATATCATAACAAGTGGCCTCTTCTTTATTATATGCCAAAAGGATGAGGATGCATACCTATAATACGCGATCATGACCAAGGGGTCGCATAGGTTGCATCCGGCCTGTCTTGATTGACCTGGTTGAGATTCACATGCTGAGGAAGAAGATTGTATCGTATACCCAACTCCTCAAAAATTCTTTTCAGCTCAAGAACCAGTTCGGTTCTACGCCTGTTCTTCTCTCTAAAGTCCTGGAAGTTCATCGTGTGATTACAAAAGAGAGCCATCTTTAACTTATTCACATTCTCGATTTCCTTCACCACCACAAGGTGATTAGGACGCCACAGGGTATTAGCTTCCAAATGCCTGATTAAGACATGGCAGCAGAAAGATCATAAATTGTACAGACCAAAACGAACTCAGAACAAAGAACAGTAAGTTCTGATAAACATAATAAAAATCATACTCAACTATCAAGATCAAAACATAATAAAAAATATTATATAACATGGAGACACCTTACATGCTTGAACTGAAGCCAACTTACTTCTTTATCTCTTCTTTCAGCCTGCCTATTGTCTTTGCTGGGGTCAGAAAATCAATCGAGAACTCTATTGTATCACCCATATCCGGGCTTCTATAATAGTTGCTGATGGGCTTTGTAGCCAAAACTGAATTCGGGTAGTACACCTTTTCATTATCAAGTTTCAGGAAGACGGTCGTTAAAATATTCATCTCCTCGACCAGCAACTGTCAGTTACCATTACCAAGTGATAAGCATAATTAGTAATTTTCCCATACATGCATGTAAGAATGTCATTTTCAATAGTTACCTGAACACCATCAACCACACAACGATCTCCAACATCAAAAGGATGCATCACAAACACAAATACTATAGCTTCAAAGATAGTCTTGCAGGTGTTTCCGAACATAAAAGCAGCCACTACAAGCTGCGATGAAAGGAGCAAAAGCAGTTTCGTGGTTGCAATTTCCAGCAAAAGAAGCCATATGATGACAGTAACAATAATTAGGATCACTGTCACGAGTGTATTCAACTGCTTTACGGCTGTTTTGGTGTCACTCAAAGCATGTACTAGTGTTTTCCGATCCGTGTAAACCTTTACCTGTACAAAATAACAACAACGGGCATGTTAATAGAAAAATCCTCATCTTTAAGGATGGTTTTCCTTCATTGCAGCAACACCCTATAGTGTCCGATTGTGTTCAAACCATAAAAACTTGCTATTTTCCATTTGCAAGGAAGCACACACACACACACACACACACTGTAAAATATAAAAAGATTCAAAAAGTTGCTCAAGTTTTATCCGATTTTCATAAGGAGCTTTTACCACCCAGTTTGTGAAACTTTTTCTATCAATTTTTCCAGTTCTAGATCCTTCGAACAAAGGAAACACAAGATCCACCTCCTCCTTAATCATGAATCTTAAGAGGTCATCCTCGTCAATGTAACTGATTGTAAAACAGCAAATAGTTAGGGTAAGGAAATATTAAAATAATAATATAAAAGTCGGCAGGAAAATCACTAGATGCATCATGGAGGGCGGATTTTCTCACTTGCGATTTTGATTACTATCATGTTGTGCAACGTGTGCAAAAATTTGATGAGCAACATATTGTGCCTCCTCCTCATTAGTAATTTCCTGTTCTGCTTCTTTGCCACCATTATACGCACTTTCCTCTAATGTTTCGGAGACTGTTGAAAGCCCTGAATTCGTGATGGCATCTACCAACACCTTCATATGCCAAGCTGAAACTTTTTCTCGCTTCAATCTATGGACTTTTCCCATGTCAATCAACCTTTTTGTTTTTGGTTCTTTACCCTTTTTTGCATTGCTAACAATCAAATGAGCCGGCGGTTTTTGAATCACATCAATCTCCATAAATGGTGGTCCCGAAAGGGTCCTAAGTATGTAGTGATGGAAGACTGATTCTTGTATTCTGTCAAAGAACTTGTTCATATGGAAATTCGAAGCCAGAATCTTTAACATCAAAGTCTTCAACAACCACAAAAATGCTCCAATGAGGATGCTCACTAGAGTCCACGTCACATAATCTAGAATCTTTGAGGCAGTCTTCGATCTCTCAACATCAAGAAAGAGAAGAACCTAAGTAAGAAGTACTATACTCAGCCAAATGAACACCTGAACAATCTTCTTTAAACCGTGAACGAAGTATAGCACTTTCTTCCGAAGCAAAAAGTTAATCTCGATCAAGAAGACAACTAGATGCATAAACCAACGAGTAACCAACATACCGCAGAATATAACCACCACAAGTACACACCATTTCCAAATTTCCAAACCCCATAAAAGGATATTCTTTTCTTCACCTACTGTTAAACTAGCTATTAAGCACCCTATGAGCAACAAAAATACAACCCACTCAATCACAACCTTAGCTTTCACTCCCTTATGCTGCTCTTTATGCTGTTTAACTTTCTTAATTATCTCCTCATTTTCATTTTCCCCAGTGGAGCCTTTAGAAGCCATCGATAACGTTTTCGACACAGCAGAGTCCGTCCTAATACTTCTAGCCGACTTGTTATTAGGGGAGGCCTTGTTGATGGGGTGTCTATAAGGAGAATTACAACCAACTTGTTCTTGATTAGCTAAATTAGTTTCTTCCATTTCATCAGATTCAGGGATATAAGATTGTTCTCCAAATCTTGACTTGGGTTTAACAAATGACCTTCGTCTAAGAAGAGGTTCATTACCTGCAACTGGGGCTTTTGGTGGCTTACTTGAAGTAACAGCACCAGATTCAGTCGAAGCTTTGTTGGGTGCACCTTGAGAATTTTGCTTAGGGTTCAATGCCTCTGCTTCTTTTGGAGAAGACCCTTTTAGCCCTTCACCGGCAACATTAATCACCACTTGTCTTCCTCCACCGTTTCCCTCCGCCATTACTTTAATTTTCCGTCAAAACCCTGGTAAGAGATAAAAATATTAAACAAAGAATTTAGCTTTCGCCTATGAAACAGAACCAGGTTCACATTTAGAAACAAAAGAGGAAACTTTACATTTAAAAAGTGAGACTTTTCATTAATCAAATATAAACAGCTGTTAAAGTAGCTTGGAATAACATCTCCGTTAAATCAATGGCACCATATAGGAAACAAAGAATCAACTTATTTAACTAAAAAAATATACTACTAATTTTCAACTTTAGCAAGAAAAAATTATAAATAAATTAGTCGCAGCGAATCCTTTCACTATTACCTGAAAAAAGAAACAGGTTTCCAGAATAAAGTAAGAATCCAAAAAATACCCAGAAAGCGTACAAAGGAAGCGTACAAAGGAAGAACCAGGAGTGCACCACTCAAAGCAGTGCAAAGATACCAAATAAAGAGCAGGAAAGAACTGGAAAATGAAGGGAAAATAGACTTAAATGAAAGAGACAAAGATTGAGAGATATTTGGTTGAGGCAGTGAAAGACAAGCAATTGCACTAGTTAATTACTCTCACATTAAAAAGCCAACAGAAAAAGAAGAACAATCTAAGAAGGAAAAATGGAAAACGCTACAGAGTGGGAAACAGAGATATATATACATATATTTGGAGAGAGTCAACAATGGAGTCAAACAAAAAATAAACTATTAAACCGTCCTTAGCATGGCTAAACTCATTGTCACGGAGATAGCATATACATTTATTTTTAATGATACGAATTTTTACTTTTTATTCGTGGACGAGAATGACCCTTGCTTTTCCTTTTTGTGGTGTTACTGTAGAAAACTAGGGCGGGAGCCGGAAGTAAACGATGAGCATATGAAGGGTAATCTGGGAATTTGAAGATCTGTGAGTACGAGGTAGGGTTTCGCTCCTCTGCAACGAGGTCTGTAGTTTTGTTTGAGCTTTAGGCCATGACGTAGCTTTTATTTGGTGACGCATGTCATAACTAGATTTGTTCATGTGGGTGATGACCTAGGAATCAGCTTTGAATATCTGAGATCGGTGCCCGACTTAACTAGAGGCGTCGATGGCGGGCTGGTCAGATTTAAAAATAATATTAATATATTTTATTTATTTTAAATCTTTCCATATTTTTAATTTTTCTCAAAAAACTGTTTTACTTTTTGAACGAAAATTTAATTATTTTTTAAAATTCATACTTAAATTATTTTTATTTCATGAATACATTCAACCATAAAATGCAATTAACATTGAGGCAATTTTTATTTTTTGAGTTGAGATGAGTCAATGATAAACAGATAACATAATAAAGCATGTATATACTTTAAAAGAAAGACAAAATTTAATTTTTGGGTTTAGGGATATAAATTAAAGTGATCAATTAAAGATGTTTGATTTAAGGTAAATAGGCGTGAATTATTTTAATAAAACACAAATAATTTTAATTGAAATAAAAATTCAGGTATAAAAAATGTATCGAAATGAAAGTCTTTAACAATAATTTATTTCCCTTCCATATGTTACCATTAAGTGGAAATTATAAAAAAATTTATTTTAATTTACTATGCAATACAATACAAAATTTGGAACAAAATTGCTAATGAATTTTCCCTCCCCATGTTTTATAATAGCTTCATTCCCCATATCCCAATATATATTTTTCTTTTAATTTTGTAGTTTTCCAAGATATCCCTTTTAATGTTGACAATGTTATTTAGTCTTCATGGTATTGGGTAAGATCTATTAAGTTAAGGTCAAGTAATTTTAGTGCTTCCCTGTCCACCATTTCTTAGTTGTTAATCTTGGTTCTTTTAAGTTGAATGCTGATAGAGTTCACATTCAGTCTTCAAATTTAGTTTTTTTTTTACCACAGTAATAAAAGATGAGTATGGTAAATGAATGTGGGGATAGGACGTAACATTAGAAGAAATAGAGCAATTAAAATTTTGAGCTATTTATGATAGTCTCCGAGTAACTTAAGATGTTAAATGAGATAGAGTTATCGTTGAGGTTTACTGTGCTTTAGTTATCAAGGGGATTCAGGGAGGAATCAAAGGTCAACCGAACAAAGATTTGATTTTAAGAATTCAAAAATTATGCAGACATGATTGGCATGTGGAAATTAAGCAGATACTAAAGGATGCCAATTTCGCTCATATTCTGGCCGGATTGATGAAGAAATTACCCATTGGCCCCGAAATATTCTATGCACCTCGTTCAAAGGTTGTTGACCAAATTTGATTAGATAGACGACTCTATATGCTTAGTCTTGTTGATACTACTATTATTTTGTAATTGATACTCTTTCATATTTTGACAAAAAAAAATGTAAAATTGTCAGAACTAGAAAATTAATACAATTAAACATCTATATAAATTTTAACATTTTAAAATTGCACTGAACCATGGCTACTTAATGGATGGATGGGACTCTATTGTCATTGAATCTGGTTTGGATATTTGATAGAGTGGAAGTGATGTTTGCAAAGGTGGGTCTAACACAGGCATCTCCATCCCATGACTGGCAAATCAGCTCGATCAGCTCCTTCCATTCGCCATTGTCTTCTGGAAGTGCTGGTCTTAGCTTTCCATCTCCAACCTCCAAGGCAATCTAATGATAACAATATCATCCGATGGTTGTGTTAAATTCGTAACATTTTAGCAGCAGAGATGATACAACGTTAACGAGTAATCGATTGAAAATACCTTGGCCGGTCCATAATTGGTCTCAATATAAGGATAATTGCCTGTGATGAGTTCGTTCAGAATGATTCCGAAGCTGTATACATCGCACTTTTCGTTATAAGGTTCACATCTGATAACCTCTGGTGCCATGTAAACAAAAGTTCCTGAGAGGACAAGCAAAATTTCAGAGCAAATAACTAGCTCGGAGTGACTTAATCAGAGCAAAAGAGATCGGTTCTTGCCTGTTTCGCCTGTAAGTGCCATTTCTTCGTCACTTAAAAACCGAGCATGCCCGAAATCAGCCACCCTTACATGCTTGGCATCGTCTAAAAAAATGTTGCTAGGCTTCAAATCACGGTGAATAACTTTGGGTTTTTGTTCATGGAGATATTGCATTGCTTGTGCAATCTCCACGGCTTTATTCAATCTCTCTTGCAACGGAGGGAGTGGTATCACCCTTTCTTTTCGCCTGTTATTTCCCGGTCCATGTAGCCAATCCTTCAGCGTCATGCTCAAGAACTCCGTCACTATCCAACCTTGCATAGGTGGCTCGAGGCATGCACCCATTAGCTGTAGTATAAAGCGATGGCGCTGCTTAGATAATGTTTCGACTTCTTGAGCAAAAAATGACACCGTTTTCATTTTTTTCGAAGAAATCGGGATATATACACTTCACCGCAACTTCAAGGCCTCGCCAAATTCCTCTGTAAATGTCTGCAGTACTTCCTTGGCCAATTACTTCTCGCAATTCAATCTGCTCCAGTAAGTTATAAAAACATGTCATTGGCTGCTCTGAAGAAACAAAACGATCATGCAATCCCGTAAGCATTACCTCGATGGGGTTAATGAACCATCCGTTCAACTTGGCTTGGTTGATGAGTAGACCTAGATCTGATTGGTGAGAAACCGGGGCAGGGAGTTGAGGACTGGTGGTATCGATATTGAGGACAACATCCCGAGAAACAGGAGATTTGTGGTTACTTAAAAGGTCCAAGAATCCATTATCCTGAGCTATTTGAAGACAGTACCTTAAATAGTCTTGTGTTCTCTCCATTCTCATTTTGTACATGCTCCGAATTTCTTTCTGTTTCTGGACTTCCTGTTCAAGCTCTGTCACCTTCACCAAAGCCCAAATCATACAACATCAGAAAAACTCTTTAAGCCCATCTTTTCATGGTATTTTTTTATGACCCACTTACGTTTAATTTCAGCTGTTAATTAAAATCAAATCGATGAAAACATTGGTTTACCTTGTGGAAGAAAAAGGCAAGAGTTCGGGCCTCAAGGGTGAATGGACCACAATATTCAAATGAGGCCTTGTATCTTATGTACATTTTCAATGATAATACCAAAAAAAGAAAGAAAAAATGCAGTGACGATTTCACCTAACGAATAAGAAGGTGGTCCAAAGTCTATACCTGGTGCTCTAATTTGGAGGTCGGGCTACGTGAACGTTGTTGCTTTCCTTGTTGGTGTTCCTGCAAATGCTGTGGGTTCGTAGAGGCAACCGACCCTTTTCCCAAACAATCATTAAATCCAAAGCAAAATTGCTTAGATGTGGTAGCCTTATCTATTTTTACCACGGGACTCGTTAATAGAGCTTGTTGATGATGATGCGATACGGCGGTGCCCCTTCTCTGCTCTGGGGTACCGGAAGTCGAGTTCATTTCTATGTTGTATTTTATTTTTGCCTAGTTCATTTCGATGTTAATGGTCCTTCCTTTTAAAATGGTCTTATTCTTGTTCTGGACGGATATTCTAATGAAACTATAGGCTAATGTTAATTGTGAACTGTGACGTTCAGTCCAATGCCAAAAAGATGATGTGAAAAATGAAGTTGATGGTCATTGTCAGGCGTGGTTACCTAAGAAACACGTTCAGAATCCATACAAAATTGGACCACAATAAACATGGTCCATACTCTACTCTGCAAATTAGAAAGCGTGCATGTTTAGTGAAAATTAATGCAATTATATTTATACTGTATTCATCATTTCGTCCTTGCAAACCCTCCTGCTATATTGAAATCAAAGCTTTTAATAAGTGAAAATGAATAGGCCAACCAGGTTAGGTCATTTGCTTCACTCTAAAAATTGAAAACTGAACTTTACAGAAATGAATAGGGTCGTTGAAACAATGAAGTTTACAAGCTACGTTAAATGGCTCCAAAAAGAAGTTTAATATCTTTCTCTTCTTTTTCATTTTCTGTATGTTCCTTTATCGCTAAGATTGAATCTTTTGTGGATCAAATATGAACTCACTCGTGCATCTGAGTTCATTTCTTTTACTTTTATGGATCAAAGAAAAGAAAAAGGGAAAGCTGGTAAGGATCTTATGGAAACTCTTCTTGGGATCGCCAATCATAAATCTTTGTCATTTACTATACCAAAGCAACGGTAGCCAAATAATGGACCATCCCAAGTTGCAGAGCAGCAGGCCAGGTCAGGTTGATTGGCCATTGCGGACTCATACGCGGTTTTTGCTAAGTTAAAAACTGTTAATAGGGGTTGGTTCAACTTAAGTTTATGAATGGTGGTTAAATTTATGAACCCATTAAAGAAAAAAAAAAACTTGCTGCCATCTTATTCGTTAGCAGATATTAGGCTCCAAAATAGTGACATTTTCTCTCTGCATTTGAAGATAAAAACAATAGGGGGTTTCTTGTTTTGTTTATGGGAATTGATTCCCACAAAAAGAAAATAATAGAATAAAAGCTGAAATAGTTTCCAAAGCGCTTTACCAGATGGAATACACCCTGGAATGGAACCCTAACCCCCATTGTCTATCAACTCATTGGTTGTTAGTTTTGTTTGTCTTTTTCCTGCCTTAAACGACACAAATAAACTTAGAAACTTGAAGCTAATGTTATGCTCCATTCTCCACAACTCGATTCTATCAAATTACCAATTTATTACCACAACCTTGGGCCTGCCAATATTTGGAAGACAAACTATTTGACATAAAAGATTCTTTCAAATATATATAAGATTAAGGATTAGTCAAGTTTTGTGGGTTGATCAATAGGTAATTTAAGCCCTTAAGTAGATCATGGTTACTCAAAACTGATCATTAATTTTGTTTAATCCCAGCTCAAAATTTAAACTTGTCCCATGAGTAAACTCACCTACCCAAACTTCAAACCAATTATGCTACAATCCCACACGTTCTAACTTAATTACTAAAGAATAAAGCAGTACGAGGGCAAGAACAAGATGATAATTATAACCCTAATGCTCAAAACAACCAAAACTGCCTTAAGTAATGCATTCAAAACTACTATCTTTAATTGGTATAATTTTTATGAAAAGTAGCAAGTTTCGCTTTCAAAACTACTATCTTTAACTGGTATAATTTTTTATGAAAAGTAGCAAGTTTCGCTTCTAATGTATTCATTAGGACGAATTTAGTGACTAATTCTTAATGTTTTTTAAATTTATTATGCGAGTTCAGTGATTAATCTGGATGTTTTGAGCATCTCTAACAAATGGAGGCTAGAGAGGGAAAGAGGAGAGATTATCCCAAAATAAAAATATATATACAAGTGATAGGTTCGTAACTAATACTGATTAATTAATTTCAATGTTATTATTACTATATTAGTTGTTGTTTAAACAATGAAGCTTTTGTTGTAACTACTTTCAAGGTTTTCAAACTCTAAAGGTGGTGAAGTAAATAAACAAATCATCCTCCGCCTACAATTCTTGAATTTTAGTTACAAATCCACTGCCGTCCTAAACAAGTATAGTTTAAGCTTGTTTATTAGTGCATGCTCATACTAGATTTTGACTTTAAGAGATTTTTCATCTACTAAGTGGGCGGCTCATGCCCATTCTTAACATGCGGTAATTAGTATCGTATTAATACGTACAAAGTCTTTTATTATTTTAAACCCATTCTTCTTTTTCATAATCTTTTCTATATTTTTGTATAAATTAAATGTATTCATTAAATCAACTTAATTGTAATAATATACCAAAAATACTAACCGATAATCATAAATTTCGATAGGATCGACCCTTCTTTTTTTTAACATTACAAACTCTAGTTTCATGCTTGTCACGTAGTACTAATGATGCGTTTATAGGCAATTATAAAAGTCTACTTAAATATTAATATATGAATTGAAAGTTATTGACATCAACCTTTGGTTAAAGAGTCACTATCTCTGTTTCCTCCATCCATTTCATTACAAAGTTCTTGGAGGTTGCCAAAAGCAAAATTTATACCAATAAGAATATAATTTTATATACACATCTCTTTCTAGTTTTTATTTATTTATTTATTTATTTATTACTTAATCGATTGCTTTAATCGTATTCAACCTAAATAAATGAATGTTTGGGACTTTCCAATTTTCTTACCTTATATCTATTGTCTTGGAAGCAGCGATTGAAATGAAATTAAAAAAAAATTAAATTTTATTACAGATTATGCGACTAGTTTGGTCCATTAGGGTGATTATAGAGGAAGCAGTAAATCTATAGTAATAAATGGCAACTTCATAGCGTTTTCAGCTCTCTGGTCGCTGCCTTCTCCAATCGTTTGGACAAAGATGTATTGTAGAAAATGTAGGAAAATTGAAGAGCAGAGTCACAGTGTTTGGTCCCTTTTACCAGGTAAAGGGATCCTAAGATTGAATTGTAATAATGGAGATCAGCAGCGTATAACTCTGTTTCTTATTGAAATTGCTTCAATCAAATCCCGTTAAATTTCGTGGACCATCTTCTTGCTTGCTTCCCTAGGAAACCCAAAAAGAAACAAAGAAAACAGATAATGGTTGTTCCTATTAATGATTCTGACATATTTTACGTTTTACCTGTTAACTTTTAAAATTGTTCGTAAACTTCAGTGGGAGATGTACTCTTTTTTTTTTTTTTCACAGTAAATTATTGTAGCATGAAAAGCTTCATTATTTGGCATTGTTGTTTGCATAGTTAAAAAAAGGTTACATTTCATCTGTTAAATACGTTCAAAAATTTTATCTTTCACAGTTAAAATTCACGATGGCTTTCAAACAAGAAAATTTTATCATCCTTATATCTTTTATTAATTTAAACATATCTTGGTTCAAAACGGGGGGCGAAATCAGGGAGCATGGCCTTGCCAGCTTGCCCGATTGGTAACATGGTATAATTTTATTTCCTAGCCCCTCTTAAAATCTAATAATTCAATTTAGTCTATTTCAACCACTTGGTTAAATGGTAAATTCTGTTTTTGGCTCTCTATTTTAACATCGAATTTTTGGGTTTTTGAATTATATCTCATACAAAATTACTGGGTTCGACCTGGTTCAAAAGATCATAGCAAAGTAGGGTTTTAAAATCTTATCGAATGGTTTTATTTATTTACTTTAAGTAAGTGGATTCACAAAGAAGAGGAAGAGGGTTGAATGGGTGAATTGGCAACACAGTGTTCAAGAAAGAAAGCAAAAGCTCCTAATCTCAATTCTTAACTTTCGCTATTCCCATGGGGGGAACGAAGATCTGCCTTTGCCTTTACCATCACAATCCTTCTGTCTTTCATTCATTCATTCATTCGAATCTTTCATTTTCCCACTCTTTCTCTTTTTCTTTTTCATTGTTCAATCAAATGCCACTGTCAGTATCTCTTCACTTCAGATCATGATCAAAAGCATTATCAAATCCCCATTTCTCACTTTTTCAGAGAAAAAACAGAAGATAACCAAAATTCCATTCTTCCCTTCCACTTTTTTTTTTCTTTCTATCTTACCACTTTGCCTTTGTTTTTCATTTCTTACATGCTACCCATTTGCTAAAATGATACATGTTACCCAAAAAAATGAAAGTGAAATCCATTGGAAAGATATTTACACTAAAATTGGCCGTAGAATAATGCATAAAGCCTTGTCATTACTATAACCAAAATAACAAAAAAAGAACAGTGAAAAATTAACTATGCTATCAAGCCATTAGCAATGGCTCGATTTGTTTCTACATGAGTAGTTTCATACACTGGAAGCTCCTCTCGATACCTATCATTACCAATAAGAACAAGATGATCCAACTCGAACAAATCCGAACTCGAATAGCTTGCTGCATCATCTTCATCTTCCTCCATCTCCTCCATCTCCTCCATCACATAATTACTGTGATTGTCCCTTGAAATAAAGTCCTTCATTTGGTTTAGATGATATTCTTTTAAAAACTTAGTAGCCATTTCTTCTACTCGCCTACTTTTCTCCATTGCTTGTAACTTTATCTCTTCGTCGAGCTTCCTTGATGGCGATTTCCTAATTTTCCATACGGTAGGGACAGCAACCGACACTGAACTCGAGTCTTGTTCTTCGTATAAGCATTTTTGCCCACAGGGTCTGCAGTCTTCATCGACAATTACACTCACTGGGCAAAATCTAACACTTCTTTTGACTCCGTTTCGTAACCTTTCTCTAGTCGAAGGTGAGTTCTTGCTTAGACATGATCTTGAAAACGAGGAAGCTGAAGAACAGGTTGAAACCTGTCCGGACTTCAATTTCCTTTCATCATCACAGCTTAACATCGAAGACGGACCCCTTGCTTTCTTTGTATTACTTGTTGTGAACAGAGAATTGATGAAACTCGCGAGACGGCCGCCTGGTGAAATGGGTTGTTTCACCTTCTTTAAATTGCCGTAAATTTGAGTGGCTCTTGATTTTGACTTGAAAAGACTTTCTTCGAGCTTTGGTGTGTAGTCGGAGGCGGAATTGTAATGATAATCATCGAGCAAATGCGACTCCCTGTGGTCGTAAAACAAAGCCCTCTCTGTTCTCCCTGTTTTCTCTGTTTTAAGTGGTTTCTCCGACCGAGCTGACATTGTGGTCCTTACTGGTTTAGGCCTCGATCTTACAAAACATGATGACTTCGATTTTGAAACATGCATAGATTCAGTGTCCGACGATGAGAAACCACCGGAACTGGAATCGGATGAGGTGGAAGTGGAGCTAAAGAAAAGAACATCATGATCATGATCATAATCATTATGTGAAACCTGTTTCCTGCCTGCATTTGCCTTTTCAGTGACCTTCTTTTCCATCCATTTCTCGATCAAACGAGCTCGTCGGAAACTCGACATTTCTTCATCTTCCTCTTCTACTCTGCTTCCACTGCATCTCACGCTAGCTTTGCTTTGTTTCTTTTGCATTGTTTCCCTGTAGAATTTCAAGTCAACATTCCTGGTGTCACCATCATCGATGGAACGGTAGATTTTGTCAAGCAGAGTAGATGAAAAAGATGGGTTGTCTCTCTCCTGCCTGTACAGTGTTTTCTCCAATTTGTACATGGCTTCTCTTTTGCCTGTGAACAAGGGTTCAAAAGCAGCGGAAAAAAAAGAAGAGAAGATTTCCGCTACAAAGAAATGAGATCACTGTTTCAAATTTTCTTTGAATTGTTGGAAATGAAAGAAAGGAAATATGAAACGGAACAGAGAAATCGATGGGTTTTTTTTTTTTTTTTTGTTCTTCTTGGAGATGAAGGTGGATGGAGAACAGAAGCTAGGTACTTATATAAAGGGTGTTTTACAACTTGCTACGATGGAAAGTAATGCCAGATTGTCATCTGTCTATGTGGCACTCTTCCGCTTTTTTTAGGCAATCCCCAGATTAGCCCTTTCATTTTCATTCACTTTGAATTTTGGACCGTCGATGAGATCTATTAAGGAAGGACAAGGGTTTGTCAGTCTTATGTGGGTCCAAATGTTGGTTTAAGAATGGAAAAATGATTTCTGGGTATTTAAAGATGGAGATGGTAATGCCGTAATGGTGGTCTGGGAAATAATTTCATATCACATTCTTTTGGAAAGAAAAGATGAAACGACTTTGAAATAGATTCGATTATTTCGGATTATTTAAAAAACTATAATTTATTATATCAATAATTACAATTAAAGTTAATCATTATATAAAATGAAAAAATCATTGTAAATATTATATATAATAACAAATTTTAATTTTATATAACTCAAATTATTCATATACCAGTATCACAATTTATATATCTATATATATTATTTTCAAGGTTTTTAACTCTTTTTATAGGGAGAGTATTTTTTATTTTAGTTACACAGATTTGGCGGATGGAATGTAGAATTTTCCAAATATTAAAATTATTGAAATATAAGATTATTTAGTATCATTTATGTTGTATTATATTATTTAAATTATTATCAATAAATGTTAGGTGTAATCGTGATACAGATTACATTACTGAGGTGAGAATATAATTTGAATTTTACATACGGCACTGTTAAAAAATATGTTTTTTTATTAAAATATTTTTTGTCACTATTTAAGAGCGAATTTAACTAAAATAATAATAATAAATCATACAATTGTTATAAAAATAATATTATAAACGGAATTTAATAGAGAAAATAAATTAAGATAATTTAATGTGAGGTAAATTTATCAAAATATCATGTTATTAAGAGAATTTAATACTACCAATGAATAGATGGTATTGAAATTACTTTTTATTTTCATAATTTGGCACTACTAATAAAATCATATTACCAAACCAAAGTATTAATAAAATTTATAAATTTTATAATCAAAAATTTTCTAACTCTATAAGTAAATTTAAAACAACGTTAAATATCTTTAATTGATATTTTAAATTAAGCCTGTTGGAATTAAAATTTATCATGTATCAAATAATAATCTCATTAAATAAAAATTTGTTTTTAAATGAATTTATCAAAATAATAGTTATTATAAAAAGTAGGTGTAATACCTCGAAAATTTTTATAGTAAAATATTATTCGTGATATAGTAAAATAAGGAAATAAAGTGACAAAAAGGGAATTTTTGAGTTATGTCAATATTGGGAAGTATATTATGATATATTAATTCAAGAAAAAACTAAATTGCAAAGATGAGAAAAGTCTTGTTGCACAAGAGTAAATACTCAAAATTTAAGGTGTTGAAGTGTAAATATAAAAAAGTTGAAGGACTAATGGTGCAAATATTTTAAGGGTGGAATGATCTAGAAACCAAGAAAAATTGATGAATTAGGACCAAATTGAATAGGTGAAAATTTATGAGGGACTAAATCGCAATTTTACCAAATTGAGTGATGACTCAAGGAAGAAATTCTAAAAGATCATGAAGGGAAAAATGGTCAATTAGTATGAGAGAGAATTCTAGAATGTAATGATTATATTGATGATATTTTAAATTAATTAATTAGATAAATATTATTTTATTAATATTTTTATGAGATATTTATTATTATTATATTATTATTTATTTAGTATAAAAGGAAGGAAAGATGAAGAATTAACATCACATTTCCTTTCCCATGCAACCAACCTTAGAAGAGAAGGAAAAGAAAGAAATTTTGTTTTCTTTACAATTTGGTCCTTCCACCAAAAATTCACCATTTTCACCTAGAAATCAAAAGAATTTCCATAACTACTAAAAGAGAAAAATGTTAAGGAGACCATGGGGAGTTAGAATATCAAGTTGGATTCAAGAAATAGAAGCTGGAGGAGAGAGAAAATCAAGTTAAAGATTATTATCAATAGAAGATTTCAATATGTTTTTAAGTTTGTTATTATTGACAAAGCATGGAAATAATGTTATAGTAGAGTTTTCTTACTTAAGGTCCTATGTTCTTGATATGTTAGTGAAGAGAAAATAAGAGAAAGTGATGAGAAATGGTGTAGAAAAAGAAAATAAGGGTGTTATAACATGGTATTTAATATCTTGTACTAAAACAGTTTTGGACAGCAGTAGTAGTCTAACTTTGAAAAATCATCAAAAATTGTAGAAATCTAATTATAGGATGAATAAAATATTAAATTAAATCTTATTAAGTCTAGTTTCTTATAGAAGAAATTATGTAAGCAATGGAATTGTAAATCATGAGATATGATGAATTTTGTGAGACAAGGTCAGAATGATTTCGGGTTCCCCTATTCTGACTTTATAAAATCATAAAAAATTGGATAGAAATAATTATGGGATTAAATTTATATTTTTATAATCCTGAATGAGTCTATTTTCAATAGAAACAAACGGGAACATCATTAGAATTTTGTACGAGGAGATAATTAATTTTTAGTGAAGAAGGGCCAGAACTGTCAGACAGCAGAATAGGGGTAACTTTAAAGAATAAATTGTACTTATTGAATAAACCAAA
This sequence comes from Gossypium hirsutum, assembly GCF_007990345.1. Taxonomy (NCBI): domain Eukaryota; kingdom Viridiplantae; phylum Streptophyta; class Magnoliopsida; order Malvales; family Malvaceae; genus Gossypium; species Gossypium hirsutum. The sequence continues at coordinate 3,960,670 of NC_053428.1, forward strand.
AATTCTGAAAATTTTATGGTAAGAAGATATACGAGTCTAGTTTCAGGTAAAATTAGTATATCTTAATTTGGAGTTCTATAGCTCCATTTATAAATAATTTAGTGACTATGATGCAGATAGACAGCTTGAATATTCATAAAAATAAATAATAAAAATTATGGATAATGTTACTTACAAGTGTGTTATCTTACATTAAGGATATGGAATGGAGAGGAGGAGAAGGAAAAATATGTATGAATATTCATCTAGCATGGCTAATTTGTATATTTTAGGCTCAATGACTAAATTTACTAAAAGTAAAACTTTATGGGTAATTTTGTAAAAATTTCAGAAATGACCAAATTGCATGAAATGGATTATTTTATTACTTAAATTATAAAATTGAATGAAATTATTAATTTAGTTCAAGATCAGGGGAAAACATGTTTTAGGGATTAAATTGAAAAGTGTTGAAATTATGGAAAATTTTGATATTTTATAGAATTCATGAACTGTTATCAATACATATGATAATAATAGCTGGAAATAAGGATTAAATTGCAAGAATTTTATTTTCCCTGACCCTAAGGATGAAATCGTCATTAATTAAAAGTTTATGGGTAAAATGGTAATTTTGCCTAGAGCATTAATTAAATGCATTAGAATATGAAATGAATGAAAATGATGATCAAAATTATTTATAAAGATCCGGACGACTCAAATATGAGACTTGATCGTAGAAAAGAAAAGATATCGGATTAATGAAATTATAAACACAAACAAGCAATGAGGTAAGTTCATGTAACTTGAATTATATTCTTAAATGCTTGAAATGTATGTTATTGATGTGAAAATAATTTGAATGTTCATTGTATGAAAATTGATGGAACATTAATATATTTGATAAAAAGGGGAAGAAATCCCGGTTGAATAAAAGGAAATTTCGATGAATCTCTGAAAAGGAATTGACGGTAAAAAGGATCTAACCCGGACGGGTGATCCTATCCTGATATAGCCCTCCCGAAGAATACGTGTAAATGGATTTAGCCCGGACGGGTAATCCAAATTAGGGTCTGAATTTAGCCTGGACTGGTAATTCAGATCCAAGCTCATTAGAGCAATTGTCGTTGCAGGGGATTTAGCCTGGACTGGTAATCCCACTGTAAGGATGAGGTTCGTGGGAGTGTGCTATCTGATATGAAATGTGTAATACCATGGTTGAAAGATACCATGGCAACCTGATATGAAATGTGTAAGACCATGGTTGAAAGATACCATGGCAACATGACGAGAAATGAATAAGACCATGGTTGAAAGATATGGTGGCAGCATAACATGAAATGAATAAGACCATGGTTGAAAGATACCATGGCAACATGACAGAAAAAGAGTAAGACCATAGTTGAAAGACACTATGGCATCATGTCAAGGATAAATAAGACCATGGATGGGAGACGCGATGACATCTATTGAACAATTGATATTCAGGTAAAATGTGTAATACCCCTACCCGTATTCATTGCCGAAATAGGGTACGAGGCATTACCGGAGTTTACGAATTAATTTTTTTTTTTCAATTCAACATATTTTCATGATAGATTCATGCATTTATATAAGATAACGTCATCACACATCTAGAACCAGGTTTGTTAACCATACTAATGGCTAACTTTACATTCATTTCACTTTAACATTTACTTTGTTAGCTTATACATGCCATTGATTTCCAAAATAAAGTTTCTTTATATACCGAAATCCTGAAGTTGACAGTGTGATGTGTCTCCGACCAAATCCGACCTCCGAGCTCTTAACACTACAAAACAGGGAAAAAGGAAACGGGGTAAGCACTTTGTGCTTAGTAAGCTCATGTAACAAGAATTATACTTACCTAATATTTTCAATACAATATAATAAACATTCATATATCCATTCAATGCATTATTACCCTAACATGCACAAACTCAACATTCAAGTTAGTACAATAATTTCCATGTATCAATAATATATATATACCATGATTGATGTACTCATCAATACCATGATTTTCATTCCCTTATTATTTTTCATATTTATCCCGTTGAATTTATCGGAATTTTGATGAATTTTCAGAGGTACACTTTTAGTGTACAATTCCGGGTCTGTCAATTCATATTCATGTGCGTACGTATCCATTTCAGAGAGCACACTCCCGCGAACCTCAACCTTACAGCGGGATTACCAGTCCAGGCTAAATCCCCTGCAGCGACAATTACTCTAATGAGCTTGGATCTGAATTACCAGTCCAGGCTAAATTCAGACCCTAATTTGGATTACCCATCCGGGCTAAATCCATTTTACACATATTCTTCGAGAGGGCTATATCAGGATAGGATCACCCGTCCGGGCTAGATCCTTTTTACCGTCAATTCCTTTTCAGAGATCCATCGAATTTTCCTTTCATTCAAACGGGATTTCTTCCCATTTTATCAAATATATCAATGTTTCATTAATTTTCATACAATGAACACTCAAATCATATTCACATCAATAACATACAATCTCAAGCATTTAAGAATATAATTCAAGTTACATGAACTTACCTTGATATTTGTTTGTAAACAGTAAAAATCTATTAATCCCGAACTTTTTCCTTTCCTCGATCTAGCTTCGTATTTGAATCTTCTGGATTTGGTGCAAAAATTATGAAATACCAGCTTATAGAACCCTCCTATGGCGTTTTTAGCTGCTGGAATTGAAGAGAAATGAAGAGAAATCTAGATATTTCCTATTTAGTCCTAGTTTTATTTAGTTAATTTTGCAATATTCCAATTTTACCCTTAATTTATCAATTTTTCTGCTGATTTCATACCCTTACCGTCCAGCCCAAATAACTTTTGGGTCTAATTGCCTTTTATATCCTTTCTCATTAGACTAATAAGCTATTTAATCACTCTAGCAACTTTTACACCTATTACAATTCAGTCCTTTTCATTTAATTGACTACCCAAACATTAAAATTTTCTAACGAAATTTTAATACCACATTAATAACATTTCATAAATATTTATAAAATTATTTTTGACTCGGTTTTATGAGATAGAGGTCTCGATACCTTATTTTTACCCAATTTCTTCAATAATTTCTTTTTCTATCTAATCACTAAATTGGTAAAATTTTTCTATCAATATTTTTATACGATTTTCCTATCATATCAATTTTTAAGAAAAAATATTGAAATAAATTTCTCTTTAAATCGGATCTATGGTTACGAAACTATTGTTCCGATAACCTTGAATTTAGGCCATTACAAAATGTATCAAATGACGAATGGTTATATGAAATAGTTATGTGAAATGTTTAAAAGAACTGGTCATATGGAAATATATGTGCAAAATAGTTGTATGAAATAATTATGAAGATAGATAAACAAAATAAGAATAAGTACATGGAATATAATTTATGTTAAGTTTGATATAAACTTTACCGGAATAAATATACACAAAATATATGGAAATGATGGTGCATGAAATATTGATACAATGAAATGATTGATATATACTTATGAAGAAACGGTAAGAGAATGATATGTTTCATGACATGTACATATATGATTATCTTTGATATGTTAATACAAGGAAATTATGTAAGTAAAGACAATTATTAAACTTAAGTGTAACATGTCGAGAAAATAAGTATATAAATGTTGAATTTATATGAAATATATGCAAGTATACTAACAATGATGTTGTTTGACGCTTAGACAAGTGTCAAGCTATTGATTGAATGGTAACATGTTTAATTATAAGAAGTATTGAAATGGTAAGTACTTAGATGAAAATAAAATTTAAGATTTTGTGAAATCATTTTTATGATCCAGATTTAATTCTGGTTGGTTTTTAATGTATGTTTGGGTCTTCGAGGGCCCAATAGAGAGACGTTATGATTATTTTCAAAATATGAATAATAAATGACTCAGAATTATCTGAAAATATTCAGTAAACTCCGGTAATACCTCGTACCTATTCCGACAATGGATACGGGTAGGGAATTTACAGTAGGTGTATAATATAACAAACAAAAATGAAATAAGACAAAATTAAAAAGGCATTTTTATTCCTTAGAATATTTTTAAAATAAAAATAAACAATTATAGAATAATTAATCAAAGGAGGAGGGAGGGCAGGAAAGTTCAAATTTTATTACTATAAATTTGTTATTGGCTAATGAAGGAAGGTTGAGTGTTGCTATGGTTTTAAAATTGCCATTGAGCTGGCATAGTTGAACCATAATAGGCAGGAGACAAGACAAATTATGGAATGTGGAAATCCTCGATATATATATTTTTATTTCCTTCTAAAAAGTTTCTTGTCATTCAATTAACTGATTAATTCTAAGTGCATATTTTTCACTACCATATAAATATTGAAGTGATAGCAAATCGTTGTGGAACTGCCGTGAATCTTCAGCAGGGAGCAGGTGCTACAGTTTTGAAACAACTCTCTGCTTTGTACGATGTACCAGAAAGTAAATCTAATTCGTACAATATTTTTACCTTTTTTTCTTCTCACAAAATAAATAACGTTTATTCGAAAAAAAAAACATATATTATAATGATGTAATCCAGACCTCACTTATTACGAAAACTTAAAATTTAATGTTCCATTGTACGTATTAATGGTTTATAACAAAAATTGGTAAATTGTGTAATTTTTTATTTAGTAAAATTATGATACGTGTTATTTTTAAATAAATAAAAATATTTAAAATGAAGGAGAGTTAATATTCAAAATGTTTTATGATTCATTAAAGATTATCGATAAAAACTTTGCAATGAGATTCAATAATAGCATTGCACAATTTTTAAGTATTTTATAATTTGAGTCTAATTTTATTCAGGTTAAATGTGATATTTAAGTGAAACTTTTATAATAATATTAATTTTAAAATTTGAATTTAATTTAAATATTTAAGAAATATTTGAGATTAAATAAATTTATTTGAATGGTGTGAAATTATATATATGTGAAATATAAGTAAAAGGAATGGATAAATCAGATTTAACTATGTGGGTAAGTTGATAGGGGGAGGCAGCCTTAATTTTGTTTCAATTTTAAAAGCTCTGGATTCAATAACGGTTCAAAGTTGAAACAAAAAACAAAGGCTTTTTCTTCTTTATTATTTTAAAATATCCACTTTTGCACATCTCGTATAGGCTGAGATGCCTTTTTCTACTCTACTTTAAAAGGGAATAGTCAATATACGGTCTAAAGAAAGTTCATGCACCCTTTACTTCCCGAAAAGCAAATCGCATTATTTTCTGACACGATTTGGGTAGCTAAGCTACAGTATTTGACTAAGACAAGTGTGTGTGTGTGTGTTTGGCTAATCCAAAGCTAAAACTCGTCATTATTTGATTAAAATCACTCTGTTTAAATAAAATAAAGAAGAATATTGTAGTGTGTTAGAGACTTAGAGATTATTCTAGCTGTTCAACTGTTAAACTACATTAAATTTGCGTCTAACTTACCTTTTATTTTATATATATATATCAACAAACTAAAAATAAATTAATTCTATATCTTGAATTTTGTATTTCTACTTAATTTTTCTATTCAATTTTCATTTAAATTGTTTTGAAGGCAAAGTTAAATTAAAAATTATTTTTAATATTTTACTTTAATAACTAAAAGAATATAATATTAAAAATTAACAAAGCAATTATTTTATAAAAAAATAAACATGCTTTTTTTTATAAAAAATTCAAGTATTTCTCCTACTAAATTAGAATTCTAAGTTAATTTATTATTTTAATATTTTATAAATTAACTTATTTTTAGATATTAAATTAAAATTTTATTTTCACATAATCAGCTGTAAAAAGTTAATTAAAAACTAGATTTGGTGGCAAAAATATTCAGTTAAATTTTAAGTTTAGTGACAAAATTCAATTACATACAAAATAGATGATTAGTAAATTTGCTCATATTCTAAAAGTGTACCAGCAATCTAATGCCTGAATAATTAATGAAAGTGACTCTAGACATGCATAAATGATCAGATATGGTATGGATTGAATCCATCAACCTAACAACGAAGGAACCATGTGGACGAATTAATTTTGAAGGAAGGTGCTCATCGAGGAGGCCGAAGACATCACATGCTATAGCAACATCCCCAGGCCAAGTTCACTTAACCTTGTTAGCAAACCCCATCTAGACATTATCTGCTACTTGCTTTATTTATCGGATCGTTTTTATTGGTAGTGCAGTGGATATTGACAGCCCAAACACGTAAATTAGTGATTACATAACATTGTGTTGCAATCCCTATTTAATTATCATTTACAGGGTGGTCGAGGAGAGGGATCGTCTGCCTCGAAACTTCCTGTAAGGATCACATGTTTTCCTGTTTCTGGTTTGCTAATGTACCTCCATTTCCAGGACATAAGCTATAATGGAAGCAACAAGCATAACTCTTTTATGTGCCCTTTGTGGTAGGGAAAAAAGGGGATCGATACAGAAAGGTCATTGATCTGGTCTCAAGCAGTATCTCTCATCAATCACCTTTGAATTTTAGAGTTAAAATAAGCCTACAAAATACACAACATGCAAGGGTGGCTTCCACCACTTAGCAAGCAATATTAGACAATGATCGATGTGTACTTTTTTCTTTTCTTGTTTTGAATATCATGGTTGTTTGTACTTTCAACATATGATGCGAATAGATCTGGTTGAACCCTGAAGATATTAGATATATATTTTACTATTTAAAGAAAAAAAATGGGGGGTAGGCCCTTGATATATTTGATGCCTCGTGCGGCATTTTATACCTTGCTTTGCTTAAAAAGGAAACGCCATATCCCATTTCCCAGGGCAATACTGAATGGCATTGGCACCTTGGGGAAACCTATATCGACTATCCTGTCTTTAATTAATTTCATGGTGCAGAGACAGAGAGACCCGCGGTTTCAGAACGTTGGTCCCATCCCATTGCATGATTCCTCTCTTCAACCATACTTTGGTCATCATAATTGTAAATCAATTAAATCTTCAACCCATTTTAAACTTGGGTATCTTCCCAAAATCAGATGTAATTTATTTCATTCCTTTTACTTAAACTTTTATATATATTAAAATTGTGTGTAGGATCGGGTCAAGAGGCCAACAAGAGTAACAGTCAGAAAAGACCAATTAGAGGTTCCAAAAAACAGAAACGGGCCAATATAAGATATTCTCTTAAACAAATCAAGTTGCTATATATCCTCGGTGTAGTTCATTGATTGGTTCTATATGAATTTATATGCTAATAATTAATCTAATATAAACCTTACCTAGATTTAGTCAAGGGGGTTAAGACTAAGAGTTAACAGCAAAGTACGGGATGTGGACGACTAACTGATTTTCTTAATTAATTAGAATGTGTAAGGGGGGAGGGGGTCCAATGTGAGCAGAAACAGCTATGACCATAAGCTTTGCACGGGCGTTAATAATTAACGGCTGTTAGGGCATCATGCGCTGTTCTGGTCTGGTGGGGCCCAAAGTATTTGGCCACTGTGGGGAAACGGAATGTGGGGCTATTTCCGAGGCACGTGAACTACATTCACTGCCTTTGACACGTGCGCTTTAAAGGCTATTAGCCTCTCTTTTCCTTTCTGAGTTTCCTCATTCCTTCCCAAAGGTCTAGTTTCCCAGATACTCACCAATTGTGACTCGCCACGTGTATAGTAGTCCCTTTCCGATAAAAAAAAATTAAGGCGTAGAATTTTTTATAATGAGTCAATTAAATTAAAAGTTGGGTGACTGGGATGGGAAATATGAGAATATTGGGGCCTCCAAAGGACAATCTGAAAGTGCCCCAACGAGACATACGTAGGGTCTAATCACAAGGGGACATAGACTTTGTAGGATCGAGAGGTTGCCTCCTCAGCAGAGAACTACATGGCCACACCTGATTATATTTTCACCTCTTCAATTTGCAATCTTGCAGACAACACTGTACACCCTGCCTGCCTCACTCACACATGTATTATTTTTTCACGTGGACAGGGCAAGATCCCACAACTGTTAACTGAGAATCAGAGGTTGAGAATGTTGATTAGAGTCTTCTTTTCTTTTCGTTTTTGGTTGGCAATGAAGAAAGGAACAGAACAACTTTGTTCTTTTCCAACGAAGCAAACAAGACGAGAGATATAATAGCTTTCTATTTTGGGGGTCTTTTGCTTATGTTTGCGAATTGCAGTGGAGTGAGTCCAGCATGATGCATCCACGTGCGGTCGTGCATGCGATGACTCGGCAGCTTTCTAGTCCTTTATGTTGAGCAAAAGGAAATAGTGTGTTTTAGTTTTAGATTATTTGTTTCTTTTGTTAAACGGTATCTTTCTGTTTGAACAATGGTAGGAAACACTATCGCGATTACTATTCAAAAATAGGAGACAAAGCCACATTTTTCTGGTACTCTCCCATGTAGAATACCCATGTGAATGAAGAAGGATAATATAAGCTAGGGCCTATGGGGCGAGGGGGGAGTGGATATGGAGAATGAACAAACTAACCCTGAAGGTCGTCTTCTTCTTTAATATTCACGTCTCCAGTCTAAGTAGGTCTATAGTTTTTAATATATATTATTCTGGGTATGCATGATACTTATTAAGGTTAGGCCCACATTTTCTAGCACTTATCCACAGGATTTGACATGCCCATTCAATCATATATAGATAAAAAACAAATTGAGAATGAGAAAGTAAAATGAAAATGATAGCCAGGAGAAATGGTTGACTTACGGAAATACTTCTCCAAATAATCATTTTCAAGCCTACATCAGCAATTGAGGTCAAAACTGACTCTTTCATATTGGCTATGATACTGTAATCCAACCTTGTCCGAGCAAAGTTGTGACCTCTCCGAACCAAATATTAGATCTTCACTATATATATGTGCTATCCTGAGTAATTTAGCTCGTTTCTTGAAGAAAATTGTAGGAAACGGTATCATAACGACTCAAAAATTCTGCAAAATTTAGCTGATAAGATAACGTGTCATCATTTTTAAGTCCATCATCCATGTTACAGAGTGTTGAAAACTAAGTCCGGCTAAATTAGCAATTAAAAACATGGCAACAGTATCACATCCAATTATTGTTCAAATATGGGTTGCAAAGCTATCATCCAAATGATAAACATCTGGTTAAGGTTAACTACAGATTTTCTTCAACTGGACAAAGGACGACAACAGTCCCATGATTTTAGTAAAGTTGCACCTTAAATTACATCCCCACCATGACTCATAGCTATTTACATGCTTCTCTTCTCTAATCAATGAGCACCGACTCTCCGGATGTCCACCAACTGATAAAGATCACCCCGCCGTTGCTTTGCCAAAGGGAGATTAGCCCTAAATTTCATACAAGGCACCCAATTAAAAAGACTAGAAAGTATATACGATTGAATAAAACCATAAACATGCAACATGTATGGAACAAATATTATGTGGAAGCCATATCACCTTCGTTGCTCAAGTATTGAGTAATCAATCTCTGCTATAATAATGTCCTCATCATGTTCAGTTGTGGCTAGGACTTCTCCAAACTGTCACAAGCAAAAATTTAAGTATGTATTTTGTTTGCTCAAAACACTTCAAGCCATAAAAGATTCAGGAATTCGTATTACAGGAGAAAAGCCTTTTTATTCATAAACCCACAACAGAGCTAAAAAAACAAGTATCCACTTACAGGTCCTACAAGGGTTGAGTGACCCCAAGCCACGTAACCGGCTCCAGCATCTCGAGCAGGTGAACAAGTTGCCACATATAACTGTTATTAAAATTTTTATTAGAGAAGGAAAAAAAGAATGAAATCTTTTATGAGAAATCATATATTCATGTCCTAGACAGTGCAGAGATCCAGTGATCTGAAGTCACAGTTCTGATGAATCCGTCCCATTTTCACCATCCAGTATATATGGTAACATCAGAGCTTGAATTATATAAACAAGTATTTTTAAGATTAAACAGAAGGAAAGAATCCTTCGTAAAAAAAAAGGCCAAAGGAAAAAAAGCAGTGTCTTTGCTACCAACCAGAACACCATCAAAGTCCAGCATGTTAGACTAACCAAATACTGACTGCATTCTGGTTTTGACTATAAAAATAACAGGATCTACATTAATTTTCATCTGTAATAGCAATGTCTGTCTTATTAAACCAAATAGTATAGTATGCTAATTATGAGACTTATGAAAGCTTTTACGAAAAATTTTGTTACCATACCTGATTATCCACAGCCCTGCATACAGAATAGCAAGAAAAAAAAATTAGTAGATGAACAACTACTATCACAAAATAACAATTAGCTCACTAAATCATCCAATACGACAGTCCCCTTCAGGTTGAGAAACGGTTGGATGTTAAAAACAAAAAAGAGCAAACGTGGAGGACAAACTGGTACAACTTGATCTAAGTTTTAATCCATCGCTGTACAAGTAATCTAATTTTCTCTCTTTAAATGAAATGATGGTTTTGGAAGATGATCAAACATGATAAATTCCATTTCATCAAGTAAATTTATTGGTGTCTTGGCAAAGAAAATTCAGAAGGTAATGTTTAAAGATAAACTTACTGCCATGTATGAAGTTCATAACGTCCACTTAAAGCTAAAACTAGGAACCATCTCTGTAAGGATACAAGGCCAAAAGAATTATAACACTGACTTTTATATTGCTTTTTTCAGTCACTGCATCACCTCCCCTCCCCAGTCTACCTTATTTCTCTCTACCTTTCAGTAAAGTTAAAAAGATTAACAAGGAAAGTGAAAGCAGGGAAATAACTAGCACCTTGCTCTCTGCAGCAACTCCCAATGCAATGGTCCGGTTGTCATGTTAAATGCTCCAGGATAACATAGCAAGTGAGCACCTAATTTCAATAAACACAGGAAATAATAATTGCATTCATCAGCTACCAAAAGCCAATATTACAAATGAAATTAATTGAATAACGGTGCGAGGGAGAGGTATACACACCTCTTGAGGCATATATCATTGCCAATTCCTGAAAACGAATGTCATAACAAATCCCTACACCAATTCGCCCAACATCTGCATGAACTATTGATGATTAGCTTCCCACTTATAAAACCATTCACCTAGTATACTTAATTGCTGATAATAATTACTAGTCAGTTAAATCTGATTGTAGAAGATTTGACATAGTACTTCACCAAATAATGGTAAAGATGTAAGAAACATAGGAATGTCTCATGACAGTGGACGAGATGATATACAATATATGATCTAGAAAACCATTCTAAAAAAATTATGGACAGGGTAACATGTTCATGCATGCGAAGTCTAAGGAAACATCAACCTGTGTCCACAATGGTAGGAGTTTCCCCAGCAGTAAGAGTCTTGGATTCCATGAAGGTAATCTTCCCAGGAATATCGATATCAAAAAGGTGAATCTGTAGTTCCAAAGGAATTCATAAATATCATGTGCACCAGCTTCAAAGGGAATCTTCAAAGTGATATTAGAGAACTTTAGAATTGTCTAAAGAAAGCAGCAGACTTGGTATCAGAGATCAGGAATTTTGGTGTTTGCATACTGGTGTGTGTGTGTATTTGAAACTTTAGCAGCAAAAGCAAAAAGTAAAGATAAAGCTTAATATCAATGTTTTTTTTTCTTCTGACAGATAAGTTTTAATGGTACAAAACAAAAAATTTCACAATTATATCAAGAACTGAGTACTAAATGGCTCAGCCATCTAGCAATATGTGTAGATGTATGAGCTTTTATACAGGTGATGAATTGACAGATGTTGCACCATAGTCAAATTCATTCTACCTAATGAACTAAAAATAAACAGTAGCTCCATCATGCATTGCCAAGTTCAGCCATACACAATGCACAAAATTGGCAATTCCTATATACTACCATACGGGATAGTAAGTGCCTCTACCTTGCGGTGCTTGGCTTTCAGATTTCCATCGGTACCAAAGACACAACAAGTATTATACAATTTATCCCCACAGCGTTCAGGAATAGAGCCACCAACTACCGTGATCTTCAGACGACTAGAAACTTCAGACAGCATAGCTGTTGAAGGAGATGCATCATGACCTGCATCTATATCTTCAGCATAAACTGGAAAACTGTCATTTGAATATGGGCTGTTCCATATTTCCTGAAACAGAAAAACAGAAAAGAAGGACGGGCCTTAAAATGTTAATAGCAAAATCTATTATATGTAATTGGGGAACACCAAAACAACCATTTTCTGGTTTAATATTCCACCATATATTTGGCTCGTCAAGCTGATTTCACCAAAAATCATGGGAAAAAAAGAATTAGGCTTTAGCTTATCTGGTATGCTCAAATTTCTAAGACCCTCCAAGCTTCTAAATTTTCAACCTCGAATCCAATAGCACAAAGCTTAATTATGCACAATTTGTTACCTAACGAAAACCCTCATGCGAACATGAGAAAGGAGAAACCTTGAGACATAGACAAGAATAAAACTCACAGGCAAGACAACAAGCTGGGCACCCTTTTGAGCGGCCTCTTCGATGGCCTTCCGAGCATGCTGTATGTTCCTCTCTTTATCAGGTGTCACTGCCAACTGACAAATCCCAATCTTGAACTATAACAACAAACCCAAAACAGATCACTTTAACAAACACGCAATCAAAACAACAAAAAGGAAAAGACAGCAAAAAAAAAAAAAGCAAAAGAGGTTGCCTTGGTGAGAAGAGGGGAGGGAAGAGGAAGAGCAGGTGGTAGCCCCGCTTGTTCAGGCTTGAAAGCTGATGATGACATTATGGATGATGAGTTGGACCGGATTTGGGTTTGGAGGTTTTGGTAACGTTGATTGTACAGGTTTATGGTGTTTGTGGGGAAGATTGGAATGAAGAACGGTGTTTGAGAAATGGGTTTGGATGAGTGTTGAAGAAAGGAGCGTGAGATAGCGGATTGAAGTCTTATTAGATTCTTGGAGCTAACAACTGATGACTTCATAGTTGTTTTGACCTTTTGTTTACTACTGAGTCTTTTGCTTCCGGCAAATATTTTAATGGGATTTTTTTTTTTTACCAGAGTTATTCGTACTCAAATATCATCTTAAAACCCATGGAAACAACCAATAATAAAGATTAAAACTTAATCCAACATTTGGTGTTTTACTAAAATTGTTATTTATAGGAAGAAAAGGGAAAAAAATCAACTAAAGTTTATAGTTTATATCCAAATATTAAACTGAACAATAATTAAACAATATGGTATCCACATCTAAGGAAGCGTTTTTTTAGTCACACGTAAAAAGTACTGTGTTTTTACCAAATTCGATATTTAAATTTTGTATGCGGTTATTTTAATTTTGAAATGGTATTAGCTTTAAATATTTGGCTTTTGTTAAATACTAAAAATCTTATATATAAATAAAAGTCATAAATTTAAAATAAAAATATATATTTAAAAATAAATAATGAAACATATGATTTGAAATAACACATTAAATATGCATATAATTAAAATAAATTAAATTGCTTATCGTGATGTTGTAACAACTCAGTTTTTCAGTGGTGTCAGAAATAATAGTTTTGGGGTCATTGAATTCGATAAGTAAGTTCATGAATATTATTATTTAATATTTACGAGTCAAATATAGTTTTAAAAAGGTCATTGATATAGTGATTTTTGTTATATAAGTGAATTATTAAGTTCAAACGGTTTTAGAAAATGAGGTATTGGGACATCATATCTATAAACCGAGCCATAAATATTTTTGTAAATATTTAAGGAGTGTTGTTAACGTGGTATTAAATTTTTGTTGAAAAATTTTAACATTTTAATAATTAATTAATTAAAAAAAGACTATTTTATAAAAGTTGCAAAACCTAGTTGCTATTGAATTTTAATGATTTAATAGATTACTTAGTGGAAGTAGGTGGACTTATATGACAATTATACCATGATAAATTATTATAGTCGGTCAATGCTTGTTTTTAGGATAAGTATGTGTTATTTTTATTAATTAAAATAATAATAATGTATTAAAAACATTAAAATAAGTAAAACAAAAAGTAATAAAAACATTTTATACTTATCATCTTCTCCGAACCACCGGAACACCATGGCAAGAAGAACCAAGCTTCGGCTTTGCTTCAATTCATGGATGGTAAGCCATCTTTCATCCGATTCTTTTAATTTTTTTGTTTTTGAAATCGTTGCAATTAGGTTTAGCTAACTCGAACTTTCGATTTTGAAACTGTTAAAGATTTTGAATGTTGCCATTAATGAATCTTGTGTGATTTTTTTTATGTTAAATGATGAATCTGAGATATTAATTGTTATTTAAAAGTATTTTATTAAGTGATTTTTAATGAATTTTTTGATTAGGGACTAAATTATTGAAATAGTAAAAATACAAGGATTTTTTATGAAATTATTGTAAAAATGAATTGTATTGAATGCCATGATTATTTTGCTAGCATGGGTTTGCATTAAAAAATGGTTAATTTGTATGTTTTGGGCTCAAGGACTAAATTGAATAAAAGTAAAACTTTAGGGGTAATTTTGTAAAAATTTCAAAAATGACCAAATTACATGAAATGAATTTTTTTTATTTTATAAATTAATAAATTGAATGAAATTATTAATTTAGATCAAAATCGAGTGGAAAATCGAGAAAAATAGAAAATTACCAAAATGCCTTTTAATATTGGTATTTCTGTAATTTAGCCTAGTAAGTTCGTACGGTTAAAATTTAACATTTTTATAAATTGATGATTGGTATTATATATATGTTCTATTGTTGGAACTGAATTATTGTTGGAAATATATTATCGAATTTAATACTCAGTTTGGATTGAACGCGAGATTTGAGTACATTCATGATTTGGTGTATGACGGGGGTTTGGAGTGGAGATGGTACTAGAGGGAGATATCGGTATTTTACCCGAGTAAATCGCAGTTCAGAATTTGTTGCGAACTCTCGCATTTTACTTTCTGTTTGGCGTGATTCGAGTGGATCAGCTCTTACAAGCTTTTGTTCAGCTCTTTTGAGCTTCTGTTGGCATGTTTGGGAGGACCATCTCTTATGAGCTTCTGTTGACGATGTACTCTTACCTGTAAGTCGTTCTTCGTAAGGAAAATCTCGGTAAGATAATTTGTTTTTATTGAATATTACCTGAACATAAATGAATTCATCAGTTGAGATGGTGCATAATGCTTAGGTTTGTGCTAAGCTTTTGGTTGCATTATATCATGTTGAATATTAGTGATATACATTGACATGGTAATTGGTTAAATGGAAATAAGCTTATGTTCATAAAAGGGTGATAAGATTCAAAATGTGTAATTTCTTATAAAATGGTTTGTCATGTGATTGACCCCAAATGAGTTATATACATAAATGCACTAACTTGTATATTGATGATGGTGATTAAGCTTATGTCAAGCTTGAGATTATGATTGATATATATGCTTATGTCTAGTATTATACAAATGAAACCATAAGTTCATAATTGAAATGTGATATGATGAAAAATGGATTGATGAGTTGAATGCTATACTTATATATGAGAAATTACAGATGTTATGGTTGAATTTACCTATGTTATGAATAAATATATTAATAAATTAATTGATGTTATTATTTAAGTTTATGTTAGGTAAATGGGAAGGAAAGTAAGTAAAAGAAATTATTCATAGTTTTATGAAAAAGTTAATGATGGTGTAAAATGATTTATAAAATCTTATTACGTTAGGAATGATTATATATATGATGTTGATAAACTTACTCATTTATAAGTTGGTGGTTATGTAGTTGATAAATCTTGAGGCATTGGTATAGCTTTATATTTATCATATAAAGTTTATTATTGAATTGGAATATTATATTTAAAGTTTGCTCGAGCTTACTAAGCATTTATTGCTTACATAGTTGTTTACCCCTTACTTTACAGATTATCGGAAGTTCGATCGGGTTGGAAGCTCATCGAAGATCTATCACACTATCCATCGGTTCTATTGGTACTTTCGGATGTTTAGGTTTTGGTTATAATGCATGTATAGTTATTCTGGTTAATGTTGGCTATTAGTATTTTGTTGAGATTAGCCACTTATTTGGCTTGTGTTTTGGCACATTTTGGTTTGTGCATATTTACCTTATATGGTTGATGTGTGGTTTGGTTTATGGTTGTATAGTGAAAAGTAAAATGTTAGCGAAATGCATTTTATACATGTGTTTTGGGATGTAACACCCCTAACCCGTATCCGTCGTCGAAATAGGGTTACAGAGTGTTACAAGTTACCAGTACATACAGAACATTTACAGATTAATCAAAACATTACTATTAACTTTCTGAGATCATATATATATATAACAACCTTTATTTGGGCCCTCGAAGCCCAACATGAACATTAAAATCAAGTCGGAACTCAACTGATGTAACACCTCCTAACCCCAAACAGTTACCGGAACGAGGTTATGAGGCATTACCGGACATATCAAACAACTTACTAATAATTTACAATTAATATAACTTTTATGGTATAATATAATAATTGAGTCCCTATATTGAACTCTCAAAGTTCAAGCACGTGTTAAAAGTAGAACGGAACTTGTTCGAATATTCTGAATTTTTTTTTATAAAAATTTCGGTCTGCTTATTTTTACCTAAAACCTTCTGCAAATTCAAACTAAAACAACCAGCACCAATTTTTGACATTCATATAACTAATATTTATATCATTAACATAATTTCAACTTAATAACTATCATAGCATCATTCAAAATTGATTAAAAACTTCATTCATTTAACAACTTAATGTTCATGTATCAAAATATCATATACTTTTCTTACCATTTCATTTAACCATCTAAATCTTATAATTCAACCTTCACTACCCAAAGTAATATGCAGATTCAAGTGACTATATAACACCTATGTACATGCCACCTTTACCCAAAAGAAAAATATACATCACCAAATTTGTGTTGGAGTCGGGAATGTTCTGGATGCTGAACCGGGACACTTGACTTCTACTAACCTGCGCACGGAAACAACCGTACGCTGAGTATGGATATACTCAGTGATATTACCATAATTCAAATTATATCAACAATAGTAAAAACATAAATATTAAAATACCTAACAATTAATGTCATATGTACTAATTCATAAATCAATGTATTTTCTCAAACTTAAATTTATATCACTTATGAATATACATTTCATACTTTTCTCTTATTATCACAATTCCAATTTCAATTCGTAATTCAATTTATTTTTCTCGTTTCAATGCCTCAAATTCACATTTCAATTTTTTCACCCTATTAACGTAACTCGGACTTTGGCGGATACACGGATCCAACCAAACACACCAATATGGCACCCAGTGCCTCATCAGATAGTTCGAAGTAATAGTTGACACCCAGTGTCTCATCGGCCTAGCCGAAGTAAAGTTGGTACCCAGTACCTCATCGAATCTATCCGAAGAAATATAGTGACACCCAGTGTCTCATCGACTCGAGGTTGAAGTATCCCTGAACACTTCCAATCCTATGGCATGCCAACTATATCCGACTCAGCCCGACTAGTTAATAGGGTATTCAATTCACTTTCTCAATCCTATATCACTTTCAATTCACAATTCAAATCACCAATCATTTTTCAATCAATACGCTTTTCAAATAATTACATCTTCCATAATTCACTTATTCAATTCAATTTGATTCAATTTGCATCACTTTCATTTTCACTCAATATTCATATCAATTTCACATACTTACCTCAAGTCTTACTTACCATACATAACAATAAAAAAATTCAGCAATCAATAATAATTAAAATTCGAATTATAGTAATACACACCGTAATTCTCCCGTTTTAGTACTCGATGGCTTTCTCCTTTCCTTTCGATGTTGATGCTTCAGGTTCTTTATTGGCTACGAAAATAATAATTTATAATCATCAATACAACATGATTCAATTTAATTCATGAGCCTAAACATGCAAATTTAACCATTTTTAATGTATATATATAATTTCACCATTAAGCTGTCTACTTGAGTCATTGTTACTAAATTATTTATATCTTGAGCTACGAAACTCCAAATTAATATCCGTAAATTTTCCTTAAAACTAGACTCATATATCTTCTAATCATAAAATTTCCAGAATTTTTGGTCTAGCCATTTAATACATTTTATTCGTTAAATACTCCCCTATTATTTCATTTGACAGTTCTGACCTCTCTCTACTAAAACTAAATTATCTCATTGTACAGAACTCGAATAAGGTTCTTGTTTATTTATTTTGAAACTAGATTCATTAAGGAGTTCACATATATAAATTACACTCCATAATAATTTTTGTAAAATTTTTAATGATTTTCCAAACTTAAAACAGGGCATCTCGAAATCACCCCGAACCAGTATTACAAAATTTCAAATATCTCTTGATTCATCAATTAATTGCTTACACTGTTTCTACTATAAGAAACTAGACTCAATAAGCTTTAATTCCATATTTTGTTCATCCTCTAGTTCAATTTATAAAAATTTTAGTGAATTTTCAAAGTCAGACCATTGCTACTTCCCAAAACTGTTTTGATGAAAAATGTTAATAACCAAATTTATAACACCAATTCACACCTTATTCCTATTCAAATTTCATTTAAACTCAAATTTAACTATTAAATTTTCAACATATTTTCTTAATTCCGAATTTTCCTCAATCTAGTCCCTAAAACACAAAACTTATAGCTTACTTTGCAATTCAATCCTTATATCTATTCTAACTTGAATTTCGTTCAATTAAACCCCTATTTCATCATTTTATTCAACATGAACTTTGTTTAAAAACCTAAGAACTTCCAAACTAACAACTTAATTTCATCAAAAACTTGTTTTAAGACTTCTAAAATATCAAAATTATGAGAAAAGGACTTGATTGAGCTTACTAATTAACTCCAAGCTTCATAAACCTTATTTCCCCTTTTCTTTCTTCTTTCCTTTCTTTCTCCCCTATTCTTCTCTGTTTCGTTTGCTTTCATTCTGTTTCTTTTAACTTATTTGTTTCTTTTATATATAATAATAATATAATATAATATAATATAATATACTTAATTATTAAATAAATATATATTTTTTTTAATCAATAAAATCTTTGATATTTTCCACGTTAAACCGCCTCAGCTATAGGAAATGGTTTAATTTCCTCTTAAGTCCTTCTAATTTTTCTTTAATCTATAATTAAACTTTTACTCTTATTCAATTTAATCCTTTTTACTAATTACTCTAAATTAAGCTAAATTTACTTAATTAAAACCTAATTAAACACACTACTAGACTCATAAATATTTTTAATAATTATTTTCGAACTTATTTCACTAAGACGGAGGCCCGATAACACACTTTTCTGGTGCCCACGGATTTTGGGTTGTTACAACTGATTTCTCATAAAAATTTTCACTTAATTTTTTTTTAAAAATTTACTTGTGAACAGTACCCATACGCCCGTGTGGCTCGGGACACGCCCATGTCCCTTGTCCGTGGAGCTTTCTGTTTATGACATCATCATCAATTTAGGCGCACACGGCCACATCGCACGCCCGTGTCTTAAAGTCGTGTTCCATATATGGCTGAGACACACGGCCGTGTCTCTGCCTGTGTTGTAACACCTCCTAACCCCAAACCGTCGCCGGAACGAGGTTATGAGGCATTACCGGACATATCAGACAACTTACGAATAATTTACAATTAATATAACTTTCATAGTATAATATAATAATTAAGTCCCTATCTTGAACTCTCGAAGTTCAAACACGTATTAAAAGTAGAACGGGACTTGTTCGAGTATTCCAAATTTTTTTTTTATAAAAATTTCGGCAGCATTTCTGCTTATTTTTACCTAAACCTTCTGCAAATTCAAACCAAAACAACCAACACCAATATTTCACATTCATATACTAATATTTATATTATTAACAAAATTTTAATTTAATAACTATCATAACATCATTCAAAATTGATTAAAAACTTCATTCATTTAACAACTTAATGTTCATGTATCAAAATATCATGTACTTTCCTTACCATTTCATTTAACCATCTAAATTTTATAATTCATCCTTCACTACCCAAAGTAATATACATATTCAAGTGACTAAATAACACCCATGTACATGCCACCTTTACCCAAAAGAAAAATATATATCACCAAGTTTGTGTTGGAGTCGGGATTGTTCTGGATGCTGAGCCGGGACACTTGACTTCTACTAACCTGCGCACGGAAACAACCGTACGCTGAGTATGGATATACTCAGTGGTATTACTATAACTCAAGACTATTTAACATTAATAAATTACAAACATCAACCATAAATTCTATAATTATTTAAACTACGTTTATATATAATTATTTTACTTCATAAATCTTAAATTCATAATTCATTTTTCTCATACTAACTCAATTCATAATTTAGTTCATACATTCTTTCTCGTACTTTTCAATAGTACTAAAACAAATAATCTCATTTTTAAAATTTCATTTCAATTATTTACCCTATTAACAAAGCTCGGACTATGACAAATACACGGATTTCCACCCAAACACACCCGAAATATTGTAAATCCTCCATAACACACCGGTATAATATATCCTCCCAAACACACCAATAATGCATTAAATGCCTATTCGGATAAACCGAAGTATATAATAACAGAAACATCTTCTCGGCCGAACTACAATCTCTTCATCACATCACAAATCCAATGGCATGCCATTTGTATCGAATCTAGTCTGACAAGTGAATAGGGTATTATTTTACTTTTTCTAATTTCAATTTAATTTACACAAAAATTTTCAATACTCATTCAATTCAAATATCTATTATCTTAATTCATATACAAATTAATTTTCACACAAGTGTATACCATCAACACCCTACAATTGTCACCATTTATTTATTTTTCAATCAATACACTTTTCAAATAATCACATACTTACCTCAAGCCTTACTTACCATACATAACAATTAAAATTTCAGCAATCAATAATAATTAAAATTTGAATTATAGTAATACACACCGTAATTCTCCCGTTTTAGTCCTCGATGACTTTCTCCTTTCCTTTCGATGTTGATGCTTCAAGTTCTTTGTTGGCTACGAAAATAATAGTAATTTACATTATTATTTACAGCACTAATTATAATAAATAATTAAATTTCTAAACAACTCCTACCTTATTCCCAATTTAATCCTAACTAAACTTAATTATTTTCTTAATCCAATTCACTCTCTTTTTCTATTCAAATATTGTCTAAACTTATATTTAACTATAAAATTTCCAGCATATTTCCCTAATTTCGAAATTTCTTCAATTTAGTCCCTACAACATAAAACTTATAGCCTAGTTTACAATTTAATCCCTTAATCAATTCTAACTTAGAATTTATTCAATTAAATCCCTAATTCCATATTTTTTCCAACATGAACCCTACTTGGAAACATATGAACTCTTGAACTATCAACTTAATTTCATCAAAATCTTATTTCAAAGCTCCTAAAACATCAAAATTAAGAGAAAAGGACTTAATTGACTTACCTTTTAAAGCTTCAAACCTTAAAACCCTAGTTTTTCCTTTCCCTTTTTTTTCTTTCTTTTTCTTTCCCTGTTTCGAAATGCTTCTGTTCTGTTTCTTCTTTGTTTCTTTTGTCTTTCTTTTTATTCTTTTATTATTTCATTTATTTTACTTATTTATTTTATCATTTAACTAATATATATTATTATTAATTTAATAACAATATAATTAACACATTTGTATACATGTATCTTTGTACATTTGTACACTATTATTACCATCCATTTGTCTTTCTTTTATTTATTTAACAAATAAAAATCTTATAATATTAATATTTAATTAATAAATATCTTTAACTTAAAATTTAAGTAAATACATAATTATAATACAAATGTATATATTCATATTATTACAAATGTCATTATTTAATTTGTTTTTCATACCAAAAATCTTATAATTTAATTATTTAATTAACAAATATCTTTATACTTAAATTATAAGAAATTAAATATTTAAATTACAAATGTACCCATAAAATTCTTACGCATGTATATTTTATTACCATACAATTGTCTTCTATTTAATTTATTTTTAATATATTATCAATTAAATAATCATAACAATTTAATATAAAACCATAATAATAATCATTATAATATATAAAACCTAAAAAAATCTTTGATTTTATTTCACCAATATGCCACCTCATTTGTAGTCAATGGCTTAATTGCCATTTTAATCCTTTTTATTTTCTATTGCTTTATAATTAAACTTTTACCCTTTATTCAATTTAATCCTTTTTATTACTTACTCTAAATTAAGCTAAATTCACTTAATTAGATCCTAATTAGACACACCACTAGGCTCATAAATATTTTTAATAATTATTTTCGAACTTATTTCACGAAGACGGAGGCCCTATAACTCACTTTTCCGGTGCCCGTGAATTTCAGGTCATTACATGTGTGGTCAATATCTAAGCTATTTTCCAAGCCTTGGTCAACCTTAATCTCTTACACACTTATACAAAATCAAAAGCATATAACATAGTATTCATTTAATGATTAAACATTCTCAATTAAACTACAAACATAGCATTTGTATGTCATCATACATGTGTCTCTCATACTCATTTTACCTTGTCTATTGTGGTACCACTTATATTTTATACCATGATTATCATCTTACCAAATATTTTCAACTTAATCATCAAGCATTCATATTTAAAACTAGATCATATCTTTATAAAATACCACATTTCAGATGCGCAGAATAAAATACATGCCTTAGACATTTCAATCCAACTTCATACCCAACAAGCATCATATTGAAACTAGTCATATATATACATGTCATGATATGTATCGTTCTCATACTGTTTTCTTATAAACATATATCATTTATTTTCCTCCTCCTCCTCTCCATTCCACATCCTTAATAGATATAACATTCTTGTAAGTACGATTTCACAATTTACTTATTAATGCTCACATCAAGCTGTTCACACGAGTCATAGTCACTCAATTATTTATAATTCGAGCTACAGAGCTCCAAATTAAGATCCGTAAATTTTCCCTGAAACTAGACTCACATATCATTCCATCATAAAATTTTCAAAATTTTTAGTTTAGCCAATTAGTATAGTTTATTCATTTAAGTTTCCCCTATTTCACTATCTGACAGTTCTGACCTCTCTTCACTAAAAATTAATTATATCACAGTACAGAACTCAGATAATGTTCTCGTTCATTTCTATTGAAAATAGACTCATTAAGAATTCTAAGCATATAAATTTGAGCCTATAATTAATTTTCTCCAATTTTTGACGATTTTCCAAAGTCAAAACAGGGGAACCCGAATTCATTCTGACCTTGTCTCACAAAATTCATTATATCTCATAATTTACAATTCAATTGCTTACACGTTTCTTCTATGAGAAACTAGACTCAATAAGCTTTAAATTCATATATTATTCATCCTCTAATTCAATTTTTAAAATTTATGGTGATTTTTCAAAGTTAACCTACTGCTGCTGTCCAAAGCTATTTTAGTTCAAGAAGTTTATTACCATTTTTCCTCTAAATTTCACAGGTCATACAATTCAGTCCTTGCTCAATTAGCCCATCTATTAAGCTAATTTTTCTCAATTAACATTTTATTCCATCATTCTAAACTATTACACAACCTTTGAAAATCAGAATTTTAACACTAAACCTTAATTCACAACTTTTTCACAATTAGGTCCTAAAATCAATTTCGATTGAATTTACTTGATAAAATTATCAAACAACAAAATCAAAGCTTAAAATTCATTTTATTTCATCATAAACAGCCAACACTTATCAATGATAGCTTTTAATTTTGTCCATAAAATCAAAAACTAATGAATTAAACACTTGGACCTAATTGTAAAAGTCACAAAACATAAAAATCTCAAAGAAAAAGGAAATAATTGAACTCACATATGTCAAAGTATGAAAAACCAGCAGCTTTCAGACCTCCCATGACGTTTTTGCTGAAGAAATATGATGATATCTCTAGATTTTTCAATTTTGTCTTGTTTTATATGTTTAATTTGTAAAATTTCCCATTTTGCCCTTGTTTCTCCTTATCTTTTTTAGCTAATTTTCTTGCCCAACCGTCCAGCCCATACAATTTGGGTCCAATTGTCTTTTAAATCCCTCCTTTTTAATCACTTAAACTATTTAATCACAATTTAATAAATTTCGCACTATTTTTAGTTTAGTCCTTTTTAATTAATTGACTCACCAAAGTTAAAATTTTCTAACGAAACTTTAATACTAACTTAATAACACTCCATAAATATTTATAAAAATATTTATGGCTCGGTTTATGAATATAAGGTCTCGATACCTCGTTTTCAGCCCAATTTACCTGATTAATTCTTTTAAAATAGCAAAATTCACTAATTAAAAATAATTCTTTTAAGTTCGTGTTTGGCCTATAATTATTATTTGTTAAAATTTCTAAACTTACTCGTTGGATTTAGTGATCTCGAATCATTGTTTCCGACACCACTGAAAAATTTGGCTGTTACATGGGATGTGATGAATTAATCATGAATCAGTACCTTGATATGTAAAGTATATATATCTAAATATGTTAGTATTTGAAATACATTTTGGCACCAAATGGTATGTTTTGGTAGGTAAGTGACTTGGTTCGAAATAATGCAAATTAGCAAGTTCGTTATACATATGAATATATTGAATACACATGTTATAAGCTGTCATTTGAGATGCCTAAAGGCATATTGGTTGTATATGAAGATCTAAAGCTTGATTTTGGCTTGTTTTGGATGCCTAATTATGGTTTGTTGATATGCATAATGTTGATTGCAGGTTGACACCAAATTGGGTGAGAAATATGTCTTTAAAAATGACCTATTTTCGTCCACACAAGCAGAGACACAGGCATGTGTCTCAGCTGTGTTTGACATACGGCCAAGTGACACGATCGTGTGTCTCCTGTATCTTTTAAAGAGTGCAAGTCAGTATATTCACACGCCCTGGTACATGGGCGTGTGGCTTGGCCGTGTGGCACAAGTCAGTGAGTTACATGGGCACGAGCATGACTATGTGTCCCTAATTCGAATGTTCATACGGCCTGAGATATGGACATGTCTCTTGGCCGTGTGACCCTGCAGTATTAAATGTAACACCCTTTAACCCCGAACCGTCGCCGGAACAGAATTACGAGGCATTACCGGACGTATCGAACGATTTACAACAATTCTTAAATAAATAACCAATATATTAAAATAATTCATAAAATTTATTAGTTTGTTTACCAAATGACTTCATTTTTTTTTATAAAAATTTCGGCAGCATTTCTGCTTATTTTTACATAAAACCCCCTGCAAATTAAAACCATATAGTTCCCAAATATCACCAATTCAACCAATTCATTTCACATTCACATTTTCTATTCTAAATACTTCTAATCAAACTCAATCTACACAATATCAATTTAAAATTTAACAATGTACTAATTAGATAAAATAGATAGACTTCTTTCATTAAAATCCATAAACTTTTAATACTAACATTTTTAACCATTATATATTAAAACATAATAACCTTTATACACAATCTATGTACATGCCACCTTTACCAAAGGAAAAATACATCACCAAGTTTTGCCGAAGCCGGGATTAATCTGGATGCTGAACCGGGACCTTTGACTTCTATCGACCTGCGCACGGAAACAACCGTACGCTGAGTAATTCATACTCAGTGGTATTACCATAATTCAAATTATAACAATAATGTACATGTAATGCATAAATCGTACATACAATTTAAATTCAATATTTCAACAATAGCAATTCATCAACCAATATCGTATATCCACAATTTGAGTTTGAATAAATCACGAACCTTAGGTTCATTTCTCAATCTCATTTCACATTTCAATTCACAATTCAACTTTTTCATATCATTTCAATAGCTCGTTTGACCAACTCGTTCGGTTTATCATTTCATCATTTACCCTATTAACAAACTCGGACTTTGGCGGATACACGGATCCAACCAAACACACCAGAATGGCACCCAGTGCCTCATCGGATAGTTCGAAGCAATAGTTGACACCCAGTGTCTCATCGGCAAAGCCGAAGAAAGTTGGTACCCAGTACCTCATCGAATCTATCCGAAGAAATATAGTGACACCCAGTGTCTCATCGACTCGAGGTCGAAGTATCCCTGAACTCTTCCAATCCTATGGCATGACAACTATATCCGACTCAGCCCGACTAGTTAATAGGGTATTTAAATCACATATATTCTCAATTCAATCACAATTTCTCACACTTTCAATTCAATCATTTTTCCACCTTCAATCAATAATTATTTCACAAATTCACACATTTTCACAACTCAATACATTTCCATACAATTTAATACCATTCACAATTCGATTCAAATTCATTTCCCGCTTTCAATCAACAAACAATTCAAATATTAATTCATATAAACTATTCAATTTAATTCCCACTAATAATAATAATAATAATACTAATAATAAATTAATACTAATATTATACTTACCTCACATTTCATTCACTAGACACATAAATTAAAATTTAGCATTTAATAATAAATAACTTGAATTATAGTAATGCAAACCGTTATTCTCCCGTTTTAGTCCTCGATAACTTTCTCCTTTCCTTTTGACGCCGATGCCTCGGGTTCTTTGTTAGCTACGAAAATAATAATTTGTAATATTAATTACAGCACTAATTATAATAAATAATTGAATTTCTATTCAAACCTAATTCTCAATTTAATCCTAACTAAATTCACTTACTTTCCTAATTCAATTCACACTCTATTTCTATTCAAATTTCATCCAAACTAAAATTTAACTATCAAAATTTCAGCATATTTTGCTAATTTCGAATTTCCCTCAATTTAGTCCCTAAAACATAAAACTTATAGTTTCTTTTACAATTTAATCCCTTTTTCAATTCTAACTTAAAATTCCTTCAAGTTAATCCCTAATTCATCTCTTTTGTTCAACATAAACTATACTTGAAAACCTATGAACTTACAAAATATCAACTTAATTCCATCAAAACTTTGTTTTAAAGCTTTTAAAACATTAGAATTAAGAGAAAGGGCTAATTTGACTTACCAATCAAAGCTTTAAACCTTAAACCTTCAATTTTTCCTTTTTCTTTCTTTTTTCTTCTTTCTCCCCTGTTTCTTCTCTGTTTCGTCTTTGGCTATTCTGTTTCTTTCTTCTTTTGTTTCTTTTATTCTTTTATTTTAACTTACTTTACTTTATTTCCTTTATTTTATTTCTTTTGTTTTCTTTTATTTAATTACTTTAATATAATAATTAAAACAAATATCTATTTAGTAATTAAATATAAGTATTACAAATGTATGTATTTTATTAATACACTTGTATTAAATATCACCATACATTTGTCTTTATTTAATTTATTTCTTAATATAATATTTATAATATAATTAATTTAATAATATCCTTTATAATTAATTTATATATTTATATAAATAAATAATATAAAAATCTAAGATTTTTACAATGTTATGCCGCCTCAACTTCCAAATGTGGCTTAATTGCCCATTTGGTCCCTCTTATTTTCTTTTGATCTATAATTAAACATTTACCCTTTATTCAATTTAATCCTTTTTCCTAATTATTCTTAATTAGATTAAATTCATCTATCTAAAACTTAATTAAACACACAACTAGTCTCGTAAATATTTCTAATAATTATTTTCGGACTCAATTTACTAAGACGGAGGCCCGATATTATACTTTTTCGATGCCCGTGAATTTTGGGTCATTACATTAAATTTTTTTAAATGTTTCTAAAAACTTTTTTGAGTTTTCGATTGAGTCCCGATTTGTTTCTAATGCGTAATTTGGAGCCTCGAGGGCTCGTATAAGGGACAATATGTATGCTTTTGATTGGTTTTTAACATGAATTCTATATAATTTGAAATATTTGCATTTTCTGTCTATTTGATTTGTAAACTTCGGTAATGCTCTGTAACCCTACTCTGACGATGGATACGGGTTAGAGGTGTTACAGATGTTGTCATTAATCTTGAATCGGTGTTGAGTTAACTTGTGACACCAACTCGATTAAATAATTTATTAATATATACACAGCCAGTGAAGATAATAAAGTGCGTATAATACAATTAAAATGTATAAAAATATCAAAATAAAATTTTAGTTGGGTGGTAAATTAAATGTATTATTAATGTGATTGGTGTGGGTTCAAATCCCACCATATGTATAAGGATTCTCATAATTTCCTAACTAAGTTGACGGCAGGCTTAAACAATAAGTATAGATTAAATAAACATACAGTGGATTTAGGGGGTTTGGCAGGGGCCCCGGCCCCTTTAAAATAAAAACATTTTTATTTTGACCCTTTAAATTTTTAAAAAAATTTAAATTAGTAAAGATAAAATTACATTTTACCCCCTAAAAATGATAAAAATCTTATTTAATCATTTAAAAATTATAAATATATAGAAAATTTAATTTTGGCCCCCTAAATTTTTTTCCTAACTTCATCCTTGTGTGGGATTATTTAAATAGATTAATTAAGCTAAATCTCTTAATTTAATAAATTAAAAAAACTTATTAAGTCAAATTAATTCTATTAATTTGGTTCAATTTAATCGATTAATTAATTTTTTACATATCTTATTTGAAAATAACGATGTTAACTTTTTAGTGTTTAACTTTGAATTTTGAGATTTATTTGTTAAAAATTCATAAAATAGAATGATATTGTCAATTAATTTTCATCAATTCAACCCTAAAACTTGAGAAAAATCACACCTATAATTTTTTAATAATCAAACACAAATTTAAAAAATTCACATTTAACACTAAATTTAATTGATTAGTAAGATTATGAAAATTTAAACCAAATAATAGTAGGAACTTTAAAAATTAACTATTTGTGTAATTTCTACAAAATATTAGTATCATATTGAACAAAGAAAAAAAATAAAAAACTAGATTTTAATAAATAATAAGAATAAAAATAAAAATAATCTAAAAATTTAATATGAATCCATATGTATTTTGTCTTTATATGATAAAATTTATAAAGCTTAGCAGCCATTACTATTGGACAGACATTAATAATTATAAAAATTAATTTAAGAGTTTAATAAATTTTGGTGAGGAGTAATTATTTTAGAATTGTTCTTCTTAATTATATTATTTATTTATCTCTAAAATTTAAATTTGGATTTAATATATAATGATATATTATTATAGATTCGAGTTTAATTTCGTCAAAACGGGCTTTTATAGTTAGGTTTTTTTTTTCTATAAATAATTTATTCATATATGGGCCGGTCCCATTTTTTTCCCGGATTGGTTCACATATTTCTGCCTTTTCCTTCTTTCTCCCTCCATAGAGAGAAACAGAGAGAAAGGGTCATTTAATTTTACTCTTAAAAACTAAAACGAAAATTCCCCTTTGCAAATCTTTCATTTCCCTCCTTTTCCTCTCTCTCAGACCGTCTCCTTGCCTTTTCCCTGCCTCTCTGCTACTCGATCTCCACACTGCAACACAATTTCTCTTTCAAAGAGAAGACAAAGAAAGGAAGAAAAGTATCAGTCCGGATTATGGACGGCGGTGTTCCGTACAACCCACGTACAGTCGAAGAAATCTTTCGAGATTTTAAGGGTCGTCGAGCTGGCATGATTAAAGCCCTTACTACCGGTAATACTACTATTTTTTTTTGCTCTTACTTGACTGCTATCTTCTCAACCATATTTGTTTTCGCCTATGCTTTTGAAGTTTATTTTTATTTAATTACTATTCGGGAGTGGTTGTGGTTGCAGATGTGGAGGAGTTTTACCAGCAGTGTGATCCAGGTACTGGGTTTTTGTTTATGGAGAATTAATTTCTAGATTTTAATACCCAGATTTGTTTTGTTTGGTTGATGACATGATTTATCTGGAAATTGAAGTTACAATTTTTGTTTTCAAGGTCTTTGTATATATAAATGAAACAGAGTATTCAGGCCCGGTGACTGAAGTTGTTTAAAGTTCAGTATAAATGAAGTTATTAGTGCATCCCGTGACATTTGAGATTGTAGCTTTATTGCTGTTTAAATCTATGGCATGAAGAAACATTTTTAATTATGGGGTTACCATTTCTGCTTAAATTGTACTTTTCCCTTTGAAAATAGAAAAGAATAGTTTGAGCTAAGTATGATATATGTATGTTTAGGATTTAACAATATTGCTGTTATTCCTTACTTGCTCTTTTAGATACGTATATTCTTTTTCTTTCTTTAAATAGCTTTACATTTTTAAAGGTTTTTAGGATTGTTGTCATTATTTGATTCTTATTGGGTTTTTTAGATGACTTTAATTTCGATAAAGAGCATGTTCATTTGAAGTTGAAAGGCAAACTGATGAACGAGAATGTGCTAAATTCAATGTGGTTTCCCCATGCTTTCAATAATTCTCCCTGATTAGGTTCTAAATGCACAGAACGGAATGGGTTAATTAAAATGTTAACATTGTGATTACAGAAAAGGAGAATCTTTGCCTTTATGGATTCCCTAATGAGCAGTGGGAGGTGAATTTACCTGCCGAAGAGGTACCTCCGGAGCTTCCAGAGCCTGCATTGGGTATTAACTTTGCCAGAGATGGAATGCAAGAAAAGGATTGGTTGTCTTTGGTTGCTGTACACAGTGACTCGTGGTTACTCTCTGTGGCTTTCTATTTTGGTGCTAGGTTTGGATTTGATAAAGCTGATAGGTACTTTTTACCTTGCCTGAGCACAGTCCTGATTTGGCTTTACATACACATTCTAAGTGTAAATAAGCTAATTTACTTGGTTAGCATGCATACCCTCCCAGCCTCAGTTTAGCCAAATAATTGATACGAGTCTCTTGTAGTTTTGGTTTTCTGTTATATACCAAGGTAATTTTATATGTCCATTATGAAAATTATTACATGTTGTCCTTTCCCCTAATTTGGCAAACCCTTTCTGTAAATGGATCCTCAGACTTAGGCTTCAATATGAACCACTTACAGATAATGCGCAAATATTATATACAAGGCATAGCATGAGTGAGCTTGATTAAAATGGGATGCTTTGCCCTGGATTTGCTTGTGTGTACAACAAGTGTGCCGTATTTATTTTGAGCTACAATTTATCCTCAATCATACCATGTTGGTTGAAATGATGCAGGAAACGGCTTTTCAATATGATAAATGATCTTCCAACAATATTCGAAGTAGTAACAGGAGCAGCTAAGAAACAGACAAAGGAGAAATCTTTGGTTTCAAATCACAGCGGAAATAAATCTAAATCAAACTCTAAGGTGGCAAGCTTTTTCCTTACTACTGTTTCTTTATATGTTTAAGTGGTGCTAGTTCTAGAATAAAGGTAGGTTGGTGATAGTGCTAAAACATAATATTACATTGTTGATTGTTTCTCACTATTTGACAGCAGTTTCTGACATGGTAAAAACTATGGTCCTGGAAGTATTGTTGGTATTTTGGCTTGTTTTATCAAATATTTCTGTGAAGTCCATTCTTCTTGTGCCGATAGCTGACTGAAAGAGGGAAATAACTTGAAATTTTCAATGTAACCTTTACAAATTAGCTTCTTTCTTTTCCTTTGTGTTTGGAAAAAATGCAGCGAGGTTCTGAACCTCTGCCCAAATATTCAAAGGCAGTGCCATCTAAGGACGAGGATGATGATGGACTAGAGGAGGAAGAGGAGGAGCATGGAGAGACACTATGTGGGGCTTGTGGAGAGAGTGATGGAGCTGATGAATTCTGGATTTGCTGTGATATATGTGAGAAATGGTTCCATGGAAAGTGTGTCAAGATTACACCAGCAAGGGCAGAGCATATTAAGCAGTACAAATGCCCATCTTGCAGCAACAAGAGAGCACGGCCTTGATGATGACAGGTCGGCGGCCCTTGCATTGAATTCTGTCATCTTGGAATTTGCTAATTGTCTCAAAGCTCATGTACTCAACTCAAGTATGTTGGTAGTAGATTATGTTCTTTAATCTTAGCAAATCTTTCTCAGCTTTTTATTTGTAGGTCGCAAAGCCGTTTAAGTTGTTCTCTGAAAATCATTGTTCTTCCTGCCATAGGAAGGGAGACTTGACTTTTGTTTAAGTTTGATCTTATTGTGTTTATATGCGTGCAATTTCGTTTTCTTTTGGTATTCTGTGAGCTTGTAAAGTGTAATGCTTTGGCATCCTTTGAAAGGAAAAAGGATGAATGAAATAATGGATGAGACACCTTTCAGCCCACCACAACGGCCTGTTAAGGGACGGCTCTTGGTCCAAGTGGTGTTTCTATAATACGTTACGAATTCATTTGAATGCTAATCAAATAATATTATAAAATAAAGATGGTATAGATGGGGAAATGAAAATCTTGTCCTTTTCCGCCATTTTTTAACTGTTCAACCAAATATTGTTTAAGGCGTTAGTATGGAGTTACGTTTTATTGCTGTCGAGAATTCTTTAATCTTAATCAGATTATTATATTTGGTTCAATGATTTCGTTTAAGATAATCAGTTTTTTGTTTTTTTGAAAAATGTTACATTTCTTTAGTAAAATAACAAACTCTCCAGATCTTTGATTTTCTTACTAGTTTTGTTACACAACCTCTTAAGGATTCTCACATCATTGTCACTGTAAAGGAAACAAGATATGACTTTGCTACTAACAAATTCAAGACGCATAGCATCCATTGTCTCTCATATATAAACTGGACACGTCTAAACATTTAGAAACCTTCCTTTCTAATCATATAGACTCTCATAAAACAACCTTCTCTCTAGATTTCCTTCACCATCACAATATATAAGGGTTCTCTGCCCCCAAACTAGTGTGAATTGTCATAATCATCACTATCTACTACTTTCTCTTGTTGATCTCACTTGACAAGAAGTTTAAAAAAAAATTTCAGCAAAAGTTTTGTCATTTATTATTATTATTAGGAATAAATATCAAAATTATATTTAAACATTGATTTAATGTTTAATTTGATATATGAAACTTTGATTATGGTTCAAATATATACATAAAATTTTCGTTTTGATCCGATTATATATATTTAAAGAAATAAATATATAAATTTATTTTTATATTAGATGAATATAATTATGTATATGTAATATGCAAAGATAAAATGATTATATATCAATAATTGTGTTAATAATTTGTGATAATTTGATCGAATCAAAATTCCATGTATAAAATTACACAAAATCAAAGCTCATGAATAAAATTACATTTTAGACTAAAGTTCATTTATAATTTTTAGATAATAATAAGTTGATAAACTTTAACTTTATTACATTTTTAATTGTTAATTGATTAATGTAACAGCCCGTTTTCAGTGAAATCGGAACAGTGGTTTCAAGATTACAAATCCGAAGTCGGAAGAAAATTTATTTTAATATTATTTTATAGTCTACAGTATGATAGAAATATCGTATGAAAATTTTGTTCAGAAATTTTATTGATTACATGTCTAATTTGATAAAGAGAACTAAATTGCATAAAGTGCAAAAGTTGAATTCTAGTAGTTAAAGGGATCAAATAGCTATGAAATTTAAAATTTGAGATCCTTATATGACAAATATGCCATTTAAGGGAGTTAGTAGATAATGATGATTATTCATCATTGGAAATTGAAGAAATATTAAGGATAATTTTGGAAAGTAAATGATAAAATGATGATAAATGAATTAAATAATTAAATTATTATCATTTTCATTATCTTTCCTAAAATAAAACATGGAAACCCTAACCATGAGAGTTTAGCTCAAGCAAACGTATTTTACTTAATTAGATCCGGATAGACTTAACAAGGAGTTAGATCGAGGAAAAGAGAAAGTATCTGATTAGTAACCTTTGTATCTACATATACTTATCAAGGAAAGTTCGTGTAACTAAATTGTAAATTTATATGTTTTAAATTGAACATTATTGTGTGTGATTTGTATGATTGCCATGAATATTATTAATCACATATCCAACAAGTAGCAAGTCTCGTTTGAGCCTTAGAAAATCGATGGATACGAATGACATGTCATTAAAGGTTCCCAACTGGTTGTGGTCCTGCATGTGTTGCGGACACACTATGACTTTTACGAGCTTCTCGATAATTGCTCTCCCATGAGCTTTCTGATTTATGGCTCTTATGAGCTTGCCGATATACAGCTCGATTGAGCTTCCCGTTATACAACTCGAAAGAGCTTCCTGTTTACATGCTTGCATGGGCATACTTGCATATGAATTGACGGATTACAGATTAGTACACCTCGTGTGTACTACCTATATATCTAACGATATTTTAAATAGTTCAACGGGAAAAGTTTTGATATAAGATAATATGAGTTCCAAACGAACTATTACCCGTCTATACATGAAGTGCATGGAAATTATATTACCTGATATATTGATGCATGAATTGGTTGCTACTGAATGTGAAACTTGCTTGATGACTTTGTTCATCCATGATTAAGGGCTATTGTATGTGATTACTTGGCTAACATGATAAGGATATGTGTTTAGGCTTTTGGCCAAGTTGGTTTGGATAATTCTTGTATACTTACCTTATATGTGAAATAATAGTAAGTTAAATTTCATGTTATACGAATTTACTAAGCTTAAGTGCTTACTCTGTTTTATTTTTCCTGTTTTATAGTAATTCTAAAGCTCGATTTGGTTGGAAGCTGGTTGGAGTTACTTCACACTATCCATCGGCCCATTTTGGTTTATATAGTAAATCAATTTTGGTTATAATGACATGTATAGGTCAATTTGGCCAAATGTTGGCATGTAAATGTTTTGTTGTGATTAGCCATTTGAATGACTTGTATTTGATACATTTCGATATATATATATATAGTCTTATAACGTTTGATGTATGTTTGAAATGGTTGAATGATGGAAATCATATAGGCATATTGTTGATTAGTTTGAGATAATATATATGTATTTGGTCAAATTGGTAAGTATGGATTCTTGGATATATGTGGTGTTATGTCATGTATAAAACTTGATTATGGCTTGGTTTGAATTCCTTGATATAGTTTCTTGATGTCTAAAAATGTTGAAATAGGTTGATGACAAGTTGGGTGAGAAATGTGGCTTGAAAATGACATATTTTTGTCCACACGGGTGGAGACACGGGTGTGTGTCTCAGCCGTGTGTGATACATGGCTAAGTGACATGGCCGTGCGTCCCCTGCATATTTTAATTTGCAAGACAGAATGCTCACACGGCCTAGCATATGGGCGTGTGGCTTGGCTGTGTGGCCCAAGTCAGAGAGCTCTCAAGTTTGGACACAGGCTGGACACGACCGTGTGTCCCTATTTTGAATGCTTACACTGTAACACCCCTAACCCTTATCCTTCGCCGAAACAGAGTTATGGAGTATTCTGGACTTTTCAAATCAAATATGAACAGTTCATATCATTTAACATACATATTAGAAACTAATAATAAATCACTCATATTGTCCATTGTATGAGCCATCGAGGCCCAAAATACCCATTAGATACAAATCGGGACTATACCGGAAACTCGAAATTTTTTTCGAAAATATTAAAAAATTTCCTAGGTGCAGGGGACACACGCCCATGTGGCCAAGCCATGTGGCTCACACGGTCAATAGACACGCTTGTGTCTTAGGCCGTGTGGGAATTCGAAGTGGAACACACGGCTGTGTCCCAGCCTATGTCCAATTTAGACTTGGATCACATGGCCAAGCCACATGCCCGTGTGCTAGGCTGTGTGAGCATACTGACTTGTAATATAAAGGTATAGGGGTCACACGGCCAAGCTACACATCTGTATGCTAGGCCGTGTGAAAATACCTGAGCATTCTGTTTCTCAATTTTAAAGATGCAGGGGACACACGGCCATACCACATGCTTATATGCTAGGCCGTGTGTCACACATGGTTGAGACACACGCCCGTGTCTCTACTCGTGTGGATGAAAATAAGCCATTTTAAGGCCACATTTCTCACCCATATTTGATTTCAACCTAAACACTTCAAATTTCATACTTATAGGCCATAACAAGACCTTCAATACACTCAAATCAAGCTTTAAGCATGTCATATTTATACAGCTTGGCTGCACAGGCGTGTGTCACCTGTTCCTTTGAAAAATTTTAATATTTTCTGAAAAATTTGTTGAGTACTCGGTTTAGTCGCGACTTGTTTCTAATGTGTATTTTGGGCCTCGAGGGCTCATATAAGGGACAATATGATTAATTATGATTAGTTTTTGATATAAATGTTAAATGATATTAAATGTCTGTATTTGATCTGTAAATTTCGGTGATGCTCCATCACCCTGTTCCGACAAAGAATATAGGTTAGGGGTGTTACACACGGCCTGAGACACGGGCGTGTGTTCTCTGCACCTTTGAAAAATTTTAATATTTTTCGAAAAAATTTCTGAGTACCTGGTTTACTCCCGACTTGTTTCTAATGTGTATTTTGGGCCGCGAAGGCTCACATAAGGGACAATATGATTGCTTTTGATTGGTTTCTGATATGATTGCTAAATGATATGAAATGTCTGTTATATGATCTGTAAACTCTGAAAATGCTCCGTAACCCTGTTCCGGTGATGAATACATGTTAGGGGTGTTATAATTAATATTATTATAAGTAACTTTTCTTATTTATTTATTTATTTAAAAGAAGTTGACATTTTGTATATTGTTATCATTAGTCTTATACCATTTTTTTTTAATTTTCATAATTAACTTCACTCTTACTACAATTTAAAGTTGGTTTCATTTTTATTTATGATTAAGTATAATTAAATAAAAATTCTATTAGGTTATTTCATATTGCCTCAGTCAAATTAATGAATTTTACATTCCAACCCATTATACCAAACCCTAGTAAGAAAAGGTTTCTGAATAACCTAAATAGTTATACTTACATGTTCTTTGATCCAAACTGTCCCTAACGACAAGGATTAGATTAGAGGCGATGCTAATCGTATTAAAATAGTACTTAGCATATTGTTTTATTTATGTGTGTGTTCTCGATTGAAACGCCTTGTCAACCATGGGAGGCAAATGAGTTGCATCATGTCATGTGTGAACCTTTGTTTATAACATCAGTTTGGGTATTGTAACTCCACTGAAATTTAAAAAGAAAAATATGAAAATGGTTCTACTCCATTATAAACTGTAACTGCTAAGTAAAATAAACATGAAAAATGAATCCAACGGTGGGCTTTTCTTTTCTTTTTTTAAGGATACTTTGACGGCTCTAACTTGGTTTCGTTTGAATGTCTGCATCCAGTTTTCTGAAACATGTAACCAAAAATGAATCCTGCTGCATTTTGTTCGAGATCTCTCACCTTTGTTTTAAAAGAAGAGAAAAAACAAAAGAGAAGTCGTCCTCAAATTGGCTTCAATCTCAGTTGTTTCGTTTGGTCTCTGAGACGGACAAGTATGCCGTATGCATACTGTTGAGGTTAAAAATCGAACAGGACACAGAGAATGGTGGGAAGGTCTGCCTGTAGTTTCTGCTAGTGTGCTTCGTATTGGGTGGTCCATAGTAAATAAAAAGGGCAAATGGGTTATGTTATCAGCCCCTGGTTTTTCGATCCCTGTCTGCTTTGCTTTGATTGTGTCACTCTGACTCCTTATCCCTATCATTTCTCTCTGTTCCCTTGCGCGCCACCCCAATCACTGCTTCTTTACTTCTTTGCATTTACCGAGGCAAATGCAAGTTATTGGGTTTAAACTCATATGTTGTAGATTTGCTTTCGGCAGTATTAAAGCTGAAAGTGAACGGTAATGTACTAGATAGTCTAGATTTCATTAATATATATTTTTTATCCTGTTTTAAATCCAGTATACATTCAAAGAACGGAACCCATCACCAGCACCAGTATCTATATCACATTACTGTAGTTAAAAAGTGAAAATTTCAGCGCACTGAATTTGAAGCCTTTAACACAATTTCATTACCATTTAGACTAATGCATTTTTGGATAAGTGAAAGAGATAAAACTTTTTTTCCCTATTAATTCGTATAACAGGATTGCTACCCCATACTATAAGGCTAAACTAACTGGCCATGGGTTCGCATAAAGGAGATACAGTGAAACTTGGGCTAGAAAAATTATTCAAATATGTACAGTGTTCTGCAGTAGGAGGGCACGTGATGTCTCTGTTGCATTTCAAGATGCCGTGCAGCTCAGGTCTTGTTTAAGAATACCCTGGGAGTAATTCCCTATACATATGACTGTTAATCTCTAGTGCACCGTTCAGGTGACCAAAATTTAAAACGAAAGAGACACGGTTTATTATTTTATATTCAAAAGCTGGTTGACTGCTCAATCTTTGGATGATTTACTTTTGTCCTTTCTTTTTGTCCAAGTCTAACAGAACGATTTCTTTTGGGTAATGTTGGGGCCGAGACTTGAGATTTGAGAAGTTGGGATGCGTTATATGACCCATAGTGAGAAGCTTTAGGTATTAACCCTTTTGTATCCAAAAATTTTCTGTCTTTCCAAGTTTTAGAGGGGCACAGCCACAGATCATATCATACTGGTATTTGGTTTTTAAAGTAAAAGCAACTTCTTCATGTCCTTAAACTGAAATGACTTGAGCAATAAATAAACAAAATTTACTTATTACAGAGTGGCTTATTCTTTTTCAATCATAATTAGAATGAGAAAAGGATGTAGTTATAATAATAGACTGAGAACATGAATTTATTAAAGAGTAAGCCAAATGAAAAAGAAAAAAAATCTTATACATAGATATAAGTTTTACATCGATAGTGATACTCATCATTACAGAGCCAAAGTAAGAAGATAAAAATGTACACTTAACTAAGGAATAGGGTCACAAACTTCTCAAGTGTGAGAAATCTGTATGTTTTTCATTCATGACGATAAGCTGTCTTGACTCTTAGCCGATAACCGCTTTAAGAACTCATAGGTAGTGATCATGGTTGTTGCAGACATAGACATTGATGCCCACCTTGGTCCCAGTCCCCTGTAACAAGCAGACAATCCGCCTTCTTTAACCAAATTCCTTATTGTCTGCAAAACCGTCATAGGTCTTCTTACCCCATTCTCTTCTCCATCCAGGACCTGTAACCTGGTCTTGATGGTGTCAAGTGGCATAGTGATTAAAGCTGAAACACCACTAGCCATGGCTGCACTTAAACCTTGGACTGCCACCACGGCCCTTGAATCAGGCTTGAAACCAGATCCTTCAATCACACCAGTTTCATCTTTTTTACCCATGGAGCAACCAATACCACCCCAAATGAGCTTGTGAGCAAGAGAGTAAGATGTCCACCAAACAGCATTAGATGGTGCATATGTCAATATTGAGATCCCAAATCCCCTATACAACCCTTTAGGACCATCTGCATACAGAATCTTCCTAAACGCATCAAGACCATTCTTATATCGACAAGAATGCACGTTTGAAATTGCATTCTTGCAACTGTTACAATTGTTGTAACCTTGAACCATAAGTCTTTGGCTCACAACATCGATTGGGGTCCAAACGAGTTGTGCAGCCATAGCTGAATTTAACCCAGCAGCAGCACTAGCTATAGCCGTTGCTGTAGTGTCTGAAAACCCTAAACGAACAGTTGCAGTGCCAACACTGCTCTTGGTAACCTCAAGGGCTCCCATGTAAAGTGCTCGAGCTGGGATTGTCCCCATCAAGGAGGTACCAAAACCCCTATAGAATCCTCTCAACCCTTCATATCTCATAATAGAGAGAGACATCTTAGAGCAAGAAATTTGAGCGGATGACACCTGTTGCCTAGTTTTCAAGACTACTATAGGGTAAAGAGCAGCAGATACACCTGAAAATAAAGCCGCACCAAGGAAAAAGAACTTGGATTTATCAAGCATGTGCCAATCTATATCTGCCGGTATATGAATCTCTGACCTTGAATCATCCTCAGCTGCACTTAAACTCATTTTCGCCACTTTGTAAACTGTTTAGTGCAAATAACTAAAATCTGCCCTCTCTTTTTGTTATCCTTTCACCAAAATTAATCAGAAACCACCTCAAAATCCTATTCAAAACTCAAATGTAAAACAACCCAGCTCTATTAAAATATAACTCCAATTACTTGGGTTTTCTATAAAATTACAGCTACAAATTAATACGAGAGCGATGAAAAGATCAAAAGGCAAAAAGAAGGAAAATTTATGAGGGGTATTTATTCTTCCAGTATTTGGACTGTACAAAAGTTAGGAAATCTAAGCGGAAAGAAAAAGGAAAAAAAAAAGATTTCTTTCGTTAGTATGATTAGGTATAAAAATAAAAAAAAGAACGGGGTTTTGTTGGTTTTCTTTTCTTCCTTTTGCGAAGCCAAATTTGAGAGCGAACGTGGATCAGCAGAAATAAGTCGAACATTCACTCACCATACAAGAACCCCAGATTTTATTTTTGATTCTTACCAGAAAAAGTCCAAACCTTTGCAACATCTTCAATCAAGGCTTCATCTTTATTTGTCAAATAGGCAACTGGGAAATCATAAAGAGAGAGAAGCACAGATCTCAAAAGCGCAAAGAATATAAATGAAGTGGGGCAAAAAGTGGGTTATGGGGGTGGCGGGTTCACGGAAAATGAAATGCTGAAGAGGATAATGTCAATAAGAAGGAAATGGTAAGTGAAGGAGTGGGAGAGAATGAGAAAAAAGTAGAGCGCTTTAACGGTAGAGACCAGAGAGGAATGGGATTGTAGCAAAGTGTTAGCGTATCGAGGAAAACAGACACTTGTCCAGTAATTGCTTCTATAGGTATTAGTTTTATAGGCTGATTTTAAGGTTCACTTGTTTTAAGCAGCTTGATTGTTGGCAGGGATTAGCTTGCTTGCTACCCTCTGATTTCCAACTAAACTGTGGGTGAGTCAGTCCCAGTAATATGTTTGTGTTTTATAAATGGATGCCTCAAATTTCATATACAGGATGTCGGTAACCAGTATCTCACCATTTATGGCAACAAGGAACCCTCTGATTTGAGTCTGTTTTTTCCTTTTCTCTTTGAGGTAAGTTAAATACAGCAGAGCAGGCCATTCTATCCATTTATCTATCTATCAAAAGACATCACCTTTTACTCATTGTTTTGGCCCATAAAACTCTGTGTTTCAGTCTTGACTTTGTTGCGGAAGCGACGATAATATTAATAACAATATTATCAGAAATATTTAGATAATTATTATGCCAACAATTATACTAAGAAAATTCCCAGTTAAATTGGAGGGGTCACAATGGTCCCGCTTAAAACCCAACAACTAGACAGAACTCACTTAGATATTTATAGCAATAATAACTAAATAAATATAACCAACATAAAGCTATTAAATAAAAGCAAACAAATAAGAAATAAAATACCAGAGTTTTAACGAGGTTCGGCCAATTTAGCTTACGTCCTCGGACACTACCAAATTAATATTTCCTCTAGAAATATTACAAAGGAGAAGATTTTGGGATGATACAACCAAAGGGGGAGGGGTTCTATATATAACAAACCAAACCCCCTCCCTTTCTATCTTTTCCTAATGTGGGATATTGCCAATATTCAACAAATCTCCACCTTGGCGATATTCCACATCTTTGAACATCTTCTCATAACACAAACTTCAATAGTGTCTTCAATTTTGCAACCAATCGCCTTCTTCCCTTTTGGTAGTTGTGCCAGCTTCCACATCTTGTTTTTCTCTAGAGATTGCATTTCCTCTTCCATTGCACCTAACCATCTATAATTCTCTAAACTCTGAATGGCTTCGGTGTAAGTGGATGGAATATTATCAACAACTGGAAGTGCATAAGCTACCATGTCAGTGAAACGAGCAGGTTTCTGAATTTCTCGTCTCTGCCTTCTGACTGCAATTGGCTCTGATTGCTGTTGAGGTTCTTGGGTAGAAACCTCTTCCTCATCTGACTCTGCATCTGCCAATGAAGAATCACTAGTGGTACCTTCTGCTGGAATTACCACACTCTGCTCAAACTCCACCTGCTGCGGAGTACACTCCACCTGCTGCGAAGTACTACTCACTCCTTCTGGATTTACCTTATTCAACATGGCAGATTCATGAAAGGTAACATCCCTACTGATTATCGTCTTCTTTGCCTCTAGACACCACAAACGATATCCCTTAACACCAGCATTGAAGCCCATGAATAGAGCCTTCTTTGCTCTTGGATCTAACTTTGATTCTTTCACATGATAATATGCAATAGAACCAAAAATGCGCAAGGTGTCATAATCAGTAGCAGGTTTTCCATACCATTTCTCCAAAGGAGTCTTGCCATTTATAGCAGATGATGGCAAATGATTGATGAGATGTTGAGCGTACATCACAGCCTCAGCCCAAAACTTTCTATCTAATCCAGCATTAGATAACATACATCGAACTTTCTCCACAAGCGTTCGATTCATACGCTCTGCCACCCCATTCTGTTGCGGTGTTCCACCTACGGTGAAGTGCCTTACTATGCCACAATCTTGGCATATCTTCAGGAAATGATCGCTTTTATATTCTCCACCGTTGTCTGATCGGAGAACCTTAATCTTCCTTCCTGTCTGATTTTCAACTTTAGTTTTCCACTTAAGGAAAACTTCAAGCACCTCATCTTTGTTCTTCATAGGAAACACCCAAACTCGTCTGGAAAAATCATCAATAAAGGTGACAAAATAACGTCTTCCTCCAAGTGATGGAGTCTTGGACGGTCCCCATACATCAGAATGCACATAATCCAGAATACCTTTAGTATTGTGAATCCCAGTGCCAAATTTCACCCTTCGTTGTTTTCCCAGAACACAATGCTCGCAAAATTCAAGTTTGCAAGTCTTTGTACCTTTCAATAATCCTTGCTTGGCTAGAGTTTGCAAGGATTTTTCACCAGCATGGCCCAAACGCATATGCCACAGCTGTGTTGCCTCAGCGTCCTTCTTGGTACTCGTAATTGCTGCTGCTGTTGTCCCGACCACTGTACTACCTTGGTAGTAATACAGATTGTTCTTTCTTATGCCTTTCAACATCACCAATGCTCCTGAAGTTGCTTTAAGAACTCCATCTCGTATTGTCACAACTAGGCCTTTAGATTCTAACGACCCCAAAGAGATGAGATTCTTCTTCAACTTTGGGACATATCGTACATCCCGCAAAATTCTAGTAGATCCATCATGACTCCTCAGTTTAATTGAACCTATCCCGGCTATTTTACATGTGTTATCATTACCCATGTAAACAACCCCTTCATCTAGTTTTTGAAATTCAAAGAACCATTCCCGAATGGGACACATATGATAGGAACAACCAGAATCCATGATCCACTCATCTGCATATAATGTTGAAGATGTCATACTAAGAGAAAAGTCTGACTCTGCTTCACTATTGCATTCTGCAACATTTGCATCTTGCGGAGTCTTCCCTTTTTTCTTCAATTTTGGACAATCTTTCTTCCAATGTCCTTTTTCTTTGCGAAAGGAACATTCATCTTTGGCAACAACTCGACCTTTGGACTTTCTTCTCTTCCCCTTAGACTGACTTTTCTGACGATCTCTTGTTACCAATGCTTCCACTGCTGCTTCACTTGAACCTTTCAACTTATCCTTTCGGCGT
This sequence comes from Gossypium hirsutum, assembly GCF_007990345.1. Lineage (NCBI taxonomy): Eukaryota > Viridiplantae > Streptophyta > Magnoliopsida > Malvales > Malvaceae > Gossypium > Gossypium hirsutum. The sequence continues at coordinate 4,004,359 of NC_053428.1, forward strand.
AGTTCATAGCTATACAATGCAGCAGTTACTTCATTGAAAGTTACTTCCGACTTTCCATGAAGTAAAGTAGTTTCAAGGTACTCAAACTCCTCTGGAAGCGATCCCAACAACATTAACGCCAAGTCTTCGTCTTCAAAAGTCACATCCAAATTCAACAAATCAGCCACCAGCTGATTAAAATTGGTAATGTGCTCGTTCATTGTGGTACCAGGAACATAACTGAAACGAAACAGTCTTTTCTTCATATGCAACTTATTTTGACTGTTCTTCTTCAGAAATTTCTCCTCCAATGCTTTCCACAATTTACTTGCAGAAGTCTCTTTACTGAATATATACTTCTGCTCTCTGGAAAGACATGATCGAATTGTACCACATGCCAATCGGTTGATGGTCTTCCATTCTTTATCATCAACCCCTTCTGGTTTTTCTTCCTCAATGGCAATATCTAGACCCTGTTGAAAGAGGGCATCTAGAAGCTCACTTTGCCACATGCCGAAATGACCTGTTCCATCAAAAATTTCCACTACAAATCTCGTATTTGCAGTTCCAATCCTCGGCAAAATGTACGAAGTGGAAGTTGTTGATATGGATGGTTTTTCTTCTGTCATTTTTGCCATAGCTTCTACTTAATAGCCACCAAATGCAGAATACCCACAAGCTTTCGGAAATGTTTCTGATGTGTAAGATCAGACTAAGCTGCAAACACAGAGCATACTACAAAACCTTGGCTCTGATACCAGACTTTGAGCCAGGGAACTAAAAAATTAACCTTTGACACATTAGGTATTAAAGTAAAAATGAAATTGGATAAGATTCTGATAAGGAATTTTGATCAGGACATGACATGATGAGATGAACCTTTTATGCTGGTCAAGCTTGGCCCAAGAGCAAATTTGGGTTTTTTTAGCCTTGTTACACATGAAATTATTCATTGCAGATTTGATCCAACCTATCTTGCATGGCAACACGGGCCCTGGAATTGTTAAGTACAGTTTAGACCCAAAATATTAAAGAAATAGAAAATTACAGAACAATTGCTCGTCTTCTTCAATATTCTAGACAGAATGTTACAGAGCCCCATTACCAAACTTTTCCATCTGCACCGATTAATCTCTAGAACTCTCGTCTCTCTTGATTACCTCCTATAAATATGATTCAGCTCTTCGCGTTCCAAATCACTCTGAAAATCAGCTTAAAACTCATTACATAACATATCAAAAAGCGTCTTTCATTCTATATGCCTTGTCTGTTTATATTTTAGAGCTTGAATTATGGCTTTGAGGAACTTTGGCTTCGATTCTCCACTCTTTACAATCCTGGAAGACATGCTGGACATCCCGGAGGAACAAGAGAAGTCCCGAAACAACCCATCTCGAGCCTATGTTCGAGATGCAAAGGCCATGGCTGCCACTCCAGCTGACGTAATAGAGTACCCAACATCTTACGTCTTCATCGTGGACATGCCCGGCATAAATCACGGCGAGATCAAGGTGCAGGTTGAAAACGAGAATGTGCTTGTGGTGAGCGGAGAGCGAAAGCGTGAGAAAGAGAAAGATGAGAAAGAAGGAGTGAAGTATGTGAGGATGGAAAGGAGAGTGGGCAAGTTTATGAGGAAGTTCGCATTGCCTGAGAATGCGAATATGGATAAGATATCTGCAGTTTGTCAAGATGGGGTGTTGAGAGTGACGGTGGAGAAATTACCTCCACCTGAACCTAAGAAGCCTAAGACCATTGGAGTTAAAGTTGCATAAGAGAATTATGGTTGTTGATTGAATGCTGTTCGATTTGAGGAAAAAAAATCAAAGAAACGTCAGTGTCTCATTCTGGTTGTGTGAGTTTTGAAGTTTATCAGCACAGAATAATAAAGTTAAGGTTTCTTTTTTTCATGTTGAAGAAGATCGAAAGTTGCGAATTAATGCAGTATAACAATAAAACTGGATTTTGGTTACTAGTTGCTGCATTTCTTTACAGCACAAAATAAAATTTGTTTTACCAAAAGACAACATCCCATTGAACAAACCCTTAATTTATTGCATCCTAAATCAACAACTTAATTTTCAGCTATGCTATTCTTCAACCTAGCTTCGTCATGCATATTATAGATGGAGTTGAGAGTCATGGGATTCCATCCATCTATCACCTTTTTTTTTTTTTTCAGTCTTGGCTTCTTAAGATAACTTATTGTAATAATTTCTGTCTCATTTTAAGAATTAGTGTAAGCATTTGTATGCTATGAAAGTTATTAATAGTATACTTCTTGAAAAATGGGAACTGAATCCATTACAACTTTAAAAAAAGAAAGTAAAAATAAAGCATTCTTCCTCTCGTTAGGATCTTCGACCTTTGCTTTCATTTTTTGTTCTTTAAGACGACTCTTTTCTTCCTTCATTTGATCACTAAGCTTACGTTTCAATAGATAATAACTCGAGAACTGGTTTGAAATCAGAAAATGAGAGAGCTGGGTGTATCATTTGATTCAAGAAACACTGCTTGGATGTCTAGGCCTTAGAACCGGTAGGCTGTCTCAAAGCTTTGAACTATTGTATAATAATACTATTATTTGATGCGATCAAACTCTTATTAAAGATCTTTTTGCATTAGGTTATGAGTTCCCTCAGGAAAACGAGCATATGAACCCTAAAATGTTCGGTTTTATAGGAATTTTTGGATTTCGATTTTCGATTTTTCTCTAATTTTCTTCTTTTTGGAAGTTATTATCTGCTGTTCTTTTTAGTTGTGTTGTTAAACGGTTTGCCCTACTGTTTAATTCTAACCAATGATTAAAAAGAACCATTTCAAGAAAAACAAAACAAAATCCGGCCCACCGCGCCGTATGTAGTGTCAATCAATGACTCGCTCTTTCCTGTAGTGTGTAAGAAATTCTAGACCTTCCCAAAACATTCTGGAAAAGTGGAAATCCTTGAAGGATATGACATTATAACACAGCCTTCTCGAAAACTCTCGACGTCTTCTTCCAGAAACTTCCTACCCAACCTTATAAATGAGCTAATACCGTTCATGATTCTCCATCCAAGCCGAGAAACGTAGTGAATTTGCAACCGAAAACCGAATCAAAATCTTCGCAATCTCATCCAGCTACAAAAAAGAAAAATGGATCTCAGAATCATGGGTTTCGATTCTCCGCTCTTGAATACTCTCCAACATATGATGGATCTTTCTGACGATACGGAGAAGATCCCGAACGCACCATCAAAGGTTTACATGCGGGATGCCAAGGCCATGGCTGCAACACCAGCGGACATTAAGGAGTACCCCAAGTCTTATGTGTTCATCGTCGACATGCCGGGGCTGAAATCAGGGGACATCAAGGTCCAAGTGGAGGACGACAATATGCTCTTGATCAGCGGAGAAAGGAAGCGAGAGGAAGAGAAAGAAGGAGCCAAGTACGTAAGAATGGAGAGGCGGGTCGGCAAGCTTATGAGGAAATTTGCGTTGCCTGAGAATGCTAACACTGATGCCATCTCTGCAATCTGTCAAGACGGGGTTTTAACTGTTACTGTGGAGAAACTGCCACCCCCTGAGCCTAAGAAACCCAAGACCATCGAGGTTAAAATAGCTTGAAGCAGCTTTAGATTTACGGTTAATTGTCAATGGGGGCTTTAAATAAGTTGGGGGTTAGCCCTGTAAGTAGTTTCTAGCGTTTGCCGTGGTGGTTTCTGAGTGTGTTAAACGTTTGATATCAGAGTTCTATGTCGTGTTGTGTTGAAATCATGAAATGCAGATTTTACTGTTAGTATTTTCTTGTATTTTCCATCTCTGGTTTTAATCACATATGTTTTTTGCTAACAATGGTCAATGGAAATCCTCATGCCAAGCAGAAATTTATGGCTAAAAAAGAAAGGGAAAGACTCGCAGCAAATTGTATTAAAACTTGGGAGGTAACATGACAAAACAGAGTTGATTAAAAAAATTTAAATCAAATAGCATGTTGTTATTTCAGGTTAACCCTAAAACTAGGTTTAGAATATAAAAACATTTTAAACATTCCGCCATACAGGGTTGGCATTCTAATTCTCGCCTCTTTCTTGCTAAGATTTTTCCTTTTAGTACGCTTTACAAGAGACAGATGAGATGAATCAGGGCTCAGCGATGGGTGGATTACGGACCCTTCTTCCCTGACAAACAGAGCAATGAAAAAGCCTTCTTTGTCCTCAACAGGGTCAGTCCGGACCAAATGTTCAACTACAAAGCAATAACGCAGCATGGATTTTAACTAATTAATACACACCAGATACCAATATCCAAAAAGCTGCTAATCACAGACATGGATATTGTGGGGATAAATCATCAACTTACAGCCTTCTAGAACCGGAAGACCACGACGGTGCCACTTGGGAAAAGGTGTTCCTAGTCGAAAACCATGAGATGCAGCAAGGGGTAAAATAGAATTGACAACATCTTCATTTTCAATTTGGTGGATGGAACAAGTGCTGTAGACTATTCTCTCAACTTGTGGAACTGTAGTTGAGAATGTGAGACATATAATCAGCCCGCAATTTAAATGCCACATAATTAAAAGCATGAAACATATATATACTTAACAGCACAGTGCATGTGTTAGCACTTTCTTTTGAAAGGAGGCCAGCTTGGTAAGTCTCTCTGTTTCATCAACATTTGCTGATTGACCTGAAAAATTTAATATGAAAATAAGAGAGAAAACAAGGAGCAATTTGGATAGAGTTAAAATCTATGAGCAGCATAATGTTCACATTGTAATGAAATAATAGTAACTGCAAAACTCATTTGATAATAAATACTTAAATAGGAAAATTAGCTTGGTATGACAATATAAGTAATACCAAATAAGTTCGCATCAGTAACACTTGCTTCTAGAAATTTTTATGATTGGAAAGATAGTGAGGGGATAGCCCCAAAGCTCACTATGTTTAACAAATTGAAAACTAAAATGAAGAGACAATTACTTTAATCACTAAAAAAACTAAGAAAGGAAGCTATTACCACACTACAAGGATGCACATAATTACCTGCAGCATGAGATGGAAGCAGATGGTCCAATCTCTCAGCAACTGTACCAGATCCAGAGCAGGAAGGATCTAAAAGAATGGCACGGACCTGCAATGTCAATTTGCTTGAGAACTCGAAGAATAAGTAAGACTGTAGCATTAAAAGAGGCTAGAGGAGAAAGACATTTGATGTTTAAAACTAGTGAATGGAACTTGACACATTGCTGAGGTGAGCTGCTTACGCTTCAACTGAAAGCACAACAGGCTAACAAAAGAGCCATGCAACTAAAACTCATTTAGTTTCTACTTCTGAGACTCAAACAAACAAGTATTGCACAAACATCTGCCTTTCGAAAAAGGCATGTCTAACCTATTTTAACTCAGGACACAAATGAGTGCATGCTTACCTTGGAGTATGGGGGATCTTTTGGGTCTAAACTTAAAAAATCGCCATGAAAAACTTCAATATCTACAACCAATTAAGAATAACATACCACAGCAAAAATTTTCATTCAGAAGCGAGGATGATGATTAACAACATATGCGAGGAGTTGACTGAAATGAAAACAAAGAATCATAAAACAAGGATAACAGGAAAAGAATGCTTTACAATGAGAACAGATTTTAAGTTGTATATAGCAGGCTATTCCATGATGAAAACCAGTGTTATATAGAATAAGAGTAGTACTTAAATAGACAGATCTAAACAATATATAACAGTAGTACTTAAATAGACAAATCTAAACAATCAAAAGATATTTGCAAGGATACTACATGCGCCAGATAGTCTGACAGTGTCTGCTAAACGTTTTATCCTTTCCTTGTTCAGTTCACAGGCTATGACCTTTCCTTTCCCTCTCATAAGAGCAGCGAGATGGACAGTTTTATTCCCTGGAGCTGCACATGCATCAAGAACCTTCACAGAAACATGGAAGTAAGCAAGCTATAAATAGCTGCCAACATCAAACTCAAGCAGAAAACTTATGAATATCTACCACACAACCAAAACGAATCTGCATGGGTACAGAATATTTATATAGTCACAAAAGTAAGGATGACTTGATATACCATGTACAACATAAAAATGATAAAAAAACAATTTCTCTAGCGAGAAGACTTGGTAAACAATCAATGTCTGATGACCATTAACTAACCTCCCATCCTGGATCAGGATCAAGAGCTGCTGCCACCATAGAACTTGCTTTCCCCTGTAAGATTGCAAATTTGAATCAAACAAAAAAAACTAAAAGAAATTGAGAAACTGCTATTAGTGCATAGTAACAATATTCCAACAGTAGACAACTATATTAGTCACTCATTTATGAACTTATTAATGACTTACTTGCATAAACACACTTCCATTCATGACCAAAGGGTGATCATGAAGATCACATTTTGGTGGGAGCTTTAACAAGTCAGGGACCACGTCATCTTTCTCCACCTATTAAGAAAATGAAAATTTTAACAAAATAACACAAAAAAACCGACTTCAAAAAGTAGATACAGATTAGAGATATCAGCAAAGTAAAAACATAAGAAAGAAAAAGAAGAGGCTACCAAACCTGCAACCATGGACTTTTTATTAAATATATGATAAGAATAAGCAGCAAAAAGAAAGGCAAGAACGGTTGCATTAGAGATTACTCTATATTCCATAAAACATTCAAAATAATGCATGACACCCCACTAAGGTTTAGCTTTAGCGTAGGTTGCAAAAGTACCATGTATTGTTTCCTCAAGTCAATTAAGGCGGAATCAACATCCAGTTTAAGTGTGTTGACACGAACATATCGTGGTTTTGAAACATCTGCAACACATTTACGCTACACATCAAGTAACGAAAGAATGACACACTTGGATGTAAGAAAACATCTTACTTAACACATACCAGGAGTTTGGTAACGGTCTAACAAATCTTCAATGCACTTCATCTTTTTCCTCACCAAAAGCTGAGCTAAAGCAGACTGAAGAGAAACTTTTCTCTGTAGCAAAAATTTCTCCGCATCGCCAACAAATGAAATTTCCTAGAGATCAGAATCATGAGACGAGATTACCACAAGTACAACAAAAAGGACACACAACATTGGCAAAAATAGCATCTAGAAGATGAAACCTTTAGCAAATAACTTCAAAACCATTCTATTAAAAAAGTCACTACAACTCCTCAGCATAGCTCACTCCCACATGAACTCAGTGAGACAATCTTAGAAATTCAGGAATTCTGAGGAAAGAAAGGTAAACAATATCATATTCACTTTTTTCACATTTGAAATAAAAGTTCCTTCTTAGAAAGCATAAGATTCTTTGAGACACTAGACATAAAACGGTTTATCGTTAATTGCATAGAAAGTTCACATATTGTCTCGAGAAATGCAGAAAGTGAAAAGAAAATGTAAAAAATGGAAATGTGAAGTTAATGAAGATACAAAAAAATAAAAAAATAAAAATACCTGACCAAAAAGAATATCATAAGTGATTATATAAACCAATTCCACTTGCCTCTGCAACATCAAGATAATAATCAGAATTATCAAACACTTTACAAGGCAAATTCAGGAAAAACAAAAATCACTAAAACTCATAAATTTTTACCTTCCATCTACTATTCAATATGTTAGCACCCTCCAGCACATCCTTAATGATAGGAAGATCTGAAAACAAGTCAACCCAAATGTGAAACGTAAACCAAAAAAGAAAAAGAAGAAGAGCTGTGTTAAATAAAGCTTCGAATGGTTCTGCTATTATCATCAAACAGAAACACTGATAGAAACAAAGAGAAGAATAAAGTTAAGTTACGTTTGAGGGTTTGACAAACGAGAGCGAAAGTAGCCTTCTTGTTCTTAATAGACGGGCTATAAACGAGGGACTTTATGGAGGCTACCGCTCGTCGATGAGCGTCTCCTTGAAGAACTGATCGCAGTACCTTGGCCGCCTCCCTCCTCGAGAAGTAAGCAGACCTCTCGGCGTTACTCATTCGAGGCTTCTTCTTCTCGGCAGCTCCCGATGATGGTTGCTTCGCCTTGAAACGGGCCATTGTTTGCAAGAGAGTGGGGAGAGCCTTGGAGGGAGCAAGCAAAGAAAGAAACCTCTGAAATCCCACGATCGGATTCAACTCGATCCAAAACGCACCGTTTCCTCTTTGTGGATCTTGGGCTCTCCACACCGGGCTGGAAATAAGTTTTAAGCCCAAGTTAGACCCAACAATCAATGCAGTGGGCTTGATGAGCCTCAAGGATCTGGATGTTGTGGTCACTGATATGGTCCCCATCACCAACAATTCCAGCCGTAACCAACCGTAGAAAGGCCCATTAATCTATTTACATAATCCATAGCTCGTAAACCTGCCTCCAAACTGAGAGAATCTTTTCCTGTACTAAATGGGATGTGGATAGTGGACCACATTGAATTCTAGTCATTGCTGACATACAGAACCGGAACCACCTATGAGGCCTGAAGTCACATATTTGTAAGTCCAACTGCATTTTGTGGACAACTTCGTAAGTTTAATATTTTTTAAGATTACTTTAAAATAATAATTAAAATTAAATTTTAAAACAATAACATTTATTTAAATATTATTAAAAAATAACATTACAATTTACAAAAGCTCTTTTCCAAAAAGCATTTAAAAGCACATTTTGTGTTAAGGACTAGCAAGTTTTAAAATTAGTTGAAGTTGAAAATATTAATTACTTTTACCTTTGAATTTTAAGCTAATTTTACATGTTTTGATTAATACTAAAAATAACATGTACTGATTGAATGACAAATGATTGATGGTTGGGGAAAGAAAAGTGTGAAAATTGATTTTTAGAAAGCCCATTTCCTTTTCCATTATAAAAGTATGTATTAGTTAGATAATTAATATAAAATGAGTATTAGCATGGAATGTTTTATTGTAAGCTTTTTAAAATTTTATATATCTATAAATTAAATTAAAGTTGGTTAAAATTTAAACTCAGGGGCGAAGTTAGGAATTTTTTTTGGGTCGAAATTAAATTGTAATTTTTACGATAGTAAAATTAGAATTTTACCATTTTAATAGTCTCTTTCTTTATATTTTTTAAAGGATTAATCAATTTTTTATCATTTTTAGGATGCTAAAGTACAATTTTATCTTTGCTAATTTAAAATTTTAAAAATTTTAAAGGGCTTAAATGAAAATTTTTCCATTTTAGGGGAGCCAAGGCCCCTGCCAGCCCCTGATTTCGCTCCTGATTTAACCGTCAACTTTTCAAAAAGAATGGAATTATTTTTTAATGAAAATATTAACTAAAATTTTAAAATTTTAAACATGAAAGCCCCCATGACAATCTATGTGTACTTTATATTTTTTTTACAAACTTAATATTTTTTATTTTTATAAAATTCAATTTTTTTTGCTAATTTGACATTTAAGATAAATAATATCATATCAGTATGTACACATGGATTGCCATGTAAGTTGACACACCAACGTCATTAAAAAATTAATTTTTTAACTAATATTTTTATTAAAAAATATTATTTGACTCTATTTAAAATATTAATAACAAATTTAGCTTTAAAAAAATTATAACAAAGTTGATAAAATATATAAATATTAAAGACTAATGGTACGTTTGTTTCGTGTCAAATATTATACGAAAAATAATTTTTGGAAACTGGACTTATTTTTTGGAAAATCTTATATTTTTGGGGGTTTGAATTGTAATGACCCGAATTTTACCGTTACCAAAAATGTGTATTTTTGGGTCTCCGTTTCTAAAAAATGGATTCTTAAATATTTATTAAAAATATTTACGAAGTAAAATGAGTGGTTAATTAGAGTTTAATTAAGTGAATTTAATTTAATTAAGAGTAATTAAGTAAAAGGACCAAATTGAATAAAGTGTGAAAGTTGAATTATAGATTAAAAAATAAAAAAGACTAAAAGGGCAATTATACAAAAAGTATAAATTGAGGCCGTTATCGTGAAGAAAATCTATGATTTTTTTTTTATGTTTAGTATATTATTATATTATTATATTATTATATTATTATATAATAAAGATACTTTATGTTTTAATTATATTATATTATATTATATTATATTATATTATATTATATTATATATATAAACTAAAGAAGCAAATGAAAGGAAATAGAAACAGAATGAAACGAAACAGAGAGCAGGGGAGAAAAAGAAAGAAAGAAGGGGAGAAAAGGGAAAATTGAAGGTTTGAAGCTTTAAGCTTTAATAGGTAAGTCAATCAAGCCCTTTTTACTTAATTTTGATGTTTTAGAAGTTTTAGAACAAAGTTTTGATGAAATTAAGTTGATATTTTGATAGTTATTAGATTTCTAGATATTGTCCATGTTAAATAAAATGATGAATTAAGGGCTAAATTGATAGAAATCCAAGTTAAAAATGATACAAGGATTGAATTGTAAAGTGATTCATAAGTTTTATGCTTTAAGGACTAAATTGAAAGAATTATTAAATTGAGAAAGTGAATGAAATACCCTATTAACTACTCGGGCTGAGTCGGATATAATTGGCATGCCATGGGATCTGGAAGTGTACGGGATTTGCCGGCTTTATCGATCAGGCACTTTATTTGTCGTATTTTAGGCACCTCGTGTGTCGTATCAGGCACCTCGTGTGTCGTTTTAGGCACTTTATGTGTCGTACTCTAATCAGGTACTATGTATTGTTTTAGGCACAATTTGCCGTACTGGTGTGTTTGGGTTAGAATCCGTGTATTCGTCAAAGTCCGGGTTTGTTAATAGGGGTAAATAAGTGAAAGATAAATCGAATAAATTTGATTGATCAAGCTATTGAAATGAAACGAGAAATTGAATTGAGAATTGAAAATTTAGATATGAAATTGAAAATATGAACCAAAGGTTCATGAAATGATTGGAGTTCGAATTGATGATATTTGATGCCACTTGATGAATTGAAAACGAGGTATCGAGACCTCGATATTATAAACTGAGCCGTAAATATTTTTATAAATATTTACGGAGTGTCAATAGGATAATATTAAAGTTTCGTTAAGAAATTTTAATGTTTCGATAGTTAATTATGAAAAAGGATTAAATGGCAATAGGGATAAAAGTTTAATTATAGATTAAAGAAAAGTTAAAAGGACCAAATAGGCAATTATGCCTTTTTCCAAAGTTGAGGCGGCATAATGAAAGAAATATCTGAGATATTCTAGTTAATATATATATATTATATATATGTAAGTAATGATTATTATTAATATATTATATTATATTATATTATATATATATATATAACAAAAGAAAGAATAGAAATGAGAAAGAAAGAAACAGAGAGCAAAACGAAACAGAGAAGGGAGAAAGAAGAAAAAGAAAGAGCGACGGTTCAGGGGTTTCAAAACTTCTAAATTCAATTGATCAAGAAGTACGAAACTCGAGGTTAGACAAAGGGAAGAATAAAGTTGAAAACTAAGTTGGTGAATTTGGCTATAATTGGTACCGAGGTAAGTTTACGGTAAATAAATGCAATATTTCAATATTTATTATTAATGCTGTTAATTTCCAGCAATTATGAATTTATTTTATGAATTTATTTGATAATGATCCAAGCATGAAATGATAGAGAATTAAAATTTAAAAGTCCCGTTGATACATAAGGATGGTACTGGATACGAATGTCATGACATTTGGGTAAAGAGATCCCATGTAAGACCATGTCTGGGACATGGCATTGGCATCCTTAAGATCATGAGAGGTCCCCTGTAAGACCATGTCTGGGACATGGCATGGGCACCGAGACGAGAGGTCCCATGTAAGACCATGTCTGGGACATGGCGTTGGCACCGAGATGAGAGGTCCCCTATAAGACCATGTCTGGGACATGGCATGGGCACCATCACGAGAACATCCCATGTAAGACCATGTCTGGGACATGGCTTTGGCATGTTATTATCAGAAGAGACCCGAGTATCCTTATTATTCCAATGTAGCTCAACGGGCTTGTAAACGAATCATGTTCATGAAAGTTCTGTTTAAAGCATAAATGGCAAGCTCAGGTAAGTTGTAAGACTTAAGAACTTATTATACTATCAATTGATGTTCAACGATGCAGCAAGGATTGAGTAAGTTATGCACACAAATATTCTAAGTAAACAAGTAAGAGAACTAGTATGAGATTAACTAAAGAGTAAACTAGAGATATAGACATTGAGTTTAATTATTTAAGTTAAATATTGTTATTTATTTGCTAGTAAACTTACTAAGCTTTATGCTTACTTCTTTTATTTCTCTTTCTCTTATAGTATTGCAAAGCTACTTCAAGGATCCTAAAAAAGTCGGAGATCGTCCACACTATCAACTACAACTGCTCGGTATTTTATATCGAAACACGTTTAAGTTATGGCATGTATAGGGATTTAGTTATTTTGTATGTTTGTAGTGATGATTTTGCTAATGAGTGATGTGTAAGTATTTGATGATGTACGGTTATTAAAATGATTAAGGATGAAGGTGTTTGTTGTTATGAAAGATTAGGTGATAAATTATGCATGGAAATCATGAAAGGATAAAATTTTGCAAAGAAACAGAATTCAGGCAGCACAGTGACGTGAATTTGAAAAATCACCCAAGATAGTATAAAATGAATTAGAGGGTGAATGATATATGGAATTAAAGCTTGTTGAGTCTATTTTCATGGAAAAATAACGGTGTAGAAAAAAAAATTTATATTTTAAGATATGTGAATTTTAGTAAGATAGGGTCAGAACTGTTTTTGGAGTCCCCTGTTCTGAGTTTAGAAAATAATTACAAATTGTACAAAAATGGTTATGAGTTTAAATTTACATGCTTAGATTTCTTAATGAGTCTATTTTTCTATAGAAACAAGTAAGAACTTCATATGAAAATCCTATAGTGAGAAAACTTATTTTTAGTGACTAGAGGTCAGGGCAGTCTGGTGGTGACACAGGGGAGACTTTAACTAATAAACTGTACTAATTTGCTGAACCAAAAATTCTAAAAATTTTATGGTGAGTAGATATATGAGTCTAGTTTCAGGGAAAATTTACGGGATTAAATTTCGAGTTCTGTAGCTCAAGTTATAATTAATTTAGTAACTGCTGCGCGATTGGACAGATTTGCTGCGAATAATGAAATAAATTTTCAAACCTAGTTTTTATGCTCCGAATTGGTAAGATAAGCTAAGTAATGCCTCGTGCTCGACTCCGGAAACGGTCTCGGGTAAGGGGTGTTACAGTACACATGGATTGCCATGTAAGTTGACACACCAACGTCATTAAAAAATTAATTTTTTAACTAATATTTTTATTAAAAAATATTATTTGACTCTATTTAAAATATTAATAACAAATTTAGCTTTAAAAAAATTAGAACAAAGTTGATAAAATATATAAATATTAAAGACTAATGGTACGTTTGTTTCGTGTCAAATATTATACGAAAAATAATTTTTGGAAACTGGACTTATTTTTTGGAAAATCTTATATTTTTTGGGGGTTTGAATTGTAATGACCCGAATTTTACCGTTACCAAAAATGTGTATTTTTGGGTCTCCGTTTCTGAAAAATGGATTCTTAAATATTTATTAAAAATATTTACGAAGTAAAATGAGTGGTTAATTAGAGTTTAATTAAGTGAATTTAATTTAATTAAGAGTAATTAAGTAAAAGGACCAAATTGAATAAAGTGTGAAAGTTGAATTATAGATTAAAAAATAAAAAGGACTAAAAGGGCAATTATACAAAAAGTATAAATTGAGGCCGTTATCGTGAAGAAAATCTAAGATTTTTTTTTATGTTTAGTATATTATTATATTATTATATAATAAAGATACTTTATGTTTTAATTATATTATATTATATTATATTATATTATATATATAAACTAAAGAAGCAAATGAAAGGAAATAGAAACAGAATGAAACGAAACAGAGAGCAGGGGAGAAAAAGAAAGAAAGAAGGGGAGAAAAGGGAAAATTGAAGGTTTGAAGCTTTAAGCTTTAATGGGTAAGTCAATCAAGCCCTTTTTACTTAATTTTGATGTTTTAGAAGTTTTAGAACAAAGTTTTGATGAAATTAAGTTGATATTTTGATAGTTATTAGATTTCTAGATATTGTCCATGTTAAATAAAATGATGAATTAAGGGCTAAATTGATTGAAATCCAAGTTAAAAATGATACAAGGATTGAATTGTAAAGTGATTCATAAGTTTTATGCTTTAAGGACTAAATTGAAAGAATTATTAAATTGAGAAAGTGAATGAAATACCCTATTAACTACTCGGGCTGAGTCGGATATAATTGGCATGCCATGGGATCTGGAAGTGTACGGGATTTGCCGGCTTTATCGATCAGGCACTTTATTTGTCGTATTTTAGGCACCTCGTGTGTCGTATCAGGCACCTCGTGTGTCGTTTTAGGCACTTTACGTGTCGTACTCTAATCAGGTACTATGTACCATTTTAGGCACAATTTGCCGTACTGGTGTGTTTGGGTTGGAATCCGTGTATTCGTCAAAGTCCGGGTTTGTTAATAGGGGTAAATAAGTGAAAGATAAATCGAATAAATTTGATTGATCAAGCTATTGAAATGAAACGAGAAATTGAATTGAGAATTGAAAATTTAGATATGAAATTGAAAATATGAACCAAAGGTTCATGAAATGATTGGAGTTCGAATTGATGATATTTGATGCCACTTGATGAATTGAAATGTGATTTGAGATATATGAATCGTATGTATATACTGAAAGCTATCAGGGATAGTAAGTTGATATGATATAAATGAAATTGACTGTTATTGAAATGAATTAAAATGGAATATGATTGATAAGTGTATAGTTGAATATAGTTTAATGATATTGAATTGTGAGTAAATTAAGGAAAGCTATACCGAGTAGTAAGTGAAAGAATGGAGTAAATAATAATGGATTTAGTTAAGAATTGAACAATTATGTTATTGTGTTTATTATATGATTTGTATAAAATTTATATGGTAAGTAGTTGAAATTTATCTATGAATAAATAATTGAATAATTGTAATTGTTATTATGATCTTAAGTATTTGTTATATTATTAATTGTTCGGATTATAGAAATACCACTGAGTATACCATACTCAGTGTACGGTTTGTTTCCGTGCGCAGGTTAAGTAAAGATAGTACATTAAATCAGCATCTCAGGATGATCCCGAATTCATTAAGGTAAAGTATGTTGAGTATTGATAGTGGCATGTACCCAGGATGTTTAATGAGAGTCATTTAGGTTGTAGAAGTATTGATGAAATGAGTAAATTATGGTTGGTAACAGTATGTAGTATGAATTTTGAAATTTACAAAAAATTCGTAGTGATTCTAAATTAGTCCCGAATTGAATTTACTGTTCATATTGGACTGCAAGGGCCCATTAAAGGGACGACATCTTAAAACTAGGATGTGTGTGAATATTTATTTTAATTAATGACCGGAATTAGACTGTACTGACTGGTAATGTCTCGTAACCCTGTTCCGGTGACGGTATAGGGTTAGGAGACGTTACATGAATAATTCTGAATAAAATAAAAAAAATTCATTTTTAATATTATTATTATTTATTTAAATTAAATAATAATTATTAATGGTCTAATGCAAATTACTTACATTCACTAACATATGCATATATTTTGATTTAAACATCTACTTCAAATTATCAATTTGAGCCATTACTAAACAATATCATAATTTTTTTGGCCAAAATGAACCATCATAATCATAAATTTTATTAATGAGTAAAAAGACAGAATATATAGAGAACTCAAACAAATGGAATAAAAAGACAGAATAAATTAGTACAATCAATCCCTCCTAATCTAAAAGCATTCATTTCACTATTGACTATTGACACACCAAGCTATAGTCAACCAACAAACAAATTTATTCAATGGTCAGGCCAAATTAGGCAGTTTTTAGGTGATTGAAATTTTAAAAGTTTTCCAATTATAGGGGTTGGGCCCTTGCCACCCCTGTAAATGGTTAAGATTTGAACTTCCAAGCAAAACATCAGTCCAATCATCAACACCAACTCTACCATAAAACAACTACATAATCTGATGTTAATGAAAATAACAATGGAGCAACAATGTCTATAAACCTTCCACCTCATGAACCGCTTTAACACATCTACATGCCCACTTTGAACACCTTTAAAAATATCAACAAATCATCTCTTTCAGAAAGTCTCCATATCATACCATCACTACTCCAATACCATACATTCTGATAAAAGTTCCTTCGTTAGAAAATGCATAAGATGTCACTCGGACACAACAATGCTTTCAAAATCATCAAAATTTTCATTTGTAAGTGAGCTAAAATAATACAAGGCTGTGAACTAGCTAAAAAAAAAAAACACATAAATAGTGCAAATACGAAGGGATGTTGAAAATTTCCCAGAAGCTTGTACGATTGAATGAGAGAAAGAATGGAATGGAATGGAATAAATGAAAAATAAATAAAGAACTCACCTGATTGGAGATGCAAGGAGAGGCGTTTGGCTGAGAGAGAATGAAGCAGAGAAAGGCATCTGAGAGAAGAAAGAATGGAGATGCAAAACCACTAGTCCATTATATATGTTTTTTCTTTGTGTAAAGAACATTTTACTAGAAAACACGCGAATTTTAAGTACATTTGTAAAATATTTTACCTTCACTAAAAACATCGGATAAAGTGTTACCGGTCTCATGTTTATTACCCATAGAATGGACTTCTATCTGCCGTAAGATTAATTTAATTTTTTAAAACAAAACCATGATCAATCATTGTGAATTTAGATTAGGTGATATAGTTTTTTATATATAAATAGTTATAAAATATTAATTAATTATGATAATAATTCAAAAGAAAAATTATATATGAAAATAATTCTTTTGTTATAGTGGAAGTTGATATTACCTAACTAACCGGCGATACCACCCTTTTTTCCCTTAATTATTACTCAAATCATCAAATTTTTTAAAAAGATAATTTTAATGTTGTCTGTATTAAGCGGTTGCGGTATATGTATGTATTTTTAAAAACAAAGTAAAAAAAAGAAAAACTATATTCTTAATGGTGCTCTGTTGATTACATCAGTAAATTTAAAAAAAAAAAGTTTCTGTCAAATAAAATAAATTAAAAACAAAAGAAGAAAAAATAATAATTCTTTTATGATGCCTCATAGCCCGGTGGGCACAACTTTAATTTCTTTTAAAGGATGGTAATATGACACCCACTTTCCCAGGCCCATTAACGGTTATAAAGGTCATACCAAAAAGCCCATCCACAATGATAACGACATCAAAGTCACCTACAATTTGTATGAAGCATGCCACTTAGGCTGTTAACTTGTTATCCTTGCATCCAGTTCTAGCAACCAACCATTAGCTACTGCCAGAAAATCCAAGCATCAATCTTGCAAAGCAAAGCGTTTGCTAATGGAGGGTCTGATGCAGGTGCCTTATGATGTTACGGTTAGGTTCATGTTGACCTTCTTGGAGCGCAATTTGTTGCCTGATGCTATTATACGGAGGTTGACTCGGCTTCTCCTGGCTAGTCGTCTTCGTTCTGGTTATAAACCCTCCACTGAACTCCAACTCTCTGATCTCCTTCAGTTTGCTCATTGTATGTAACATTTCTTAGATTAAACCTTTTTTTTTCTTGGATTTGATTTGATTTGACTGTCTCCAAACTGACTTGTTTGTTTACTTTGTAGCCCTAAAGGAGATGCCTATAGCTATCAAGACAGACAAGCCTAAAACTCAACATTACGAACTGCCAACCTCTTTCTTCAAGTTGGTTCTTGGGAAGAACTTCAAATACAGGTTCTTTTCCTTCCTTTTTTCCCTCTCTTTTTGTTTGATCTTGTGTACTGCTTTTATTGTTGTTGGGTGAATTTTTTTTAATGGGATGATGCAGTTGCTGTTACTTTTCTGATGAGTCGAAAACTTTGGAGGATGCTGAGGAAGCAATGTTGGAACTGTACTGTGAGAGATCGCAATTAAAAGATGGCCAAACGGTTCTTGATGTGGGGTGTGGATGGGGTTCACTTTCTCTATACATTGCCCGTAAATACCCCAATTGCAGGGTTACAGGGATTTGCAATTCCACCACTCAGAAAGCTTTTATAGAGGAGCAATACCAGTAAATGCTCCACTTGCTAAATGAAAAGTATTATTACTTCATGTTTATTACTTTTTGACTCTTGAAAACAAATTTATGGTTACCCTTCATAGGGATCGGCAATTGCAAAATGTGGAGATCATTGTTGCGGACATAAGCACATTTGAAATGGAGGCATCATACGACAGGATATATTCGATTGAAATGTTTGAGGTTCATTGTTTTCGACTTTTCGTACAGTCTGTGCTACTACACAGTTTTAATGTTGGTGATTTGAAATCTTATAATTTCTGCTTTTTAACAGCATATGAAGAACTATCACGATCTTCTCAAGAAGATATCAAAGTGGATGAAAGAGGATAGTCTTCTTTTTGTTCATTATTTCTGCCATAAAGCATTTGCTTACCACTTTGAGGTGTGCAAAATAATCTGATTGTGCCGAGTAATCCTAATTGTTATTGCTAAATGGGTTTATGCAATAGCTAGACGTCATCCCGTTTTCGAGAGTCTATTTTTAAATCCAAGGGATTTTAGCTGAACTGACAATATCTTGTCAATTTATTTTAATCTAGGACATAAATGAAGATGACTGGATAACCAGGTACTTCTTTACAGGAGGTACAATGCCTTCAGCTAATCTGCTTCTATATTTCCAGGTAAAAGGCCTTTTACCTTTTTACATCTCATATATGCTATGAATTCTGAAAATTGAAATCCAATAGCCGTAGATTTTGAAGTCATATTTATGATCTGCATGACCCAACTGATTTTAATGCCTTGTTGTCCATCCTTTGTACGCAGGATGATGTTTCTGTTGTCAACCATTGGCTTGTGAATGGGAAACATTATGCAAAAACTAGGTGAGAGCAGTTGTTTTGTAATACCGATATAAAAAATCATTACAATCTTTCAATAGCTATACTAACTTGTTTAACCACCCTGATTCTTCCTTGAGAAATAGCTATAGTATTTGTTTCCCTGTTAGCAATTTGAAAGTTCTCGGAGAACATTTTTATATTGCAGTGAAGAGTGGCTGAAGAGGATGGACCGAAGCTTGGCTTCCATTAAGCCAATAATGGAGTCCACCTATGGCAAGGATCAGGCTGTGAAATGGACAGTGTATTGGAGAACATTCTTTATTGCTGTTGCGGAACTCTTTGGATACAATAATGGAGAAGAATGGATGGTTGCAGTTTTCCTATTCAAGAAGAAATAAAGCCGTCGTCAATGCTCGTAGTCAATGCTCATTTCCACCAAGAATCAGCTTTGGGCATTAGGGGACTAAAATAAGAGCAACTGTAGAATCGCTGAAAATTTTGCAACTCGTACTAGTCACACACGTCTAGCTACTTGTTCCATTGGAAAGACGAATGCATTTTGTACTTTGGACGAAACCAAACAACTGCATCAAGAAGCGTCAATGCAGAGAATAAATCATAGCAAAAAATTTAAATAATTGATGAAAGTATAACTTCAGTTAGCTACTTCACCTGTTTTGTTTTACACTATTTAGCAACATTCTCAACTGGGTTTCCACTATTATCTCGAAAATGGAACCAACAACGTCATCAGCTTCCAAGGAGACTGGCTATGACTGTTCTCCATCATAGACCCAGGGAAATTCATACAGAAGTTGCAAGGAAGGCTATCAGGGATTAACAGGCTCAAGCAGCAATAACTTGTCTGGTTCCCTTCTCATATCTCAGCCACTCTAATGTAGCTTGGATGGCCATACTTAATAGGCTTCCTTCTCTAATGACCTCCTTTTCTTTTCTACTCTGAAACAGATTATTGATTCCTATAACTTTTTCTTTTTCTTTTCTGAAAGGAGGGCAGCTAAAATCTATTCGGAAATTTTTTGTAGGGGTAGAAATGAAATTTTAATTTTTAATAGTTTAAATCTTTATAATTTTTAAAAGATTAAATCAAATTTTTATAATTTTAGTGGGGTCAAAGTGTAATTTTACTTTTACTAAATTAAAATTTTAAAAATTTCTAAAGTCCCTGCAAAATTCACATGATAATAAATACTTGAATAGGAAACTAACTTGGTATTACATTATAAGTAATGCTTAATCATGAGGTGTGTTGTGGTGTTTTCAATTGAAATATGCTTTATCATCAATTAGCCACTTATGTTTGTTAGGCTTTAATTGAAAACACAACTGGCTAACTAAAGAACCATACAACTAAAAGCTTATTCGTCTTCTACTTCTGAGACTCAAACCAGTCTATCTAAAGAAATGTACAAACATCTGCCTTTTGACAAAGGCATGTTTGACCTATTTTAACTCAAGACGCAAACCAGCGCATGCTTACCTTTGAGTACAGAGGATCCTTTGGGTCTAAGTTTAGAAAATTGCCATGAAAAACTTCAATATATACAACCAATTAAGAGTAACATACCACAACAAAAATTCTCATACAAGTGAGGATAATGACAACAACATATGCGAGGAGATGACTGAAATGAAAACCTATGCATAAGATTTTATTTTTGGGATTCGGCCAGCACCCATCAATATTCATTATATAACCAAAATGAATCTGCATAAGCAGGGCAAAGCCAGAACAATCTTTTAAGGGGCTGAATGAAATTTTAAATTTTTATAGTTTATATTTTTATAATTTTTAAAGGATTAAATTAAATTTTTATAATTTTAGGGGGACAAAATATAATTTTACTTTTACAAATTTAAATTTTTTTAAAAATTTTAAGAACTTAAATAACAATTTTATATTTTAAAGAGGTTGGGGCCTATGCCAGCCCCTCTAGATTCGCAATTGTGCATGTGTATAAAATATTTAAACAATTATAAATATAAAAATGACTCAATATACAAGTAACAACATAAAAATAATAAATTAATAAATTGACAAGTTTTTCTAGCAAGAACACTAGGTAAACAAGCAATGTGTGATGATCATTAACTCACCTCCCATCCTAATTCAAGATTAAGAGCCACTGCCACCATAGAACTCGCTTTCCCCTGTATGATTGCAAATTTGAGTCAAACAAAAAAACCTAAAAGAAATTGAGAAATTGCTATTAGTGCATGGTCACAATATTCCAACCGTAGACAACTATATTCGTAGCGACTAATCCAAAAATCAATTTAGTGGACCGAAATTGAATTATAAAATTTTGAAATGTCAAAATATAATTTTATCATTTATTAATTTATATTTTTGTAGAGATTAAACATAATTTTTTTTTACTTTAAGAGAGCCAAAGTGTAATTTTATCATATATTGACTTAAAATTTTATTATTAATAAAAATATTAAATTACATAATTTTTATTTTTATAGAGTCCAAAACTTCTACGTGCCCCTTTTAAATTCACCCCTATTTACTAGTCAGTTATTCATGAATTATTAAAGACTTAATTGCATAAACATGTTTACCTTCGTTACATTTGATAAGATAATAATCCTTAAAATATATAAATAGCATAATTCGCAAACAAATTAAATATAAATATAAATTAGTTTAAAAGTAAATTCACGAATAAATTTATTTTTATACTTATTCAAACTAAAAATAAAAATAATTATTTAAATATATTTTGCTTTAAACAACTATTATATTCTATTATTAAATCAATTTTTGAGGCAATATTCGAACTAATAATTTTAAATACATTTTTATTATATTCTTATAAGAAATACATACAATATTTAAATATATATATGAACATGCATGTACAATTTTTTTTTCTCTTCCTTTTATTTTTGTTTCTCTTTTCAGTTTAATTTGCATGTCTTTGTACTATTTCAAGCTTTTGAAATTTGGTTTTTTTTACTTTAATTTTAAGAAATTAATCTCTCTATTAATTTAAAAATTAAAATCTAAGTAATAATATTTTTATTAGACTACTATTGATTTTGAATAAGCGGTATTTTAATAGTCAAAGGCTTGATTTAAAAATTAAACAAATTCAAAGTTAATAGAAGTCAAATAACAATGTTGTCAATTAAACATTATCTTTTAAGAGTTAATTGCATCATACACCTTTAAAATATAACCTTCATTCTAAATTGGTCGCCAAACTTTAAAACATTTTAATTACATCCCTAAACTATCAAAGTTTTACATATAAAATCCTTCCATTGCTAAAATCAATATTCTAACCATCAAATTAGATGTTAAATGTTATGTGACATTGTTTTAAATAGAAAAAGTTAAATGAAAAATGAATATCATTGGAATGGAAAAAACTTGAATTTGGGCTTTTCGAAGCTTTTACAAATACTTATAGCTCACACTTTTTTTTTTAGTTTTTAACTTTTAAAAGTTACTAGATAACACTTTTCTTTAAAATTTTCGTTTTAAATTATGTTATATAAGATTTAGCATATCATTTAATAGTTTTAATAATTAAAAGACTTGATTGATATAACATTATTAACTTGGGGATGTAATTAGAATGTTTTGAAGTTTGGAGGCCCATTTAAAATGAGGGTTATAGTTTAGGAATATATGGTGTAACTAACTCCCTTTAAAAAAAAATAAAACAGTAACTATATTCCTAAAATTAGAAACTAAGTAAAGGGATTAAGTTAGAAAGTACAGCGAACGACATCTAATTAGACCATGTTTCTCTCATTCTTCCCCGGTCCCCCAATCCCCCCTAAAAAACACCTGCTAAGGTGACATCATTTAGAGGCCATACTTGTAGAAAATTACTTCAGCAAAGTTACTCTATATTACATCAAACGTTCAAAATAATTCATGATACTCCACCAAGGTTTAGCTTTAGCATATGTTGCAATAAGTACCACTCAGTATTAGAGGATCTTAAAACATCTGCAATACATTGAGTAATTAACGAATTAACTAGTAACAGAATAACACACTTAGATCAAAATCATGCCACAACAAGTTACCACCAGTACAGCAAATCAAACAGAAACCCAAGTTTATCACTTATACATCCTTAATAATAGGAAGATTTGAAAACAAATCAAACCCCAAAGTGAAACGTAAACCAAAAAGAAGAAGAAGAGCTATGTTAAAGCTTCATATTGTTGCAAAATACTTTTAGTAAGTAGTCAAAATAAAATCTGTAATAAGCGAGGGTTTCCACAATGTGGACCCAAACATGTAACGTTATTGGAAAAGTAAAATTTATTCATCCAAAAAATAACAAAGTTTAGCTGAAAACAACAACTTCACGGTTTACTTTACGTTAACAAACAAAATTTTATCTTAAACCCCACCCCTAGCTAATTCAGTAGAGACATTACAAACAAATATGCTGCCAAAATTTTCTACTACAACCACTCTTGATATTTTTGAGTCTAATAAAAAGATGTTTTAAGTCCCTTAAAAGTTAGAGAAAAATATTTTAGTAAAATTATTTTTTGACTTTAAAAAAAAAATCTTTTTAGGCCATTTGAAAACTGAAAAATAATAATTTAAACCCCTTTTATTTTTAGGCATTGAATAGTCACATCTCGAGACAATCCCCAAAATTAGACCTGACCACAACATGTAGATGGATGCATTAATTTAATTCCAATATATTCTAATAATGGTTGAGTTGAGTGTAGGGTTTTCCCGCTACCATGTCCTGCAGTTATCATGCATCATATTCATTTTACAAGCTTGTACAATGCAGCCCCATAAATGTTTGATAAATGGTTTCTTCCTGTCCACAGATTACAAACCAGCTCTACCCTTTGAAGAGGAGACCCTAACAACTGCCGTTAGACTCCACAGTTACGTGATGGGATGAAGTGTTATCGGCCTTGTGTTTATTGCCAATAGAATAGAATTTTTAAATTCGAATGGATTTTTTTAAGATAAGAAAGTGTCAATTTTTCTCGGATATTCTTTTTCCTTATCAAACAAATAAGTTTAATGTTTTCTAGAAAGTATAAATTATCTTACTATAAATTTTTTTTAAATTATTCTATATATAATTAAATATTTCTTTCTAATATGTAAAAAAGAATAACTAATACTATGCTAAAAATTTCATAAATATCATTATAATTTCAAAAATTAAATTAAAAAAACTTGACATTAATCCTATTTCTTAAAATTGAACTCATCAATGATAGAATCTGTTGAAAATTCTTGAGCTATCAAGTAAGTTAAAAGAAAATCATCATCCATTCTTTTGCGAAGCATTATCTTCACAATTTTTATGTCTAAAAATGCTCATTCGGTTGTTACAGTAGACACGAGAAGAGTTATCATAAATTCTTTTCTTTTTCTCTCGGCAGTGTTAGCATCTTACCGGAGAAAGATAATTCTTTAGCAATACATATAAATAAAAATATAAAAAAATTACTAATATATATGAGTATGAGTCAAATCAATTAGTTCTATAATTTAACTTTAAAATTTATATGGTAACTCTAAAATATATAATAATTTATATATAAAATTCAAAAATATAAAAATGGGAGCGACCGCCCTGACGCACCCCCTACGTTACCACAAAAATCAAACGAAAGAGCTCGTAACATTGATGATGCACATGCCAATCACCTAGAGTAAGCATAGACAAGTCTACTAAGGTTGGCAGTTCTAGCAGCCAAACATTACTCTCAGAAAATCCAAGCACTTCATAGTCTCGGCAGAAAGGAACGGAAAGTTGAAGTATCAATCTAGCAAAGTAAAGCGTTTGCTAATGGAGGGTCTGATGCAAGTGCCTTATGATGTTACGGTTAGGTTCATGTTGACTTTGAAATTTTGAGAAATTTTTACACCTTAAGCCTTTGAAATTTTATAATATTTTTCTTCTTTTTTACAGCATATGAAGAACTATCAGGATCTTCTCAAGAAGATATCAAAGTGGATGAAACAGGATAGTCTTCTTTTTGTTCATCATTTCTG
Organism: Gossypium hirsutum; assembly: GCF_007990345.1. NCBI lineage: Eukaryota > Viridiplantae > Streptophyta > Magnoliopsida > Malvales > Malvaceae > Gossypium > Gossypium hirsutum. The sequence goes on from NC_053428.1 coordinate 4,029,311, forward strand.
TCATAAAGCATTTGCTTACCACTTTTGAGACTTGCGAAATAAACTGATTGTGCTGAGTAACCCTAATTGTTATTTCTAATATGGGTTTATGCAATAACTAGACGTCATCCCGTTTTCAAGAATCTATTTTAAATCGAAGGGATCTTAGCTGAACTGACAATATCTTGTCAAATTCTTTTAATCTAGGACATAAATGAAGATGACTGGATAACCAGGTACTTCTTTACAGGAGGTAGAATGCCTTCAGCTAATCTGCTTCTATATTTCCAGGTAAAAAGCCTTTTTACATCTCATATATGCTATGAATTCTGAAAATTGAAATTCAATAGCCGTAGATTTTGATGTCATATTTATGATCTGCATGACCCAACTGATTTTAATGCCTTGTTGTCCATCCTTTGTACGCAGGATGATGTTTCTGTTGTAAACCATTGGCTTATGAATGGGAAACATTATGCAAAAACTAGGTGAGAGCAGTTGTTTTGTAATACCAATATTAAAGACCATTACAGTCTTTCAATAGCTATACTAACTTGTTTAACCACCCTGACTCTTCCCTGAGAAATAGCTATAGTATTTGTTTCCCTGTTAGCAATTTGAAAGTTCAGAGAGTACATTTTTATATTGCAGTGAAGAGTGGCTGAAGAGGATGGACCGAAGCTTGGCTTCCATTAAGCCAATAATGGAGTCCACCTATGGCAAGGATCAGGCTGTGAAATGGACAGTGTATTGGAGAACATTCTTTATTGCTGTTGCGGAACTCTTTGGATACAATAATGGAGAAGAATGGATGGTTGCAGTTTTCCTATTCAAGAAGAAAAAAAGCCATCATCAATTCTCATTTCCACCAATAATCAGCTTGGGGCATTAGGGGACTAAAATAAGAGCAACTGTAGAATCGTTGAATATTTTATGCAATTCCTCCTCCATTGGAAAGACGAATGCATTTTGTATTTTGGACGAAATCAAACAACTGCATCAAGAACCATCAATGTAGAAAATAAATCACGATAGAAATTAAATAACTGATGAAAGTATAATTTCAGTTAGCTACTTCACCTGTTTTTTTTTTTTTCAATAGTTAGCGACATTCTCAACTGGGTTTCCACTATTATCTTGAAAATGGAACCAAAAGCATCACCAGCTTCCAAGGAGCCTGGCTATGACTGTTCTCCATCATAGACCCAAGGAACTCCATACAGAAGTTGCAATGAAGGCAGGCTATCAGGGATTAACAGGCTAAAAACTCAATGGTAAGTACTTGTTTGGTTTTCCTTCTCATATCTCAGGCACTCTAATGTGGCTTGGAGGGTCATATTACATTTTTAGTTGCAAAGCTTAGATATTCTAGTGATTAACAGAAACTGCTTGTAACGTTATGATGATATGGAGCCGAGAAATCATACTTGAAAACCAGCCTTCTGCTTTCCTCTGATGAACTCTTTTCCATTTCTACTCTGAAACAGATTATTGATGTCTTTATATTTTGACAACTATATACTAGTTTTTCTGTAGGTTCATTGGCATCTTGTCCTTCTTTCTTAGCTGCGATTTGCCTTTTTCTTCACTGTTAAAAATTGATGCTTTGTCATTACTATTATTTTCCATTGCTTTCTTTCCTTCTCCAAGTAAAAGCAGGAGTGAATTACGAAGCTCACATTACCTTCTCCACTAGACTCACATCAATCAGTAATGGAAGAAATGGAACAAATAATCAAGTAAAAATGAGAAGAAAAACATTCAAACCAGTGTTTATTTGTATTATAATGGAATGAAAGTAAGGCAACGTAGATAAACATTAACATCAATATTTCTACATGTACCATGCACTATGAGAAAAGAAGCACCTTGCATGGTTAAAAATGATCACTTCCAAAACCATATGCATTGGCCGGCTTATTGTGCTACAAAAACTAGAAACATCTCGTCAAAAGCAATCATCAACTCATTCATACAATGAAAAGATAAAGAAAAACTCTAGAATCTTCCAAATTTGACAAACTTTTTATAAGCACCATAGGTTGAAATAATACAAACAAATACCTCTCTGAGTGATTTCTTTTTACCTCGGAGGCTCAATGAATACAAATTTCCCACAATGTCAGTAGGCATGGAATTGACATAATCTCCTATTTTCCTACGGCACAGCTAAGATTTACAATACAATAGCCAGAACCTCGCATGGTTTGCATCAAGACGCTTGAAACAATGGAGAGGTGCTAGAATGGTGCATGTTCTGTACTACATAAGAGACTGATACTGTAATACAAAAGCCTCCTCTCCCTTGAGAAACAAATGGGAAAAACTATATCGAAGCATATAAGAATATGCCATATAACAAGATTGAAGACCACACGATGGTTCAAAGATCATCAGGTCTTACTCTTGAACTTCCTTTGAGCTTTGAGATCCACCACAATTACTGTGATGTTGTCCTTGCTTCCTTTTTGAAGTGCTCGGTTTGAAAGGTATTCTGCTGCAGATTGAGAAGCTGGATCGATCGTCTCGCCCCTTTCTGGAGTCAGTGTAGTACCGTTCTTTTTGTGCCATTGAAGTATTCGTCTCCGAGCTAGGTCACATGCTTCTTCATTTGACATTACATCCCATAGACCATCACTGGCCAAAATGAGGCATTCATCTTCTTTCGCTCTAGGAACAAACACTACTTCTGGATCCGGAATGATCCACGGCTTCAAATATCTATCACCTGAAACAACAAGAATCACCATCATCATTTCTTCTTTTTAATTATTCTGTCCAGTCAAATCATTTATAATTAATTGTAACATGCATCAATCCAGTATACTTAAGAAAAGGCCCATATCAACATGGGAAACACCTGCAATCAGGTGCGTTATAAGTTTGTCATTTGACAAGAGGAGCTTAATAGAAGCTTATATTATATTATCCTGCATGGACTTTATAAAAGAAACACCTAAGAAACTATCCTCAGAAATAGCCAAGTGATGCTTACTTCTTGAGAAAAATGACACTAATAGCAATTTGAAGTTAATTTCAAGTTAAATCATATAAGATTGATGCCAAATTATAATTTAAAAGATATCATACTTCCAAGGTTTAATACTCAAAATGAAACTTCTAAATCAGTTAGGACACATTGTTTCATCCTGCCAACTTTAATCAAGAGAAAAACAAAAGCACGGATATTTATAACTTATTTGATTATAAAACAACCATACCTCGTACATTTTGAACAGTTTATGCACCAAAAAAAAAAGACTTAAGATACATATATGCCAGAGGAAGCAAGAGTAAAAATTTCAAGAAAAACAGCAATAGATTTTGATTTAATACGCTGTCACCCGATTAAGACACTGCAATGATTAGTTTACACAAAACTAAGACAAATTCATCTAATTCTGAAGTTCCTCCACCCTTCTCTCTTATTCTAAATTATGGTTTGAAAAGAAAAAATAAAAGCATATGAAAAACATAAAACGGTAAGCAAATAGTTCAAATCATTATAACTGAAAGACATACCAATGGACCTTGACATTGCAAGAACACCAAAAACTCTATGACCATTCCATTGGATAACCTTGCCTCCAGCGGCTTCAATCCTTTCATATTCATCTTCTCGATTTGGCTATATAAACAGAATAAAAGTTAAATGGGTATAAATTACTAACAGTAAGAAATACAAGAGGATATAAAGGCACAATTTGCAGCCTCTTACTTTATGGTCCACAGACAAAGCCATGGGCTGTTTCCCACGACAAAGAACAGCTCTTGAGTCTCCACAGTTTGCTACAACAATATGAGAAGAACAAATAAGGGCAACAACAGCAGTGGAACCAACTGTTTCAGGAGCAACAGGTTCCTGATCAGCTTTTCCCACAATCTCAGCATCAACTTTAACAAAACAATTTGTGAATGCCTTTTTCCATAGCTCTTGGCAACCATCTGTCATGTTTGCATTACTCTGGCATTCCTTAATGGACTCTATTTCCTCAGCCAAGGCAGAGTGAATACGCCCACGACAGTAGTTTGCAACCTGTACAATGGCGAAGACCAGGAAACAAAATTACTCCCAGGACATCTCATGCATGATCTAATGGAAAAATACAAATCAAACAGTCAAACTAACCTGTGAACCTCCATGACCATCATAGACACCAAAGAAATGAGCGGTCTGATGAACAAAGTCCCTGCTAAGGCCATCAACTACCCGATCACCAATTAAGAACTGAATTGGAACCTTTAAAAACCGAGGCACAGTAGCAACGGCATCCTCCATCTCAGGTCTCCTTCCGCATATAGAGGTAACTCCCCAAAGAGGCACATATTCAACCTCAAACACACTGCGTCCAACCGGAGCTGTTGTATTCGGTTCCTTTTCGAGAGCCAATTGAAGAACCACTGCAGATGGCTTCTGTTCAGACCCATCTCCAATCTCTTCCTCAAGATTTACTGCCACAGCAAGGGGATCACTTGCAAATACTGTTTCAACATTTGATTCCACAAACTTGGTGGCTTTTGCAATAATATCAACACTGCAAATGCTTTTCTCATTGTCCATGGTACTTGGTGTTCCTACCTCAGAAGAAGCATCAAAACCCAAAAAATCCTCTCCGCAAAGGCTACTAGTTTCACTGGCAACCGATAATGAACAAGAGCTATCAAGATCGAAAACCCGATCACCTTCCAGTGAGAAAGAATCCTCCTCCCCGCTGTCTCGGTCCATAACGTCATTACTAGAAATCCAAACATCTTTACTGTCAGATATCATATCCATGGAGGCAGTAGCTCTTTCTCCCTTGATTTCTCCTGTCAGTGGCAGCTCTACACTACTTTCTTCAGTCTCCATACCAGCATAGTTACAATCCACATCTCCAGCAGTATCTAAATGGTTAGTAGCCTTGGTTTCAGAATCAGTTAAAACAGGAGCAGGACTTGCCGTAAGCTTAAGTCTTGTAATGTCCATACGGGTAGCAAAGGTAGAGTTTTCACACACTGAGTTACCAAATCTAAATGGCACTGCGACCGTCAAAGACATCTCCTCCATCAAAATCCCTATATTGGCAGTACAAAAAGTTACCCTCCAACCCTTCAAACATCACACAACCTGTCATTTTTCAACGAAACTATGACCTTCTGATGAAATAAAGAACAACAACGGAATGTGAATGGTGGGTTTTAAGAGGCCATTTCCCATGCCTTCATCAACTAAAAGGTGTCCAAAAAAGAAGGATACAAGTTCAGGTGTTGCAACTTGTTGGCGAGCAAAAACGGTAATGAAAGGGATATGGGTTAGTCAGATCTGGTCAACTGCAAGTGGATCCAAACTTCCATTTGTGGAAATTATTACCCAAAAATAGTAACTTTAGACTTTGATTATGCCTTTTTTCCAACTTCTTCTTCTCTGGAGCTTTCTTTAATCTTTATCTCCCTTCATCAACTAAACACAGAAAGAACCAGAAAAACAACTTAATATCCAAAGTCCATATAAACCATATATTTATAATAATTTTCAAAAAAAAAAAAAGAAACTTTAAGAGAACCACAAATACATCAAAATTAAAACCAAATCCTTATCCTCAAACACAAAAAGAAAGACTAGGAGAGAGAGAGAGGAAAAAAAATAAAAAGGGTCATGAGAAAGAACTCAAAGAAAGGTGATATCCCCCCCCCAAAAGAATCACAGGAAAACTCTACATAGTACTTTTTTCTTTCAAATATCAATTAAAGAGTTCCCTGGATCTGAGGCAACCTTCTCAACCTCATGTAGTTTTGGACCTTTGGTTTCCCCACCAGTTACCGCTCAGTCCCTCCCCCTCATCCTCCTCCCTCTCTCTGTCAAATAATTTGGTACAATTATAATAAAAAATGAAAATAAATGTAGAAACTTTAACCAAAAGAGAAAGAATGACTACTACCTAAATTTGTCAACTGTAGTTAAGTCTTCTATTTCCCTCTCTTTATAGTTGTTTCAAGCAAGGACCATTTAACATCTGGGAGATGAAACATTGAAAAAGAGAAAAAAATCAAGTGAGAAAGAAAATCAAAGATATGGATTTGTCAAAAGAAAAAAGATATGGACTTAGCTTACGATTAAAAGAAATTAAAAGAAATAAATGGTGGACAGCTCAAGTGGTCATTAAGGATTCAAAAAAGACTTCTTTTTTTACTTCACTAAAAGGGAAAAAAGAAAAGAACTTTTATATTCTTTTATCTTTTATCTTTTATTTATACTTGCAATATCAATATTCTGGGGTATTTAGAGAATTGAAGGAGCCAAAGAAAAGGTACTGAAGAAGAAAAGGAGAAGTGAAAAATTTAATAGAAGAAACTGCATTGGTAAAATGAAAGAGACAGAGAGAGGAAAATTAAAATAAAAGAAAAAAGAGATGACAAATGTCAAATCTTGAAAAGCATATTAAAGCATCTCCACCCATCCCAAGGCTCATGCTCTCTTTCTTTTGTCCTTCTTATTTTAATTTTTTAATTTTATTTTTTATCCTCCAATCAGACAAGTTTCTTTTTCTAAATTCTATCTTAATTAATTTTTAATAAATACGAAGAAAAAAATAGTCCTACTGTTAGATTTTTGCTAGGCTTTCTGCTTATCAGCATCTGGCATCTTTTATTCATTGTTTTTCTTGGCCATCTTTTTTCAGTGTTGATTGTATTCTTGAGAACTTGTTTGATTTTATCAACCTCAATTATTGGCATGACAGGTTTCTTTTAATTAAGAATTACTAGGACTTTTACTGGTTTATCTTTGTTTTTTACTTCATTAGTTTATCATCCAAAAGCAGTGGACACCTAGTGAAGAAAATGTTGGTCTTTACACCTATTTTTTTAATTCTACTTTTATGGATTAATAAATTACTATAGATATATAATTTCTGAAATGAAATTTATTAAAATATAATATCTTAATGGTGATTTTTAAATTAATTTTTTAATGGTAGCCGTGGTCTAAAAATTGAAGATCAAAATGATATCAACTAAAATATTGAATACAAATATTTTACTCTACCAATAGTTGAACCGATAGCTTTTTCCTATAATTAATCTGTTAATTATATTAAAATTTAGGTTTGGTGCATGAGTATGACAGTAAGTCAAAATCAACCAAAATTTACCTGCCTCAAGTGAAAAGTATAATCCTTGGCAACCTCTCAAAGAATGACAACATATCTATCTCACCTAATCAATTGATTTATATGTTAATCATAGTTGATTCATTGGCTCAAACTTGACCTTTTAATTAGCCTATTTGGTTTGGTTGTATTTTAGGTAAGGGCCAGCTTTGACCTCCTTTTTTTTTTTTTCACCTTAGCTATCACTAAAAAGAACAAACCTTCAAATTTCGTTTTCTAGTTTCCTTGTTAGGACGACAACTGCTACTACTTTCTAAGTCAATGGCAATGGACTTTTTCTTCAAGGCACGAAACCTTTGGTTTTTCCATGGTTTCAGGATTAAGATTTTTTAAGCCGATTTGCTGTTAGTCTTTTGGGTCATCATTTCCTTGGACCAAACCACAATATTCAATCCTAAAGGGCCCGATTCAGACCATCCTAGATTCTTAGTTTTAGACCTAAGAAATACTGTTTTAGATTGAAGGAAAGGTTGATAATCCCTGTCACCTAACAGAAAAACTAAGAATGTTAGAATTCTAAAGTGCCACCATGAATACATGTCTGTCAGATGATTTGAAGGAAAAAAAAAACACTTAGCAGATTGTAGTCTTCAAGTTGGTTGATCGTATTTTTACATGTTATAATCATGTTTAAGATTATATAGATTTTATAAATGTTAGCATGCTAATAATTCTAATATGAAATAGTCATTTTTAAAAATTATTTTCTGTAGTTGTGCAGTATTGGCAATTATGAGGTCAACCCACTTCAGCAAAATTCAGGTGGTGTTTCCCATGATGGAGGAGCACTTAATAGTTTGTATCAGTGGCCAAAGAAAGAAACAGGGAAGAATTGCTTAAAACTGTTCACTGATATAACATTTGCAATAGTGGGCAAACTTGAAAATAAAAAAGGCAGTCATGCAATAAAAATAGTTGGGGGAGTACTTCAATGGACAAGTTACTGAGATGAAATTTTATCAGCAAAATGTTATTTCCTCGCAGCTAATTTCTAGTTTTTTGCTAATAAGTTTACACACAACAATAGGGGGGAATCACTGTTCCCAAAATGGCTTAATAGAGTTTCTCAGGAGTTTGATATCACTTAAAAATTTTGACCAGAAACTGCCACTAGAGAAGGCAAATTTACTAAAGCCAACCTGGGCAGCCAGTGCCAGTGCATCAGCAAGTTTCAGAACCCTGATCTAACTTCTAATACACAGCCTATTTGGCTGAAAAAAAAGGGTCTCAGCTTGTTCTACCAGTCAACTAGGAACTGGGTTTTTAGATTTTTCTTTAAATACTTCTGTACACTTAACAAAGTGGTTCCATAAATCAGATGGCAGCCACTGCACAAGAACTGAAGATCTTGGAGGATTGCCTACTTTAAAACAAGCAGAAATATCCATATATCACTGTAACAAGTTTTCCCTTCAGTTACTTTATGGCAACATGGGATCACCTGCCGATGCAAGCATTTGCATCTCTGTTTCCTCAGCGGATCGCTTAGTAGAATAACCTACCCCTGAATCACCTGCAGATAATAACAACTTAATCCATTCAATAGTGAACAAAGGCAAATTATAACATCTATTACTCTAATGGTAGGAGGAGAAAGAATAAGAAGAAAGAGAAGGTTCATTACCATATATAGAACCATGGGATTGCTGTTCCATTGATGGATTCTTGAAATCTGCAAAAGTAAAATAAGTTTAGGTAGGTGTTATTTAAAAGAAAAACTGGACACTGAATAATAAGAAAATTGAATATTATATTTCTAAAGCATTGGTACATACTGCAGTTCACTTTATATTCTTGGTCATAGCGATATTACACAAAATATCAAGAATGTTACTTTCTTTTTCTCAGAGGCTCCAGGAATAGAATGCTGTGAACAAACTCCAGTATTTTGAGGTGATTTTATTGCTATTGGAGAATCATTTTCAAGTTTTTAGCTGGACTAGTTAATCTTGCATGCCTGCCTAATTGCCCCTACCTAAACAGTTTCAATCCAAATCTGTATTTGCCTCAGTCAAATACTGCATCAAGCCTATATTCTCTTAAGAGAATTTTATCAATGCTTATCAACTAGCAAGAGTTAATATGAGCAGTGGCTTCAGCACTTCGTAATAATCTTTCGTGCAAGCACCTTGTTTGCATGTTACCACAACAATTTCAACTATCACTGATTGGTTCAGCATCCTAGCTCCATTCTCATTGTCATCCACGGGTCTGTTCTAAAACTATAATTTCTTTAGACAGATTCAAAGTGGGATAGCCACTTGACTACCTAAAATTATTAGCATACCAATCCTCCCACAGGAAAATGCTAAAGCTGCAAAGAAATCAAGGCTCATTATGCCATCCTATTTGTCTGCTGCTACAGTGCTTCCATATGAGATGAATAAGAATTTCAAGCTTATAATCAACACTGATAAGAATTAGCAAATTGAATTCAACACCCTTAGCTTGTCTGACCTAAACCCAAACTTTTACTCACCTTCAGGCAAATTTGTTTCTGCACAAAATGCAAGTGCATTCCCCCCACCCACCCCGCCCCCCCCCCCCAAAAAAAAAAAACATAAATAGGGGAAAAGGTTGAAATCTTGACAACTTAGTGAAATAGCTTACCAAAAGTATGGCGTAGCCCTTTGACCGCATCAAAGTTCTTGTATGTATAACCAACAAAATTTAAATCTTTGGGTGTTAAAAGCATCTGCATTAAGAAAGTAAAAAGATAGATAAACTCCAACATGTTTTTGCATGTTAGTCGATACTCACAACTATGTATAAATAATATCAAGATATAAATATAACATGAAACAAGCATGTTGGTTTTTGTGGACAAAAATGCATACTCATCACATCTATGCAATTGTTGTTCTCACAAGTTATTAATAGAGATTTTTTTTTTTTAAGAAGAGAGACCAACAATTGTTTTGTAAGTTGACATATTGTCAAAAGGAATAGAAATTCAATAATTGCATATTCATAGCCTTATCAGATCATATTACATGACAAAAACTAGCCACATACTAAGAAAAAAGTGTAAATAAAAAGAAATACACTAGTTGGAAATTTTATATGTTACAAACCTTCCGTGAAGGTCCCGAGCTAGTTCTTGCTGGTGCTGGAGCATCCAACTGGTCAGAATTCCAAAAGTAGTCAATTTATGAGAAAAAAAGATGTTTTTAATTTCACCAAGATGGATAAAAAAAATAGTGTAGCGATTAGTATTTGGAATAAGCAAAAACAAAAGAATCAGAAAAGGAGGGATTCAAGTTATACTTCATCAAACTTCATAAAATTTTGAGTATCTAATTCCCCATTCACTTCAGGTTTAAATGCTGCCTCCATCTCATAGAGTTTATCCCATACAACGTCATTGAACCAAGGATGAGCCTGATAAAATCAAATGTCAACAACCTAATTAGGAACAGAAAGTTGGTAGAAAAGGAATAATATCTCAATATATCATGATCTTACTTTAATTTGATGTGCCCCTCCAGTACCCAATCTGTGGTCAACATCACACAGCAATCTACATATGAGATCCTTTGCCTCATGACTTATCCTTGAATCTTCAGGAAATCTTAGGTGACTTTTCCAGTGCACGATCTAAAAATGATTTATGACCGAGATGTTAGGGAAAGAATGATATCACCATCAAGAGTAACATGATGAAAATGTTCTTTCTAAAACTCGGGAGGGGGCAACAGACATAATGCACTTTTGAGGAGAAAAACACAACAACTAGCTTTTTCAAAAAGCTTGAAGAACACAAGATCAACGATGGTGCTGGTAAGACACCAATAACATAGTTACCCTATACAAGTAAGCACTTGTCCTGCATTAGAATTCTTTAGTAATAGCAGTCTCCATCTGTAAAGAGAAGATTCTATACAATAAACTAGCCCAAACTAGAGAAAAGAAGTTGCATGGTGGAATATCTGGAATTTGGGGAGAGCACACAAGGAAGATAATCATAAGAATACATCTATGGTAAACTAGAACTAAGAAAATAAAGCCAGACATATGTCTTACCTTCCTGCATGTGGTAATTGGATCATCTGAATAAAATGGTGGATATCCAATTAGCATTTCGTACATTATTGCTCCTAATGACCACCTAAAAGAAGTCCAATAGAACAGTCAGCATTACTTAAGTTATAATAAGATAACATCATAGAAGAACCTGTGTCTACACAATAGAAAGTAAAACGAAACTTTAGGCAATTGTTAGTTCCCACATTCAAATTTGTTAACAGGAAAAGGTGATTGATGATTCACGGTTAGAAAAGTAGAACAGATCCCTTCAAAAAATAGAAAAAGAAAAGTAGAACAGGTATGCCTCAAACTGGTTACAAGCATGACTGAAAGAGACAGAAAAGAAATATAACTAACCAGTCACATTCCATGCCGTATCCTTTCTTCAGTAACACTTCAGGAGCTATGTAATCAGGCGTTCCCACAGTTGAAAATGCCTTCAAAATAATAATAAAAATTCTTATTATAATATTTCAAATCTGCTCCGCAAACTGTATGCTTTCATAGCATAATCTGATTGCATTACTACTTATTTAGATATTCAACGAGTTACCAAAATCTTTTGTCACTCTTTGAGTTTTAAGATTCATTAGTAGTTAACAATGCTGCTATTGCAAATACCTTTTAAGGAAAAGAAACTTTTAAATGCTTAAGGAATGATGGTTGCCATTAGTTGCCATCTAGAAAGTCCAGTACATAATGGAATTGTTCACATTTAGCAACAAGAGAAGTTAGGCATGGTTCGAAAGAAGTGATCAGATAAAGAAAGGGAAACAGTGCCATTAGTCCAAGCATCAATCAAGCATCGAAACTGGAAAAATTTGCTGCTGCCTTATTGCGCTTTACCGATTCAATTGGAATGTACTTTGAGAATACATGCATTAAAAGATAAAGACTGGAGAAAAATATTTACATACCAACTTTCTTCTGTTCATCTGCCAATGCTGAAGCTGCTCACGAGGGCTTCTAAAACTGCTCTTATCAGTAATACATCCATCAATATCCATAGGTTCTGTCATATTCTCATCATCCATGGGCTTATTCTCATAGATTGCTGGTAAATTTGCACAATCAATAGGCTTACAAAGGCCAAAATCTGATAACTTCATGTGACCATTTTTGTCCAGAAGAAGGTTGTCGGGTTTAATGTCTCTGGAAAGTGAATGTAAAGAAATAAGATAAGGAAAAAAAATACTTGTAACAATTATCAACGTAAACTGCCACATCACCCTAGTTCAAAATGGACTAATTACGCAACATACTAGGGAAAGCTAAAATATTAACCTGTGAATGTAATTATGCTTGTGAATAGACTCAATGGCCAAGACACTTTGCGCAATGTAAAACTTGGCTACATTTTCAGTTAAGGTATCCTCCCTCATTAGCAGAGTCATCATATCACCACCAGGAAGATATTCCATGATCAAATACAAGTACTCGGCATCCTGAAATGAATAATAAAGTTTTACTATGCAGTGGCTTGCAACTTCTGCCAGCAAGTTCCTCTCAGCTCTAACATGTTCTACCTAAGGAGTGAAAGTACATTTTAGATTAGTAGTATGGAGAGGAGACTAATGGAAAATGACAAAATATTAGAATTTGAAGCATGAGATATTTATAAGAAGGTTAGGTATCAACCAAGGAGCAGACAACAGCTGAACATCAGAGAATAGACAAGGGATTCAAAAGCATGAAGTTAACATGTAGAGAGTGTATGTATAAGTTTTAAAACCAAGAGGTGTAATATAGAAGCAGATGGTGGGCAAAAGTTCCACTCTCCTCAACTCTGACTTTACAATTAAATGAATGTTAATTGCATGTTACCTGTCCCCTCATAAGCATTTCAGATTTCTTTAACTTCTTCATTGCAAAAATATTTCCAGATTTCTTCTCCCGGCACAACCGAACCTGCAGAACAAGTATGAGCAGTAAAATACTCCGGGCAGCCAGCAAATGGTGATATAAATAAGAAGCCCAAAACAGCACGTAGTTCCAAGACTATGAAGCAGCTTATGTTAGAAGCAATAAATAGTTTGGCACATAACAAGAATTAGCATTCTAACCTCACCAAAGGCTCCCCTGCCAATAATGGTTAAAAGATCAAAATCATCAACACAAATCTTGTGCCTTTTAAGTCTCATAAACTCTGTCTCTTTCCTCTCTAAATCCTTTATCAGATTGATCTGTTCCTCCTTGGGCACATCTGAAGCAGCTAGCTTTCTCTCAAGGACCCATCGTCTGCAATGAAATTAAATCATGTTGTTTAAACTGAAATTGGCATTACCAACTTCAAGCATACAAATGCTGAGAACATTTTGGAAAAGGCTACATCAGGTTGAGGAAAACAGTGTTACAACTTACAAGGAACAAGAAACTTCATTGCAATAGATCTCATTTACATAATAACCCAAAAGTCATTGTAGAATTGATTTAAAATTCCTTTATCAAATAAAGCTGAAAATATCATGTACCACATGAAATTAGTAAGTTCTCTAAGGATAAAACTAAAAGTAATAATTTGACTAGCAAATCAGATATTTTAATCTGCGCACTGCACGTGCATGCACACACACAGAAAAAAATGAAAAAAGAAAAAGATAACCTGATGTCATGGTTGTGGTGAATTGGTATGAACCAATCCAAATCTATCAGTTTTCTACAAATAACATCTGCATACCGTGTAGATCAATGAAGCAAAACATGCTTTCCTTCATTGTCTTAATCAAATATGTGTTGGACAGCACTGCATTTGTACCTCATGATAAGTCATTTATATTAGCCCTAAATTTTCCATATTTTCCAAAATAAAAACTTTGCTTTTAACATTTTTTATCTCCTAAGGACACAAGTAACAGGAGTTCCCTTTGAGGTGATTGTAGTTTCTTTTGTTCCAAGGGAGCTAGTTTGGGGCTTCAACTACAAAATATCAATGGTATAAGGAGAAGTTTGGATCATCAAAATTATCAACTCAAAGAGAACTGTAAAAGACATTAAATAGAAGCTTCTTACTGGAGCAACTTTGCATTATAACTAAACCATGCACCAGATCAGTTTTAATAAGCACATACCATTAATTGATGAGAAAAGCAAAGGAGAATACATAACACAATTTTCTTTTCCTGATACTTCGAAATCCATTTTTCGAAAAATTACCTGATTTGGGGAAACTGCTAAATGCTCCTATTAACTGCCCCAATTTCCTATCATGGAAACCTAGGTTGACATTAATCCACTCCCCAAATACTAACAAAGGGGAAAAAAAAAAACTAAGCCTCATACATAGTAAAGCAAAGCAAACACCAGACTCATCAGCTCAAAACCGGAAAATTGAATTAAAAAGAAGAAGCAATTGAAATTAGGTTCAGCTGACTACAAAGTTCATTGATTCCACCAACAAAAATGCTCTAATCTATCATCACAAGTTCCTAGCTTTCTCTTTTTTGATTTCACAGCAACAAAACAAAGATCGTAAAGAATGCAAAAAAAAAAAAGAGAAAGAAACTGCAATTTTTTTGTTTAAGTAAAACAATACCTTTCTTTGCGTTCTTGAATATTCTTCATCTGAGCTCTATAATGATTCTCGATAAACTGTTTAGCAGCAGCCACTTTCTCCATCGTCAAGCTTGACCCTAACACCTCCTCTTCTCCACTCTCTTCTTCCTCTATACCCTCCATTTCCCCTCTCTCCCTCTAAAATCTCCCGTTCTCCGTCTTTCTCTCTCTCTCTCTCTCAGTATATATATTTATATATTTCCTCTTCTAAAAGCTTTCAACTTTTTTCTGTATATCTCTTTACTTAAAGAAAGATAAAAACTTTTTGATTTACTGCAACAGCCAACGAAGAGAGATGATGGAAGAGAAAACAGAGAGCTCTTTCACTGATTTTCCTCTGAATCTTCTACTTCCACTCTCACCATCCTTTGCTGTTTATACTCAATAAAAATCATCCACGTGGATAGATACCATCATGGCTGTGTGTTGATTCTTGTTTTGGAGCGGGTTCAGGGTGGGACTGGGAGCAGTGGAGGATATGTTTTTATTTTATTTTTAAGCAATAAATTTAGCGAGTGTTGTCAGCGTAGGAATGGGGGGAAAGAAACTCTCACGCGCGGCGATGAAAGCGTGAATTCCCTTCGAGATGTGGTGGAGAGAGGTGTAGTTTTCCGGTCATAAATGATTATTTAACACATTTTAGGACAAGAAAGCTACAATCGGGCCCACTGGGTTCTGGGTTGTGATTGGACAGTGCCGCTCACTCGCCTCGAATACAATGTGGGTTTTTGTGTGTTTCTTTTTTTTTAATTATCTGGTCAGTGATTGGCTGTATTTTGCTGCTTAAAAAAACGGGTTGATCTATTGTATTAATGCTCACACAGAAACTCACTGTTTGCATTATTGTTTGTTCCCTTTGATCTTAGTTGTAACAAAAGAAATTCATATACTGAAATCTTACGACAACCTTAACATGCTGCTGTCTTTTATATTTTTATATATATAGTAACAATATTATTATTTCCCTTTAAAGATTATAAAGGTCGTAAAAAAATCATGGATTCTTCACTTAAATTATTATTTATAAGAATATTTACCAAATACAATAGTTTGATGATTTCTATGCTTTAGAACTTACAACTCTAGACATATTTAATTTAATTGATTTGTGTAATTATTTATTTCAATGAATTTTTATAATTAATTCGTGTTTTCATTTATGTAGAATATTATAATTTTATTTAACTTAAGGGGACTTGTTAATAAAAGCAATAAATATTTTGATAGTGAATAATTTTTACTGAAAAAAAATTAAAAATCCAATAGTTAAAAAGGGGAGCTTCGAAAATTACTTTTTTTTATTAATTAATGTTAATACTGTGTTAACTAGATATTTAAAATAACTGATTATGGTATAAATATATAAGTATTAAATCATTGAGTACAATAAGGTAACATAGTAATTAAAGCTGCAGTCAAACACTCCTCTCCTAATATTTTAATTTAATTAAAAAGAAAAATAAGTTGTTATGTTTAATACATATATTTTTTGTATTAATCAATAAATTAGAGTTAAAATTATGGTGACTTGACTAAAAGAGAACATATATGATACAATAATTAAGTAACACAGAAACCGGTAAAATCTAATATCGGTAATCTAGGATTCTAAATGAGATGTACTTTTTGGACATGTGAGGGTAGGAAAGATTACCTGTATCTATGCAGGCAATATTGTCTTAAAAAATAATAAATTTTCACAGTGAAATCTAGCTGTTAAACCAGCAACACTCTGCCATAGAACTCATATATGATATGTATATCTCATGTGTGGTGAGTTGTACCATAATTAGACCAAATGATTCAGTACTCCAAAAAAAAAACCCAGTTCACCTGGGTCTCTCAACTTGTCCATTTTTTATTGGACAATGACAGTTCTCGGTCATGTGATGACATCCCACATTAATGGGTCACTTTTGTAGTATTTCAGTGTTTTTGTTTACAGATGAGAAAATCATTGAAGTTGTACATCTTCTAAAGGTGGGTGACATGAGAGAAATAAAAAATTGTAAACAAAGAGTGGGGGGAAATGAAATTGTTTTATCTTCCTTTCATGTTTGACAGCATTTAGGACAGGCAGTTTAGCAGCAGCTCTAAAAAAGACAGCTGTTCCATTTGGTGGAGTGGGCAAGTTTTCAGAAGAAAAAAAGCCCTGTCTGTGGTTGCCTTTGTGCAATCAATCTAATACTTTTTGCAGTGTAAGAAGAACAATAGCTGCAATTTTAGTTTCAAATACGAGGTAGTGAAAATTGCTTAGACTACACTGTAACTCTCCTTGAAGCTTTTTAATGTCTTGAAAATTAATGTTAATTTTAGTTATAAAGCTTTTGTCATATAAATTGATCTTTAGTATATTTATTTGCCCTTGAAATCCCAATTTTTAACCACAAAAAGTAAATTATTCCATGAAGACTAAATATCTTTTTAAATTCATAATTATTTCTTTACTATTTTCATAGAAAATTAAAATATATATCATCACTGTACTCAACACGATAGATGAAGCAATTAGGACTTAAAAGCAAAACCAAAACTTTCTTCGAATAAAACGATAACCTTTTGGACCATTCGATCAAAACAAAAGGGTAAAATTTCATCATTGGGCTGTTTAGAACATTTTAAGCCTGAACAAAACAGAGCCCAGGTAGTCCTCCCCTACTCTCAATCACCAAAATCGCCAATGGTAATAGCTGATAAGCAAAGAGGTTTCAATATGAAAGGGAAAGGGGAAGTTGCAGAAACACATTGGGGGGGGGGTACCTTATTACAGGCAACGTGCTGTTACAGCTGACAGAAGTGCTCATGCTTGTCTTTTCCACATGTTTACGTTTTCTTTCTTTTGATTACTGGAATCTCGCTTGTTTGATTATAAAGATTGTCTTCCGGGATCATTGTCTGCAAATTTTCAATCTATATGATATTTTGAATTTAGCTTCTTCTTCTTCTTTTTTGTCTCCTGTTGTAGTGGATGTGATTATTATGATATCATTTAAACTGGACTTTGTAGGAGTTGATTAACGTAAACCTTTCATGGATATTTAAGGAACTAAGACATGTAAGTTTACTAATGGGTTTACTAATGGGTCTTTTCTCTCTATTTGACTTCCTCGTTGTTATCGCTGGAGCTCTTTCCTCTTGTTAGAATAACACCTAACTTGTATAAAACCAGTTACCATACATTTTTCTGCTTAAAGCTTTCTATATCATGATATCGACATGTTTTAATCATGTAATGGTTGCTATAATTGCCTAGTTCCCATGCAGATTGCAGCCCAATGCCTGTCTGAATCAGGCAATTCAAGGCAAGCTATTTTGCATAACTATACAATTTCATTATAAACGTGGGGTTGACAGCTAAAACTGAAATCTCATATTTTTTGGGCATCATACACCACGAGAGTGGTAGATTTAACGTGAAAAGAATATTTGGTTTGTTGAAGAATGTTCAGACAAAGACAAATCAATAAAACAGGGGCGTTTGAAGTCATCCAAGAAAGATTACAGGTTTGACTAATAAAAGATGTTATGCCGTGAAATTCGCCAAGGACTTCAGCATTCCTATGTTTTTTGAGTCTTGGGGATGAAGTCACCACGACAGCTATTCATTTATTTGTTTAATAAACCAATAAATCAGGTGATAAACTTGCATCTCCTGTCCTATTAGAATCATTTTGATTTGTCGTGTAGCTTGTAAATTTAATACTTAGTTGCGATTGTATGTTAAGTATTAAAATAACCATAAAATCACCAGGCAACCTAACCAAGGGCATAAGCTCATACTGTTAATATAATAACATATGAGAAAAATGAGAAAAACAAACAGTGCTAAAGCTTGAACCATATTTTGATTTTAAGCTGGTCTTGAGGGGAGATATGCAAAGATAAATCTGAAAGGGGCACTCCCAAAGTAATGGTAACAAAAATGGGCCTAAAGGGTCCCTTCCATTCATTTAACTCAACAGGCTAAGTTCGCTCATAACAACACTGACATAACAATGGCACCAATATCACCCGCCACGGTTCACAACAAAATTCAAGAAGAAAAGGAAAATTTTCATATAACCTTGTTTCAAATTGAACATCTAAAAGAATAATTTTGATGTTTGATTTCATTCATATTCTTTATTCCATAAATTGAAGCAGTATAGAACCAAGGAATACACATATCTTTAATGTCAGTAAAAAACCTAACAGGCTAACACTGTAACTCAAAACTAAATAAATGTTTCATTCGTTGGAGGGAACAAATATAGAATTTTACACATCCCTTCAGACAAATTTACAATTAATCCCTACAATAATCTCATACTACCTTGCAAAAAAAATGAATTTATAATCTTTCAAAAGAACAAATATTGGATACTCTGCCCCCCAAATTCCATTTTTGTAAATTACAGAAAAGCAGTGCCAGCAAGACCATGATGTAAAAGATTATGAGCAATAGCATCTCTAGCTTTCATCGAACTTACCGATTTCAAAGCAACTTCAGGGACCATTCCATCATCAGCAAGCTCAAATTTCAAGTCTGGGTCGATCCCTTCATCCATCATTTCACAAATATTATGTAAAACACAACAAGCTCCCAGCACAACAGGCAAATCCTGTAACTTAACCTCTGTCCTTTTCTGCAAACAACACCACCTCCCTTTAAGTCTCCCAAATGCTTCCTTAGCAACCTTTTGAATCTCCCCAATCTTTTCATTGAAAGCATGTTGTGTCCAAGTCAAATGCTGTTGTGTGTAAGGAACCAAAACCCAATCCATTAATGGATACCCTGAACTCCCAACAATCCAAACTCCTTTTAGTAATCCCCCATTTGCCCTTTGATACAAAGCCGATTTTTCAAGCACTTGATCATCGGTCATCGAACCCGGCCACCCTATACAAACATCTGTAAAAACTCCCCTAGGATCGACCACGCCTTGTACGGTTATCGAGTACGAGGTTTTCTGGTTCCGCTCCGTGTGTCTCTTGTTGAAATACGCCGCCACGCTTATTTTCGGTGCGATAATCGGGATGTGCGTTGTGTACATTGATCCGACGACGTTTGGTATCCCCGAAATGCCCTCGAACTCTTCTTTTATTTTCCGCAAGGAATCCTCTTCTGGCCAATGTAAGTATTTCGGCATCAAAACGCTGCGTATTGCCGAACAGACTTCGAGGACCAGCTTATGACACGTCGAGATGCCTAAACCGAACCGTTTCGAAACCAGCCGTAACGGTTCGCCTGTGGCTAGCCGCCAAATGCAAACCGCCACTCTTTGCTTAACGGGGATCGCGTTCCGTAACGTCGTGTCTTCTTTGGCGATAACGGAGTTGAGTTCTTCGCAGATGAGCTCGAAGGTTGACTTGCTCATCCTGAAAGCCTTCTTGAATTCTTCTTCGGGGTAATCGGGTCGGTTGCAGTCATCCCACCAAGCCTTCGATCTGTCTTTCACCCATAATCGCCTTTGCTGACCCGACCCGGATTGTTTGTTCTGTTGGTTGGGTGATTGGTTTTCCGTTTGGCTAACGGCAGCGACAGCGACGGATGCCGCCATGGTTCGGGACTTCTTCCGCTTCACACGGTCGGTTTCGTCGATTTCGGAGTAGTAGTCTTGGAGATTGGTGTAAAATTCGAGCATAGTTCGAGTTTTTCTCTTGTGATTGGACTCCAAGATCGATTTCTCTTCATTGGATGCTTCGTTTTGCTCTTCATGGTCTCGCTTTTCTTGCTCTTCAAGCAACAGTAGAGAAGTGATAATACCGTTCAAATCTTTCTTCTTGGGTTCATTGTCGGTGGAACAGCTGTCTTCATCGTCGGAAAATGTTTCCTTCCGTCGTCGCTTGTAATTCTCGCCGTTAATCATTTCAAAGCAAGAAAGAGTGAGGAAAAAACAAAAATTCGTTCTTTGGGGAATAGCAAAGCTGGGCGTTTTATATATGAAAAGAAAATGAAAATAAGGGAAAACATTTAATTAAAACAGGCGAAATTTTAAATAAATTAAAAAATGAATTTTACTTTTGGTAAACTACATAATTGGTCACTCAACTTTCATAGATTCTCATTTGGTGTACCATTTGCTAAAAGGGCATTGCCGTTAACAAATATTTTCATTTTGGTCACTCTCAGTTATAGAGGTTGACGAAAATTCTATTTGGCACATCAAATCATTCTTTTTATTGTCCACATAAGTATATAATTTCCACCTCATTATTCTGGCTCTGTCTCTTTCAATCTTCACCCTCTAACGCATTTCCTCCACTTTGCTCTAACTCAAACCAACTTCCATGAAACCCAAAATCTCAACCACTGATCCCATCATCCACAACCATCCTCAATTACCACCGTCAAAACCAACCATCACCCACCTACACCACATAAATATAGTTAGAAACCAATGCCATCGACGACAAGATTTGTAGATTGAAACTGTTTTCAATTATGACTTAAGGGGTAAACTTAGAAGGGTTTAAGCCATTCTTTGAAGAACAAAGACAACAAATATATATCTTAAATATATATATAGAGAGAGAGAGAGGGAGGAGATTTTGGGCTATTGAACAATTTTGCCCGATCAAAGTTTCGATGCTGAAGAAAGGTGGTTCTCATGGTGTTGCTAAAACAATAAGGGATAAAAGGAGTGCAACTTAGGTGTTTCAAGGAGATTTGCTCCGATAAAGTGAAATAGGAGGATGAGAAAAGCATTTTAGTGATGTCGACAATTGGAGATGGTCGCTAGAGAAGAAGCGGACATGACATCACAACAATGTTCTTTAGGGTTTCAAAAAAAGAAAATGGATGATAAGATATCCAAGATTATATTATGAGATATTTTTTGTGTTTAAAACAAATAATGAGGTGGAAATTATGTACACATGAAAATAAAATAAAAAATGAGTTGGCATTCCAGGTAAAATTTCCGTAGCCCTTAAAATCGACTGTGACCAAAATAAAATATTTGCTAACAACGGTACCCTTTTTGCAAACTTTTCTTTTAATGCTCGAAATGAAAATATACAAAAATTGGGTGACTTAATTGTGCAATTTATCATTTTGTTTTTCTTTTCTTGTGGGGTTTGGAAAGTGTGGGGGAGAAAGGTATGAAAAGATTGAAGTAAGTGTGAACGCAAAGAGATTCAATCATTCAATTTCAATTGTGTGTTTTTGTGGGCAATTTTATATAAAAAGCAAATTCAAATACGATACATGTATTTAAAGAATAGAATAATATTGGAAAGAATTAATCATAAGAAATAAATTCAGCTGGTAAAAAGAGAAAAGTTTTAAATTTTTAACTACTTCCAAATAAAAAATTTAAATTATAGGCATGAACGAAGCTTTAAAATATTATAAATGAATTCGGTTTTCATGTTCAGTCTACGAATTTCATCAAAATTCAATTACAACCCACTTTATAAAATAACCAATACACTATTTTTTCTTATAAGAATAATTAATAATTAAATGTAAAATGCTTCCTTAAAATAACATTGCATTAATTGTGTTACCTAAATATTTCATCAATCATGTTAAATGCATTAATAATTAAAAAAACTAAAAGATATTTCATTAAAATTATTAAAATTAATGGTTATAAACACCAATAATTTACTATATAATTTTCATAATAAATAAACAGAAAGTCAAACCTTACAACTTTGGATGAAGGCGCCAGCCAACAAAGGGTTGCAATTTGTAAATAGGAATAAACATTTTTTAAAGAAAAATAGCGACCAGTGTGAACGAGGCCTTTTACTTTTTTTAGTTAAACTGTTTAGATAAGGAGGTGGTAGGCGCCTAGGCGGTAGGTGTGGGACGGTGGCCTTAGATTGCAATTAGATTACGTGGATTTTCCTATTTTCTTTTCTTCTTTTTTATTTTGGGTAATTTCAGCTCTCTTAAATTTCAAAACTTGTTTGACAATAGGATATCTCCACATTTTATTTGTATAATTGGATAAAATTTTTAAAAAATATATATAAAATAAAAATAATTAATATCTCTGGTTAGTAACGGACAAAAAAGAAAAGGCACGAAAATGGTTGTGAAATTTTTAGGCCCACAAATCAGTGGCTTGAGTCATGGCAGATATCCATCTTAATTATTAAAAAATATATGCTTGGCTTGGCTTGATGATACTTTCACATTAAAGTTGACATTTATAATCATATTATAAATATTTTATTTCATATTGGAATGAATTTTCGGAACAAGTTTGTCAATACTTATACATTGTTAGTGTAGAAAATGATAAATAATGTTCAAAAATATATATTAAAATGATGATTATGTTTTATTTGTTTTTAATTTTTTAAATATGTTTTGAGAGACATATTATTTTAATTTTATTAATTGAACTTTTACTCTTATATATAAAGGAGCAAAAGTGCAAACATTCCAGAAGAATCTTGATTTCTTTTGGTACAAGTAAAAACATTACGCCTGCCTGGATGGAATCAAGGATAAAACTAAGTCTAAACTTCAGTAGAATCTATTTATTTATTTATTTTTAGGCTATGCATAAATGCAGTATTTCGAAATTTATAATAAAATTAAATGAGGTTTTGATTAATTTAACAATTTTGGTGTTTTAAGTTAAAATTAGTGAATTTAATTTGATTTTAAAATAATTTTATAAATATAAAAAAAAATATTTTTTTAAATCAATGTATTCATCATTAACAGTAGTAATTAATCCCCATGAGTGAGGATTGGTTAAGAGATAGAGGTAACTAACTATCGCATTATATCATGGGTGTAGAGTTTTAGTTTTGCAATCTGTACGGTCTTAGCCAATTTTTTTACTCAAAAACATTTAAGTCAATCTAATTCTCAACAATTGAGGATTCAAATAGAATTCCTCTAAAGCATTGATGCAAAGCAAAAGCAAAATTGAATGAATGCTTTTAAGAATTCTATTACTCAATGAAGTGATTTACAATGAGGGGAAGTTATAGTCGAGCATCCAAAATCAATGGTACAAATTGAAGTATATCAACGGCTAATATTAAAAGCTATCTACAAAATTAAATATCGAAGATTATAGAATTATATCTTCTAAGATTACAAATCGATTGCATATCTTCGAAGATTACGTTCCATATTTGTCATGCTTTGTAGATGGACCTTCAATCTCTACAAGCAACGAACGAGTTCGGTTAAGCCGAATGATCTCTTTAAACATACTAGATCGCACAAGTGTGTCATGGTTGCGGGCTCCCATACACAACACATGACAACTACACCATGACAAAAATACTACTATAATAATATTTATTAATTTTTAAATAATTTTTTAATTAAATTGATACTTAATTCATTAATTAATGTTGTTAACTAAATAAAAAAATTAAGTTTAGTAATGTATATTACATTACAGGGTTTTGACTAAAAAAGTAAAACTAAAACTAAAACACTCATCACCCAAATAAAGCTAAGTTCAAAAACAAGAAGAGTGTAAATTGGAATTTCAAGAAGTCTAAAATGAACACAGATAACGAACTTAATTGCTTGATTACTGGTGTGCTGCTGAATGAATGTTACTTGATTTAGTGAAGAGGGGCTCAAGTGGGGTACACAAAGGTCACCATTTTTCAACATTTACTGCTACTTTTGTTTCTGCCAAAATTTGAAAATAAGAAAAGGTGGCCAAGATTTAAAGCATAACGTTAACTGTCTGCTTCGATTCTCTGGGACCAGTTCAGAAAATCAAACCCAAAATAGGTAAACAGTAAAAACGAGATTGGGCAAATCTGAAAGGCACATGCATAGTCAACCATGCGTGTCTCTTTTTGACTTTTTGTATGCATGAAGTTTCGATTAGTAACATTAAAAATGAGGGTGCAGTGGCAGTGAGTAGTTGTTGAATGAGTCTTTTACCTAGAATAAAAGATTGCAGGCAGCGTGCATGCTTCCAAAGCTATTAATACAAGATAGACAATATTGCAGGTGGATGGATGGTCCATGAAACACTTAACGTGTCAAATGGTCGAATTTTCCAAATCTTTGGTGGGTTTGGCAAAATCCCAAATGCCATTCATATTCATTTAATCATTCAATTCTTTCAAATAAAGTTAAAAGATGATCCTCATTTCCCGGCATGTACATCCTTAACTAGATAAAACCCCATTAAAGATTATTAATAAATTAAGGAAATCTCAAATTCCTGTATTCGATTATGTTATGATTCCAGAATATGCAAAATGTATGAATGAATATCTAAGCCCATGTCTATCACCATTTTTCTTTCTCTCCAATATTCAATTAAGAGAAACTCTAGAATTTGGTATGGTATGTTGGCGGCTATGGAAATTAGTAAGAAAATAATTTCTTTTTCCAAAGACATTAATCATGGTGTTGATGAAATTGTGGGTTGATTTCGATGAAGCATATCTTAGTAAGTCGGGAAAGAGTTTTAAGTAAATTGGGTGGATATCATCACGTAAAACTTAATATTAATCTAATGACAATGTTTTAATTAAAATATGCTCTATATTTGCTCTACAATGAAAATAACTCTTTTGAAAAATGTATTTTTATTTTTGTGCTCAACATTTGTAGATAGAAACATTTGAATTTATTTTCAAGGGATTTTCTTTGAAATTTAAATGATAATGGGATTAATGTTGAATTAAGAATGAATTTAGAAATTTGTACCATCACTTAAGCGAAATTGTGAGTTTAGGGTGATGGGATACTATTAGCCCAGGTTTACAGGAAAATCGTACTTGAGATTGATAATAAATTAATGCTTCATATGCTGAATGGAGCAAAGGAAGACGCCAGTAATTTTTCTTTGGCCGAAAGCATACATGAGTTAAATCAAACACGTCTACTGGGAGGCAGATTTAGTGGCCGATTACATGGCTAGTTGGCCCAACAATGCACTAGGGGTCAAACACACATTACTTGCTGGTCGTATGGAAATTACATATGGGAGATAATGTTGTCTTTAGTTTGATGTAATACAAGGCTTTGCCTTCTTTTCTACCCCAACAAAATGCATGCGCAATCATCTCTCTTCTTTTTCTAAAACAAACTCTCTGATTTGTCTCTAAAAGTAATCAAGCTCTAAATCTAGTTTGCTAGGTGGCTTGCCGTTACACTTTCCTCTCTTCCTTTCCTTTTTCTTTGTCCCTTTGTTTCTATCCTTTATGAAAAGTTAAGCCTTGAACTGTGGTTCAGTTATCTACTGGCCTCAGGGATGGATCCATTGATGGGATGCTACTATCCATTGATGGTTAGTAGCTCTTTTCTCCTCTTTTGCAATAGAGATTTTATTTATTTATTTATTTATTTATTTATGGAGGAGGATGAGATTGTTGTGAAACTACGTGACTAATTAGTTTGGTCGATGTTATCTTTTTCTTTTTCTTTTCTCTCCTTTCTTTGTACTTTTTTTCATCCTATTTTCTTAAACCTTTCCCTATTTTCTATTTTCGGTGTAATTTCTTGTCTTTGTTCTTTTTATTTTTTTTCTGTTTTATTTTGTCACTAAATTTGACTCTTTCGTTGCGACAATAGGGATATAGTTGATCCACGGATTCAACGCTCTCACACGCGAGTTTATGCATGTACCTGTCTATAAGTCTTGTTTCCAAACATTTGTTGTTGATTTGGTTTGAGTTCTGAGTTGGGTTTTACGTGATCTTGAGCTCTATGTTTGGGGTTCTTTTGGTCCCCATTTTTGATCGCCTTCAGGCAATGTACTTAATAGCTATATACTACAAGTATTGGCCACCTTTTTATAAGGAAGGATGTTTATGTTAAAAAAAATTAAGAGAAATGATTTTCATAAGCAACAAAGCCTATAATCACTCACTTTTTTTCCAAAACTAAGTTCAATGTGAGATTCTAACATGTGAGAGCTTATTATATAGACAGAAAAAATAAATAAAGAGACGCAAAATAGTAAGGAAAAACATTGAACAAAAAAATTATAACATACTTCATTTTCATGTCCTTGAAGTCTATGCTTCTTCAGTTTTTGTAATAACTTTCTTCGTGTAGCCTTGCTGAACAACTGGAAATCCGTATCAGCATTAGCCATGCACACATACTTGGCTTTCGATCCTGTTAGATATATCATATTGATAAATTAAAGGTATTGTTATCTTTGAATGATGCTAAAAGATCAACACATGCATATATTATTCTCAAGATTTTGTCCACTAACTCTGAAAAAAACTTAAAAGGCACCTCTTGCACCAATGAAGAAACGAACGTGGTGGAAACTCATGACTGCTAAAGAGCTGGTTTAGATCCAAATGGCACCTTCATTGCCTATGAGTCATTTATAGAGGTCATGTGTCCAAATCATACATGCGCTAGTTTTTTAGCAGCCATGTTACTATGCACTCTTACTTTTTAGTGGTCAGAGTGTCTACTCTTTGACCACCAACTCAGACAAATTCTCAAACTTTATTCAAAGTTTATTAACATGATACTCTAAAATAACCGTATGCAAAATTTATTTTAGATGACGCATTCAAGCAAAATAAATTCAATGTCTGATGTATCTTTTATCTGTAAAAGTTCAATAATTATTATTTGGGATCTAATTATAAATTTTAAAAAATTTCAAACATCTAACAAAACATTTAAAAGTTTTGCTACTGTGAGAGAAACGTGTAAATAAAATTAGGTGAGAAATTCAATTTTTTTTAAAAAAATAAATATAACTTATCTATTTTTATTTGAAAATTTTATAAAAAAATATCTATTTTTATATTTAAAAAAAACAATCCAGAAGGATGCATATTTCTCTCAAGAAAAGATCCACTTTGTTTAAAAAAAAAAAAAACCTATCCAGCCATATATAAATAATGGTGGGGAAGTTATAGTTAGAATCCACAAAGGAAAATAGCTTTGCTCTAATTTTAGTTCCTTTAACATCGTCTGAACTGATCCATCCAACCATTCCAAGGAAGAGCTGAAGTTGAAATATCAAGCTTTTTGATTTGATCGGCTGATGGCCAAATGCTCTAATTATAGTAAAAAATAAAACAAACAATAAAAACTGCTGATAAACTCAAATGGCAGCCATTTTTTCATTTTCCTTTCGTTTTACAATACAGTTGTTGAAGGAACGGGCCAGGTCAAATTGCCTAAAACAAGGCAATGGCGGAAATAGATTCTTAAAAGTTCATTTCATGACCAAATATCGCATTGCATTGCGTCTAAACACCGGCAGAAATAAGCCCCTCGACTAGGCTTTTTCTCCCTTCCCATCTTTCTTTCTTTCTTTTGTCTTACAAATAAAATATTATAAAAAAAAAGTTGTATATCGGGAGGTGGAGGGGGGCGTTTGTGACGGTGGTGGTGCCGGTGACAAAAGTTCTGGATTTGTTCCCTTGAGATATGGCTCCTCCTTTCTCATCTGATGATAATATACCGACCAACACCACTGCGGTGGCCATCGACAAAGATAAAAACAGCCCACATGCTGTACGTTGGGCTATTGATCATCTCGTGGCCTCCAATCCCTACATCATCTTGATCCATGTTAGGCATAGAAACCGTAGGTACCCTCTCTATTTTCTCGTAGTAGTATTATTGTTATTATCTTCGTTGCCTTGTGACGCAAGAAAAGAGTTAGTGAATTTATTTATCTTAAACTTTCTTTTTTCTGGTATATTTTTGTTCTTGAATCCAACATGCAGTGGGTGAAAGCGAATCTGATTACGACATAAACCAGCTTTTCATTCCTTTCCGCGGCTACTGTGCACGCAAAGCGGTAAACAATCATCATGCAGAACAGTATTATAATTGTTTGTAATCAAATCTCAAGCTGATATCCAATTTTTCATTGTCAAGTTCAGATTCAATTGAAGGAGGTTGTCCTGGATGATGCTGATATCTGTAAAGCACTTATGGACTACGTGAACAAAAACTTGATTAACAACCTAGTTATTGGCGGAGCAACAAGGAATGGTTTATCAAGGTTAAGCAATATAAATTTTTTTTTCTTCTTTATTCAAGCTCGAATTTATGTCTTTTCATCATTTTCTAACGATCAAAGGGGTTCAGTTATTTGACGTATAGGAAATGCAAGAATGATATTTCGGCAAGCTTGATCAAAAGTGCACCAGATTTTTGTTCTGTGTATGTGATTTCCAAAGGTAAGATACTGACAATGCGTACGGCACAGCGACCTATTTCGAACACTGCTACCCCACCAAAGGCACCAAGCGGAATGCCACCGCCGATTCCGTCGGATCAATTTGAAGACGATGGAAGCAGGTGAGGGAAATTTGGTTTTACATTGTTGTTTATTGATTGGATATTGGTCCGTTGTTGACATTATATCTAAAACAGAGCATATTATGCGAGGGGAGGGTCGAGAAATGCAGGAGCGGATAGAATGTCAGTGGATAATACCCCGAAAGCCCCTATGCGTGACCGTGACAGGCAAAGAAGCTCGCCAGCAAATCTGTCATTTGACATTGATTCAGCTATGCGAGCGGCACAGCCTTCATCTAGCCAAGATTCTTTGTCTAGTGACTCGAGTCTTCCAAACAAACGTTCCCATGGATCTATCGATTTTTCAGACCAAAATTTAGATTTTTCTGTGATTTCCGGTCCCTCTACGGGGCAACTCCCGCAAAGCTCTGTAAGAAGAATTGACAGATAGTGAAATTTTATTCTATTTTACAGTAAAGCATTGGCTGTTTAATGGCAGAATTGCTAAGATTCATGGCCGTGAATTGCAGCGAGACATAGAAGCTGAACTGAGAAGGTTGAAGCTTGAACTTAAGCAAACCATGGATATGTACAGCACAGCTTGCAAAGAAGCTCTTACAGCCAAGCAAAAGGTAATCTTATACCAATATAGTCTCAACTTTTAAATTTCTATCAATTAAAGCAACAAGATAATACCAAGTGTCAATAACACTAATTTGAGAACATAATTAATGGACTTTTTCAAGTCCAGGCTAATGAGCTTCATCAGTGGAAGATGGAGGAGGCTCGTAAGTTTGAGGAAGCAAGGCTAGCTGGAGAGGCAGCCCTTGCCATGGCAGAGAAGGAGAAGGCTAAGTGCAAAGCTGCCATTGAAGCAGCTGAGGCAGCTAAGAGGCTAGCAGAGATGGAAGCACATAGAAGAAGACAAGCAGAGCTTAAAGCCAAGAAGGAGGCCGACGAGAAGAATCGAGCTTTGAATGCTTTGGCTCATACTGATGTTCGGTATAGAAAATATACCATTGAAGAAATAGAAGAAGCTACTGAAAACTTCGAAGCACATAATAAGATCGGAGAAGGAGGCTATGGACCTGTTTATAAAGGCAAACTTGATCACACTCCGGTTGCCATCAAAGTTTTAAGACCTGATGCTGCTCAAGGAAAGAAACAGTTCCAGCAAGAGGTTAGCTGTCAATGTTGGGATATCAAACAAGGATTATCATGTTCTTAAGATCATTTAATTTCAGTTGGAAAAGACCAAACAGGTTGTTGGCATGGTTATCTTAAGCTAATACTGTGTTACCTGTACAGGTTGAGGTTCTTAGCTGCATGAGACATCCAAACATGGTCCTTCTCCTTGGTGCCTGCCCTGAGTATGGATGCCTGGTATATGAATACATGTTCAATGGCAGTTTAGAGGATAGGCTGTTCCGAAGGGGCAATACTCCTCCACTTTCATGGAGGAGACGATTTACAATAGCTGCTGAAATCGCGACTGCCCTTTTATTCCTTCACCAAGCAAAGCCAGAACCACTAGTGCATCGGGACCTTAAGCCGGCTAACATTCTCTTAGACAGAAATTATGTGAGCAAAATAAGCGATGTCGGCCTAGCACGGCTAGTTCCACCTTCTGTAGCTGACAGTGTGACACAATATCACATGACTTCAGCTGCAGGGACATTCTGTTACATAGATCCGGAATATCAACAAACAGGCATGCTAACAACTAAATCAGACATATATTCCCTTGGAATAATGCTGCTTCAGATTATTACAGCCAAGCCTCCAATGGGTATTGCTCACCATGTTGGAAGGGCCATTGAGAAAGGAACTTTCGCCGATATGCTTGATCCAGCGGTACCAAATTGGCCAGTTGAAGAGGCTTTATCATTTGCTCAATTAGCACTCAAGTGTGTGGAGCTGAGAAAGAGGGACAGACCAGATCTTGGCACTGTCATAGTGCCGGAACTTAACCGATTAAGAGACTTGGGAAGTAGCTCTGACTCGCATAGCCATGGATGCCAGGGTAACAGCGGTGGTTATAGCAGTGATGGTAACACCGGTGCTAATGGTCGCAGTTCGAGGTCGATGCTGTCAGCAGATAGTCAGGTTTGAGACTTATCTATCATTATAGTCAGGTTTGAGACTTATCTATCATTCACATTAAATTAGATGCATTGCTTGAAAAGTTTATGTATTTCAAATCGTAGCCAAATAAACAGAAGAAACAGGAATAGTTACAAGACTGTCTTCAGACGAGTGACTATTACTCAAAACCTGGTTTACTTACATAGTTTTGTTGTGTAATGGCTAGGAATCATTGACTAAGACTGCAAATTCTGACCCTTAAGAAACGGCAAACTGTAATGAAGATGGCACTAACTGAAGTTCCAACATAGATTGAAGGACTGAGAGAAAGAAACTGCTTGCATCTAAAGAGAAACAAGATGAAGAGGGATGGATGGATGCTGGATTATACAATATAACATAGGAAATGTGTATATTTACAGGATCATTTTAGTACTTACAAAAAGCTGCTTTCGGAAATTAAGCCTTATTAAAATTACTTCATGTTTGTGCTTGCAGAACAATTAGCAGCTTTTTTTTTTTTTTTAAATTTATCTTTAAGAATTGAAAACTTACTTCCCGTCTTATATTTAGATGTATAATATATGAAAGTCGTTCGTTAGTATCACAAATCATAATTATACACACTGAATCATCTAATAACACAGGTATTTTTTTCTTGTTCTGGATGAACATGGCCTGACAATTAGTTCCATGCTGGCCTAGAACAATTAGTTCCAACTCATACAAAATGCTGCTACAAGCAAAGAATTCCCTAGAAAGCTGCAATGAGGAAAAGGAGAATCAGGAGAGCCCTCTTATGAAAGAAAAGCACAAACAATGAATAAAGTTTTAAGGGTGACATATTAAGCAAAGGTGAACTTATGTTAAGAAAAAAGGTATAGAATGGTATTACCAACCAAGTTCAGCTTTGGATTCCCCCCTGCCATGAAAGCGAAAGCTTCAAAAGCCAAGCAGATTAGCACTAATGTATTTTTAACCATCTCATTCGATGTCTACTTTTTTTCAGTAGTATGATGTAATGCAATTATATTTGAAGGGTTACCAATTTCAAGCTCTTTAGTAATCAATGCTACCTGGTGTTATTATGTGTCCAAATTATTGGTCATTTCGTTGTTTAATCCGATCTGTTTAACAATTGAAAAAAAAAAAGTTGTGGAAGTAAATCTTTCACTTTACAGCAAAGCATCATAAACCATCATTAAGGAAGAATCTAAACCAGACTTTTAGAAGAGCCATACACACGCTTGTATAAAGGTGCGTAGTTTTCATTTGGCATTTGTGTCGGTAAAGCTTCAGAACATATAGCCATAACTGGTTTCTTTCAACTTATGTTACAAGAAAACTAAAGAAATGGTGATGGGTCGAGTTTTCAAAGGAAGCAAATGGCTGAAAATAGGGATCATGGGCATGATCATGCTGGCTAGAGTAACATCCGAGCATGAAATGGGGACACCATCAGACGGGTCACTATGCATCAGCGAATGCACAACATGTCCAGTCATTTGTTCACCGCCACCTCCGTCGCAGCTGAAGTCGTTTTCACCACCGTCACCATCAGTTCACGACTCACCACCTGAACCTGATTACATCCCACCACAATTACCTGATTCTCAATGCTCACCACCACCATTAGAATCGGTATCACTTCCATCTCCATCTCCACCTCCACCACGGCCACCCTCACCCCCACCCCCGCCACCACCAGCACCTTCATCGTATTCCTCAAAGGCCAGTCCACCACCACCTCGTTTTGAGTACTTCTACAACGCACCTAATGGTCAAGGGCCACCTGCAATAGTAGGACCAATCCAGTATCCCTATCCTTACTACTATGTATCAAAGGCTTCCCCTCTTTCTTTTCAGGCATCCTTGTCACTTTTAATGCTGTTTTGTTTCACTGTTGTGTTATTGCGTTGTTGAAGGGTTGACCTTTATATGTACTTAAGGGGAGTAATGGTATCTCACAGGTAAATGTAGAGAAATCAAGAAGCCATTTGGCCTGTTCATTTTTTATGTTCGTTTATCATTCTATTTCTGGGGATGTTTAGACATAAATTAATTATAATATATCAGGTTTTTGTTATTCCTCATTTGTTTGGAACTTGTGCAAGTGTTCTTAATCTGTATGATTGTATATATTTTTCCATACAAATTAAAGATTTCATCTATCATAAATTTACAACTTAGCAACAACAATCACAATTCCTAAAAAATTAGTTTTCATGATTCTAAAGCATAAAGAATACCTATTAAGCTAATTAAAACATTTCATCATAATTTACATAAAATGAATTAATGTATATACATTGACGGTAGAATTTTAAGATGATTAAAAAATAAATGATATATTTCATTTTTAATCCCCTTAATTTGTAAAATTAAATAACTCAATCTATACTTTAATTCTGCATTTTCTAAGTTAAAAATAAAAAATAAAAACCAAATAAACTCCAAATTACAGTCTAATGTTCATCTTCGTAAGAATAGTTTAGGTTGGAATCAGTAAAAATAAAAAAAATATTATAATAATAATAATATATTAACACAGCCTTTTCTAAGTTAAAAAAAAAAGGGGTCCAAATCGGGTACCCGCCAGAATGCTGACATGGCCTGATATGATCAAGCTAACCGCTAACTCCTCGGAAGCCGAAGACTCACTACCAAAAAGTCATCCGGATCCAGAAATGTTCTAACTGGAAAAGAAGCTGTAGCAAACTAAAGTTGTACCGACTTTTTTTTTTTTTCAATCTCCTTTAAACCAAATTCCGGATCTGTTCCAAGATCCAGCAAACCATAATTTGGCAATGGTAATGGAGCCACAGAATGGAGACGTCGCCGTTTCCCTATCAGCGTCAGTGGCCTCCGCCATGGCCTGTCTCCTCCCTCTCGCTTCCGTTTCCCAACAGCCTTACCTCTCCGAGCTCCTCTCCTTCACTCTCGACCGCCTCCATAAGGTCTCTCTTCCTTTTTTCCTATTGTCTTTCTTGTTTTCTTCTTTTCTTGGTATAAGTTGTTTGATACTGAATTAAGTTTATTGTTCCTGAATGAGAAAGGAACCGGAGCTTCTTCGAGTTGACACGGAGAGGATTCAGAGGCAAATGCTAGAAGTGGCCGTTGGTAATTATCGCGCTTTCATCTCTGCTGCGGATGCGTTGGTTGCGATCAAAGAGGAAGTATCTTCTATCAATAAGCATCTTGAATCGATGGTAATGACCTTTCCTTTTCAGTTCATTTGATCATGGTATTATATAACTGAATAATAGTGGTACAGGCCACCTAGTGAATCTCAATTGTACTGGTTACCTTTGCTTATTAATATGAGAAAGAGCAAAAAAACTTGAAAAATAGCTTCAATTATCTTGTGTTAGAAAGTATCTTTGGATAATGCATGAGGGCATACACTGTGTTTTTTTTTTTTTTTTTTGGTTTTCCTGATGTGTTTGCTTCTCTTTCCCTGTCCCCATATTTATAATGGTGAAAGAAGGCAGAACTTGTACATCGGGTAAAGTTGCTTTACTTAAGAGGAGGAATCAATCACAATATCTCGTGGCTTTGCAGATAACTGTGATCCCAAACCTGAAATCCGGTTGCACAGAGTTTGTTGAATCTGCAGAACATATCTTGGAGAAGAGGCAGATGAATCCCTGCTAGGAAATCATAGTACTTTGCTCGAGTTACTTGAGATTCCTCAGCTTATGGACACTTATGTGCTTGAATAAATTGTATATGTTATTGAGACACTAATTGCTTCAAATGCACATCCTAGGATGCATAATTAAATTCAATTTTTCTGCAGATGTGTACGAAATGGCAATTATGATGAAGCTCTGGACTTGGAAGTATTTGTTTGCAAGCTCTCAACCTTGCACCCTAAGTGAGTTAACTCCTATTATTTCCTTGTCAAATTTGGAAGACAATTGACCGAGCTTTGCTTTTCCCTTCTTAAGAAGATTACCTGTTATTCAAGCACTGGCTGCAGAAGTTAGGCAGACAACCCCATCTCTGCTCTCTCAGCTTCTCCAGAAGCTTCGCTCTAATATTCAGGTATTTATTTGCAAGCTATGAGTGAAATTTTATTTTACTTGGAATTTAGTGAAGTACATGGTCCATGTATTGCAGTTACCGGAATGCCTTCTAATTATTGGATATTTACGCCGAATAGGAGTGTTTGGCGAGTATGAAATGCGATTGCGGGTAACTTTTTGCACAGCTACTTCATCAATTTCCAACTCCGTTCCCTTATTTATTTTTGGTCTTCATCATGTGTTGAAGTAATTGAGGGAGCAAATATAAAATAACTTAAATAATAAAAGGGAGGGACTGAATTAAAAAGAAAATAAAACTAACATGGATACATAGAAAATAACACCAAAACTTAAGAAAGCATTTACTTCCACTTTTATTTTCTTTTAACTCACGCATATAAATGAAGAAATTCATAGCCCATTTATAAGCTTCCTAAGCCGGTTTAGACTAGATATACATACAGTAATATTATTTGAATTTATGGATAAGATTATATGATTATAAGTTCAAAAGTTCTCTAAAAACAATGAAAAGATTGCAAAAGAAAAGAATCGGTGACTTCAACACTCTCTCATCAAACTTTTCTCATTCATTATTGTTTTTTATGTCATCTTATTGTGATAATGGATCAACAATTTAATTAGAAGAATCCAATCTTTCATATACGAAATTAAAAAAAAAATATTCGTATAAAATATAAAATTATCGATAATGTATCTCCATATTTTTCATTCATGAGTGAAAATCAAAATTTTCATTAATTAAATTAGAGCTTAATTGTTGCAATTCAATTGAAATAGCATAAAAAAATTATAGTAAAAAAGAAAAGTCGATGAGGGAAGTGTTGAAGTCACTGACTTCTCCCTTTCCCGATCTTTCTTACCATTTTAAGAGAACTCTTATCATCTAAGCTTATCCATAGATAAACTTATCCACAGATTAAAATGACATACTAACTCTCGCATATAAATGAAGAAATTCTTTGCCAATTTATAGGTTTCCTATGCAGTTTAGATTAAATATACATGCGTATAATTATAGATAAGTTTATCTATGAATAAGCTTAAATGACGATAAGTTCAAGAGTTCTCTAGAAACGGTAAGAAAGATCGAGAAAGAGAAGTCGTGACTTCATGTGTGCCCTTCTGACAGCATTACTTAATTTTTCAGTTTTTGAGATGCCGAGAAACGTGGCTCACTAGGATTCTTGCTGATGTGGACCAGAAAATGCTTATGAGTATTTAAAAGGGATAATAAGCTGTCATAGGATGCATCATCTTGATGTTGTTAACCAATATCGAGCAATTTTTTTCTGATGATGCATCTGGAAGTGAAGAGAACTATGATAGTGGGTTTCTTTTTGGTTGAGCCATGCATCAGATTAGTTGAGACCTTAAAACTCTTTCATGCTCCCAACGATAACAGAGGGTGGATCACTGTCAAGTATTCTGGATCAGTGTATGGTGAGAAAATTTTTCGTTTCTAACAAGATCACAGTCAATATCAGCTTGTATCAAAAGATTTTCACTTTTTGAGCGAACTTGAAAGGTAATCTGGTTTCAGATTTGCAGTAATGCTACTCTAAGACCACTTCATTTTAGAATAGGGTTAATTGTGCAAAAGAAACGCTGCTCCTAGGTGGCTGATTCATACCTCATATGAAACAAGTAACTTTGTTGCTTCCAAATTTGGTAATAGTCTGTTTTGTTCTTTCTTGTTGACACTTGACAGTATTGTGCAATAGGACTAGGTTGGGTTGGGCTGGATTTTCGAGGCTTGCTTCCATCTCTTTTAGAAGAGTAAATAAATAAACCTCTTTTTCTTGTTTCCCTAAACGGCATTTTACCTATATCTATGAGTAATTACATTGATTTTTTTTGAAACTAGGGTGTTCATTTTGTCAATTGGAGTGATTAATCTTCTCGTCACGGTATTCTCTAAAGAGATAAATAACAAGTATGAAATGAGCTCCATTTTCATAAGTGGGAATCTAAGCACATTATACCTCGTGATTAATTACATTGACTTTCACCCTTTACAGAGCAGTGTTGAATATATTCTCAAGGAATATGAAATCAGCGGTTGATAACTTTCAGGAATGCGGGAGGAAGTCAAAGTTAGGAATTTTTGTTTTATAATGTCCTCAGATGAGTTTACTTGGCTAAGTGTTACAGTTTGGGCTCACAACTTTTTCTGAACAATCTACATTTTGTTGATTAGTAACTTCTTGTGTTACTCGGCTCCAGTTAATTTTGGATTCACATCGTTGGGTTCCCCTGCCAGCCGTTGGCTTTTCAGCAACAAGTATTAGTGAAGATAGTCAGGAAGATGTAACTCCTCCATCTTATCTTATGGAACAGCACCGGTTGCAGTGTTAATTAACAGTAAGTTTGATCCATGCTTCTCAAAATGCTCAGTCTTATTTCTTGAGTCAAAGTTTTGAACATTCAAAGTTGGAGAGTGGTAGGTGATTTAGAGGTTCTCACTTCTAAATTCAAGCTAGTTTTATCCATAATACTCTTGTGTTAAGTGCAAAGGCAAAAGAGAACCGGTTTTTGTGTTTTAAATTAGAGTTTCGATGTTGGACCATAAGGAATTGAGGTGTTTCCTGTGTATCTGTCTTTTTTCATTTGATTGCTAGCTAAAACTAACAGAATTATACAAGTTATCTGCAAAAATACAAACTATCGTGATAATTTTCATTCAGTTACTTGAATCTTGTAAGCAAAAGCTTTTTATTTTTTGTTGTTATTAGAATATACTCATCCCTTGCCCATACCTTGCCCATACCTTTCCCATACCTACCCATACCTTGGAAAGGTCAAAGTTATGGGCACCAAATATTTATTTAGTGTTGGGCATGGAATAATAGCAATTTTTGGTCCCTAAGTGAATAGGGACTTTGCAAGGTGGCCCTTGAACCTCAACTATAAATAGGCCTAACCTTTGCTCATTCTAATCATCCCACATTTGCCATTCTCTACTTAAGGCATTGTTCTCTCTCCCTATTTGTAAAGTTTCACTTTGTGTTTTGGAGTGAAATATATTTGGTAGTGCCCGAGGACGTAAGCAAGATTTGCTGAACCTCGTTAAAATTCCGGTGTTCTTTACTATTTATTGTTCATATTTTGTGAGTGTGATTGTAGTGATTTATTGTGCTATTAAATTACGATAGAGGGATATTCTGGCTAGGAAAGACTTGGTACTTAAGTGATCCTCATGATCCACCTCTCTTTCCTGGGAATTGAACTTAGTGTGATTTTTTAGTCCAATAATTTTACTCTTTCACACGCTTCCGCACAACAATTGGTATCAGAGCCAGATTCGTACTTGGGGAATACGATCGTTTATAGTACTATTCACGTATACGATACTATTTACGTATACGGTACTATTCACGTATACGGCACTGTTCACGTATACGGTACTGTTCACGTATACAGTAGTTGAGATTGAGGAGAAAAATGGCAGTAGCATCGTCATCAGCAAGGACTACTGTGACAAATGCAAAATTTCAAGTAGAGAAATTTGACGGTACCAATAATTTTGGTAAGTGGCAATGTGAGATCCTGGATGTCTTATGTTAGCAAGAGCTAGATATAGCCCTTGAAGAAAAACCTGACAAGATGGATGACAAGGAGTGGGCCAAGATCAATAGACAGGCGTGTGGTACAATCCGCCTATGTTTGGCCAAAGAGCAGTAGTATTCTGTCATGAGGGAGACATCAGCGAAGAAGTTATGGGATACACTGGAAGAAAAGTTTCTAACGAAAAGTCTTGAAAATAGGCTTTATATGAAAAAAAAACTTTATCGATTCACGTATGCACCCGGTATGTCGATGAATGACCATGTGAACTCATTCAATAAAATTTTAGCAGACTTGCTAAATTTGGATGAGAAATTTGAAGATGAAGACAAGGCATTATTGTTGTTGAATTCCCTTCCTGATGAATATGATCATCTTACCACCACATTGCTTCATGGGAATGACACGATCACATTTGATGCAGTCTGTAGTGCGTTGTATAGATTTGAGACTCGAAAGAAAGATAAAAGAGATCACAGAGATACAACTGCAGAAGTCTTAACAGTAAAAGGTCGTTCACACAGCAGCAAATCTGGTAGAAGGGGAAAGTCCAAAGGGAGACCCGCCAAAGATGAATGTGCCTTTTGCCGTGAAAAATGGCATTGGAAAAAGAATTGTCCTAAGCTACAAAAGGGTAAGGCTATTTCTCATGCATATGTAGCGGAGCATGATGAGGAATCAGACTTTAACTTGGTTGGCATGGCAATGGCATGGCAATGGCATGTCAAACGGATGAGTGGATTTTGGATTCAGGATGTACTTACCATATGTGTCCTAATAAGGATTGGTTTTCTAATCTTAAAGAGATAGAAGGTAGAATTGTTCTTATGGGCAATGATAGTGCTTGTAAGACAATGGGAATAGGTACAGTCCAATTGAAGAATCACGACGGCTCAATCCAAGTCTTGACAGATGTTCGCTATGTACCTAGCCTGAAGAAAAATCTCATCTCATTAGGGGCCCTAGAATCTAAAGGGCTCACAAATCACTTTGAGAGATGGATTACTAAAGGTAGTAGCTGGGTAATTGACGGTGATGAAAGGCACAAGAAGAAATAACTTGTACTTTTTAAATGGAAGTACAGTTATTGAATCAACATCAATAGTTTCTACAAAAGATGTAGATTTAGAGGCTACCAGATTATGGCATATGCGATTGGGACATGCTGGTGAAAAAGCTTTGCAGACATTGGCGAAGCAAGGCTTGTTGAAAGGTGCAAATTCTTGCAAAATGGAATTCTGTGAACATTGTGTTTTGGGCAAGCAGAAGAGGGTAAAATTTGGTCCAGCAATTCACAATGCGAAAGGAATTCTGGACTACGTTCACAGTGATGTGTGGGGACCTACCAAAGTGGCTTCTTTGGGAGGTATACACTATTTTGTTACTTTTGTTGATGATTATTCAAGAAAAGTATGGGTGTATCTAATGAAAAGAAAAAGTGAAGTTTTGGATGCATTTTTGAAATGGAAGAAGATGGTGGAGACTCAGACTGGTCGAAAGGTCAAACGACTTCGATCAGATAATGGTACTAAGTACAAAAACGATCAATTTCTACAAGTATGCCAAGATGAGGGCATTGTGCGACACTTCACTATTCGGGATACACCACAGCAGAATGGGGTGGCAGAACGCATGAATCGAACTATACTGGAGAAAGTTCGATGTATGTTGTCTAATGCTAGATTGGGAAAGGAATTTTGGGCTGAGGCAGTTACATATGCGTGCCATCTAATTAACCGTTTGTCATCAGCTGCAATAAATGGAAAAACTCCTATGGAGATGTGGACTGGTAAATCTGCTACTGATTATGATTCTTTACATGTATTTGGTTCCACTGCATATTATTATGTAAAAGAATCTAAGTTAGACCCAAGAGCAAAGAAAGCATTATTCTTAGGTATAACTGATGGAGTAAAAGGATACCGTCTCTGGTGTCCTGATACAAGGAATATTGTTTTCAGTAGAGATGTGACTTTTGATGAATCAACCATGTTGAAGTATAATGATTCACAAAAGGATGAAAAAACCAGTAGTACTTTGCAGCAGGTGGAGCTTGAAAAGGTTAACGATGATCCAGCTAATATTGAAGGGACAAATGATGAAGAGGTTCCTACCCAAGAACCTCTACAGAAACAAGATTCAATTGCATATAGGAGGCCAAGAAGAGAGATTCGTAAGCCTGCTCGCTTTGATGATATAGTGGCCTATGCACTTCCAATTGCAGATGATGATGTTCCTTCTACTTACACAGAAGCAATAAGTAACCCTGATAGTGTAAAGTGGAAGCAAGCAATGAATGAAGAAATGCAGTCTCTTCATAAAAATAGGACCTGGGAGTTGGTGACACTACCCAAGGGAAAGAAGGCAATTGGATGCAAATGGGTATATGCAAAGAATGAAGGATTTTCTGGTAAAAATGAAATTCGATACAAGGCTAGATTGGTAGCAAAGGGTTACGCTCAGAAAGAAGGAATAGACTACAATGAAGTGTTTTCTCCAGTTGTGAAGCATTCGTCTATTTGGATTTTGCTAGCCTTGGTTGCGCAATATGATCTTGAACTAGTTCAGCTTGATGTGAAGACCGTGTTTTTACACGGTGATTTGGAAGAGGAAATCTATATGACTCAGCCAGATGGATTCAAGGTTGCTGGAAAAGAAAATTGGGTTTGCAAACTGACAAAATCGCTTTATGGATTGAAGCAATCTCCGAGGCAGTGGTACAAGCGATTTGATCAGTTCATGAAAGGGCAAAGGTACACAAGAAGTAAATTTGATCATTGCGTGTATTTTCAGAAGCTACAAGAAGGAACTTTCATATACTTGCTCTTATATGTTGATGATATGCTAATAGCATCTAAGAGCAAAATTGAGATTGAAAGATTGAAGACTCAACTCAATCTCGAGTTTGAGATGAAATATCTAAGAGAAGCTAAAAAGATTCTCGTCATGGAAATATGGAGAGATAGAGCTCATGATAGAGTTAGCTTGTCTCAGAAGCAGTATTTGAAGAAGGTACTACAGCAGTTTGGCATGAACGAGCAGACAAAACCTGTAAGTACCCCGTTGGTTTCTCATTTTAAGCTTTCTGCACACCTATCTCCTTCGAGAATACGAAATGAGAATACATGTTGCAAGTTTCGTATTCTAATGCAGTGGGTAGCTTGATGTATGCAATGGTGTGTAAAAGACCCGACATTTCACAAGCAGTTAGTATAGTGAGCAGGTATATACATAATCCTGGAAAAGGACATTGGCAAGCTGTGAAATGGATTCTACGGTATATTCAGAAGACCGTGGATGTTGGATTACTGTTCAAGCAGGATAATACACTTGGTAAAGGTGTTATTGGGTACGTTGATTCTGATTATGCCGGTGATTTGGACAAGCGAAGATCAACCACCGGTTATGTGTTTACACTTGCTGGAGGACCAATAAGTTGGAAGTCTACATTGCAGTCTACAGTTGCGTTGTCAACCACAGAAGCCGAGTACATGGCTATAATAGAGGCTGTAAAGGAGGCTATTTGGTTACAAGGTATGGCTAAAACCTTGGGGTTGGTTCAGGAGCATATTAACGTGTATTGTGATAGTCAAAGTGCTATTCATTTAGCAAAGAATCAAGTTTATCATGCACGTACAAAGCATATCGACGTACGATTCCATTTTGTGCGGGAAATTATTGCAGAGGGGAAATTTATCTTCAGAAGATCAAGACTGCAGATAATCCCGCAGATATGATGACCAAGGTAGTAACAGCAACCAAGTTCGAACATTGTTTGAACTTGATCAATATCCTGCAAGTTTAACAGTTGAAGAAGGCACTATCAAGTATTGTTGTCAAAGGCAGAAATAATTGTGTGAAGATAAGATTATCCTAATCAAATCTTCAAGGTGGAGATTATTAGAATATACCCATCCCTTGCCCATACATTGCCCATGCCTTTCCCATACCTACCCATACCTTGGAAAGGTCAAAGTTATGGGCACCAAATATTTATTTAGTGTTGGGCATGGAATAATAGCAATTTTTGGTCCCTAAGTGAATAAGGACTTTGCAAGGTGGCCCTTGAACCTCAACTATAAATAGGCCTAACCTTTGCTCATTCTAATCATCCCACATTTGCCATTCTCTACTTAAGGCATTGTTCTCTCTCCCTATTTGTAAAGTTTCACTTGTGTTTTGGAGTGAAATATATTTGGTAGTGCCCGAGGACGTAAGCAAGATTTGCTAAACCTCGTTAAAATTCTGGTGTTCTTTACTATTTATTGTTCATATTTTGTGAGTGTGATTGTAGTGATTTATTGTGCTATTAAATTACGATAGAGGGATATTCTGGCTAGGAAAGACTTGGTACGTAAATGATCCTCGTGATCCACCTTTCTTTCCGGGGAATTGAACTTAGTGTGATTTTTTAGTCCAATAATTTTACTCTTTCACACGCTTCCGCACAACAGTTGTAAATAAGTATTCAGGGTCCGCAGCAGTTATTAATCTCTTCATCATAGGTGCTTTCCGAATAAATAAATGGTTGGTCATGAGATAGGTTTCATTCCATGAGGGGAAATTGACATGCTTTATTTCTTCTCTCTGGTGATTTTAGGTGTTTCTGTGGCAATGAATGAGCTACGTGCTTGTGCGCTAGTAAGTTTGAAGAAAGTTCTCGCTCAAGAATTAATTAAGGGATTGCATGCTGTTTCTGACTCTCTACTGAGGTACAATGCAACCCGGATGCTAAGAGAAACCGAGTCTGGGCTTTTCCTCTCGATTTGCCAAGCATTTATAGAAGTGCTTTCTAATAAAATTTGGCAGACTGTCCCCCCTGCCATTTCTCTTCACAAAGCATATTTGACAGCTTTCATGTAATTAAGTTCTCTTATTCATAGGTTGCTTTCCCACATGGTGCAACATGCTTTGGTCGTTGTTACCTTGGTGGAGCTGTTCTTGTCATGGATGTTAAGAATTTATATGATGGATTTAGTCGCCCGTCGATAATCGCTTCATTGAAAGAACCTTCGAAACCAATTAGTAACGTAGAAGAAAATACCACTTCAGAAAATGGTGACGTTCCTCAGGCTGTTATGAAAATTGGTGTTGAACCCACAGGCAGAATTGATGAAACGAGGATCTCAAACGCAGATAAGGAAATAGAACAGTCCCATTTTGCAGATTGATGAAAAGCTTGGGGAAGTATACTAGGAAGCTCATCATTTAAAAATTCTT
Organism: Gossypium hirsutum; assembly: GCF_007990345.1. NCBI lineage: Eukaryota > Viridiplantae > Streptophyta > Magnoliopsida > Malvales > Malvaceae > Gossypium > Gossypium hirsutum. The sequence continues at coordinate 4,073,101 of NC_053428.1, forward strand.
TTTACTTTTAACCACTCGATTTTTTATCTTAGTTGTTTGTAATTATTGGTCCATTCTTGCTGCCCTAAAAGAAAAAGTAAATTTAATTTCAGAATATGATATGGATTTTTTTTTTGTTCAACTCAGAATATGGTATAGATATGTCTTATTATATATAAAAGAGAGATTGAGAATATTATTTCACTAAGTTAGAAAACAACAACATTTTGTAACACCCCCTACCCGTATTCGTCGTCGGAACAGAGTACGAGGCATTATCGAGGAGTACAAAACACTTACAAATAATTTAAATATATTTTCATAACAACTTGTCTCGATTTCATACTATTTCATATTTATGCTTTACTCACCAAAGTATTTGAAATATCATATTTATGCAAATAGCACATATGAGGTACATAATTCCATAGTTAAGAATGAACACATTTATCAAACATATTCCACATTCATATATCAATGTCTTACATTTCCATATATCAATAACCGTCATTTTTCTTGTTTTTCAGATAATTATGTGTAACCATTGATAAGCATGTAATTCACTGTTTCTTCCTGTCAATCACAATTTCAAATGACAAATTCGTGTGAATCAGCTCAACCTCATTAGGTGTTTAAATTCTGTCATTTTGATTCACATACTCATAATTTACTAACATATCATGTCAAACACAACCTCTGAATGATAAAATCACATAATTGAGCTCAATAATAATAATGATAACATTATTTACATTTCTTTTTCCACATGTTACATTTACGACTTACCAACTTGTCCATCTAAGGAACAGCTTACGGATTTGAGTACATCGTGATCTGAAACTCAAAATCTAGCTGAAGCACATAAGTGCTAAACGGAAGCCCGAAGGCTAACTGAAGCATATAAGTGCTAAACTGAAGCCCGAAGGCTAACTGAAGCATATAAGTGCTAAACGGAAGCCCGAAGGCTAACTGAAGCTCATCAGAGCTGAACTAAAACCCCAAAAGGGTTAACTGAAACTCATATGAGTTAACGGAAGCTCATAAGAGCTAAACGGAAAGCAAACACAAGAATTCGCAACAAATGCTGAATCTCGGTTTACTTGGATAATTTACCGTCAATTCATCTTTTTCACTGAAAGATTGTACTCATTTCCTGCGTTCCGTTCCTCTGAAATTCTCAGTTTAATTTCATAACTTTTGTACATAATTTACTTATTTTCAACAATTAACATACATAAATATTAATCACCATTCATAAAATAATATTGAAATTTAATAATATTAATAAATGGTCACTAAATTTAGTTATATAAACTCACAAGTTTGATTTTTGTATTATAGCGATAATCATAATTTCATAATAAATATTCCAAATAAAACATTATATCGTTTCTAATTCAACACTTATCGATTATAATCGGGCATGTGATCAGTTTATACACGAGTCATTCATATATTTTTGTATATTTTCCTCCTCCTCCTCTCCATCCACATCCTTAGTATAAACAACACACTTGTAGGTAACATTATCTATAATTTTCACTATCTACTTATGTAAATATTCAAGCTGTCCATCTGTGTCATAGTCACTAAATTATTTTTATCTTGAGCTACAGAACTCCAAATTAAGATCCATATATCTTCTTACCATAAAATTTTCATAATTTTTGGTTGAGCCAATTAATACAGTTTATTCATTGAAGTCTCCCCTGTTCTGCTGTCTGACAGTTTCGACCCTTCTTCACTAAAAATTAATTATCTCATCATACAGGATTCTAATGATGTTTCCGTTTGTTTATCTTGAAAATAGACTCATTCAGGATTCTAAAAATATAAATTTAAGCCCCTAATTATTTTTATCCAATTTTTGATGATTTTACAAAGTTAGAACAAGGGAACCCGAAATCATTCTGACCTTGTCTCACAAAATTTATCATATCTCATGATTTACAATTTCATTGCTTACATTATTTCTTCTATAAGAAACTAGACTCAATAATCTTTAATTTCATATTTTATTCATCCTCTAATTCTATTTCTACAATTTTTGGTGATTTTTCAAAGTTAGACTACTGCTGCTGTCCAAAACAGTTTTAGTGCAAAATGTTGATTTCCATTTTGCCCCAATTTTCACAATTTATACAATTCAGTCCTTGCTCAATTAACCCCTCAATTAAGATAATTTTCTCAATTAATACTTTTCCTAAACATTATAAGTTATTTCATAACTATTGAATTTCATAATTTCTACATAAAAATCTAAATTCAAACTCTTTTACAATTAGGTCCCAAACATTCACTTTCTATTCAATTCTTACAATAAAATCAACATATAAACAATTTAAAGCTCTAATTCCATGCCAAATCATCATATACTTCCAGCACATATGTATATAAACTTTCAATTTCTTTCACTTTCAATTTCTTTCATAGAATCAAAAACTAATGAATTCAACAATAGGACCTAGTTGTAAAAGTCACAAAAACACAAAAATTTCATGAAATAATCAAGAATTGAACTTACTTGAGGTAAAAATATGAAAAACCAGCTTAATAGAACTCTTTCATGGCGTTTTTCTGATGATAATGCAGAAAAATAAAGAGAAATCTAGATAATTCCACTTTAGTCCTAGCTTTATTAAGTAAATTTTGCAATTTTCCCTTAATTCTCCTTATTTTCTTGCTGATTTCATGCCCTTGCCGTCCAGCCCAAATAGACGTTGGGTTTATTTTCCTTTTAAACCCTCTTTCTTTTATCAATTAAGCTATTTAATCATTTCCCACAATTTTTCATTTGATACAATTTAGTCCTTTTTGTTCAATTAACTATCAGAACTTTAAAATTTCTTGAGGAAACTTTAATACTAACATATTAACACTCCATAAATATTTATAAAAATATTTATGGCTCGATTTAAAATTATCGAGGTCTCGATACCTCGTTTTCGATTCTAATTATTTTAATATTTATTTTTAGTACACTATTCACTATTTCAAAATTTTTCCTAACTTCACATTTAATTTATACTCACTAAATTAATAATATTTCCTACTCATTTTTCAGATTTGGTGATCTCAAATTACTGTTCCGACACCACTGAAAATTAGACTGTTACACATTTGCATTTTCAATTTACATATTTTAAAGCCAAAATATTTTCTATTTTGTTTGCTGCATACAGAAATTAATTTTTAAATCAATGTTAATAACTTCAATTTTAAGATTTGAATTTTAGTTATTTGCATGTAGATAGATATAACTGTTTTGGAAGTAGAATTTTAGTCTTACATCTATTTAGTTTTAGGTATTTTTTGGAATTCAAACCCATTTAAGTTAATTTTAATCTTAAAAAGTGATAATTCATCAAACAAATTTTTAAAGGTATCAAAAATAAAACAGAAAAAGTCATAAGAGATAATTACAAATGAGGGAAAAACATTTATTTATAGTTGAGTTCCTTAGATCCAAGGATAGAATTTACTTTACAATTGAGATTGTTAAGAGATTTTCTCTAAGTGCTTCACTTGACCATCAAAGTTTCGAACAGACGGACTTCTCCACATGTTCCATGAATCAAGTCAGTTTGAGTGGATCAAATGAACTCAATTTAATCAATTAACCTCTTTGCGACATTTTATATGTATTTATTACGGGTTTTGATCTGCGAATTATGATAAGTAGATATGTGTATATTTTTTTTAAATTCTTTCCCTATTAAATAATTTATTTTAAAAAATAATGATTGTACTCAGTGTATTAAAGTTATGATATGAGATCACACCTAAATTCACTGTATATGATCGTCACCTTAATTATTCAATTTATTTTTTTGGTAAAAGAAAAAAATTATAGATCAATTACAGAGGAGCAATAAAATCATAAATCCAAATTTTGACCATCATTTCTAACTTGATCAGCAATTTCTGAAGGTACTTCCTAACAAACATGAGAACCAAAAGGAAAATCTTTCATCAATCTAGTTCAAGTATGAGAATTATTTGCCTCCCTCGAAACCTGCTTAATTCTCACCCTCCAATCTCTTCTATAAAGTTCTTGAATTCTCAGAATCAATCCTCTATTTATCTATTCTTAGAACTTACCATTAAGGGCTTCAACAACTAAAGCACAATCCGATTCAACAATTATATTGTTCCATTTAGCAGATCAAGCAGTTGGAGACTCATAAATTGTCTATAACTCAACTGTTCAACACTACATCTGTCAATATTTCTTCCAATCCCAAAAATCCACCTACCCTGGTCATCCTTAACCATTATCGCCAAGAAGGCTAAGCTCAAGCCTGGATTTCGTGCCCCATTCGAATTCAACCTAATAGAACCTATTGGTGGGGAATTCCAAGTTCAATCACGAATCTGTCTTCTAGGATTTCCATCCGGACATCCTGACATTTCCTTAATGGCTTTTGCCCAACACCATGCTGATTGAAGAACATGTAGAGTACTGAATTGCTCTCTTTGGAACACACAAAAATTCCTTTGTTTCCAAGTCTTCCAGCATATAATACCAAACAAGGTTTGCCAATCGACATCATTACGAATTATGCCAAATTTATTCATCAAGTTTCCAGACAGCCAAGTCTACAAAGAATAGGAGAAAAAACTATTCCTTACTCTCAAAGGAATAAGCTGCTCCCACATAATTCTCTTGCTTTGCAACAATCCCGAAGAACATATAAAATTGATTCTTCAGCACCATCACACAAACTGCAAGAAGGATTGTTAACCATACCTCTTTTGCAATGTTCGGCGTTTGTGAGCAAACATTCTTTAAGGACTAACCAAAGAAACTCTCGAACATGCTGAGGGCCAGAAAAGGACCATGCAAGCTTCCATTTGTTGCCATCGGTTGAAAAGAATATTTCATTAGAGTACTATAAGTTGATTTAAGAATAAAACTACCATTTGTAGACCACTTGAAAATCAAAGTATCACACCCTACTAAAGGGCTCGGTGCCGAAATGCCTACAATATAAGCAATAATATTATTATTCAAATAACGACTCAAGTAGCTCCAATTCCAAATACCATCAGTAGTCGTCACCTCCCTAAGAGTAATAGAAACATCAATCAACTCGGTATTAAGACAGAAGTTAACTAATGGACCAAGCTCCACAATCCAAGAAACAGTCCAGAATTTGATTAGACTTCTATCACCCACTGACCAAAAAAGGTTTTGACGAAGAAGGGGTCAAACCTTAGTTAAAGATCTCCATACAAATCAACACTGACCTTTAGAAATATCTGTTGAGAAATCATCTGTAATCTTATATTTAACTTGAAGGACTCTGACCCATTGAGCATTCTTATTGAGATAGAGTTACCCAATTTAAACAGAAAAATCTCATTTTGCTCCTTGAGACGTGGAAGCCAAGACCACCATTGGAGAAAGGTTGACAGCAATCAAACGACTTTACTAAGGCTGGCCTATGACCAGCGGCTGATTTCCGCAAATAAAACCTCAGGCAAGCTAAACGTGTATTATGTTTCTCCAAAAACAAACGCCATCAAGCAATCAATTTAGGACAGAACATTTTACACTGTTCAACCATGCAAACAAAGAAAACCAAAATCTGATCTGTATTGATAAATTTTTATAATATGATCCATCATTCCCTTTGCCTGCGAGAAAAAAAATCTTTTGAAAGGGCCTATGAGATTTTAATCATGAAGAAAATGTCACCAATTAATAGTGTATATATACATATATTAATTTTCTTTTAAAAGAAAGCATATACATATATTCAAAACGAAGAGCAGATAAAATTGCACCCAAGAGTTAAGATCGGATTTTTTAGTTTGACCTTATTATATAATGCTGGCTGGATTGAATTTTTTTTTTTTTGTAATTTATATTTTGAGATTGGTTAAGCCAAAACCCTGAAAATGATTTCCTTTTTATTTACCCTTTCAAGAGACAAACCATAACATATGCATTCATTATTACACTCAGATCTGCCATTAGTTTGTTAAATGAACTTTTTACTTTATTAGATTTGCTTCATCAAATAACAACAAAGACGAATTTGGATCAGATTAAAATAACATAAACGGTACAACTTACGAGAAAATCAATGTTCTGTTTTTGAAAATATTAATGCTTCAGTTTCCTTTTCTGGATTGAATTTACAAATGAAATCGCATCGAATAAACCAAGTAAAATTACGAGCCGTCACAGATAGATCAAAATAAAACATTGAAAAAGGCAAAGGAAAGTGATTATCATCTTCTTTACTTCTCCTTAATTAAGAGAACTTCCAACTTGCTTGCTTAGAAATGTCAACATCAACATGGTTATAGTTTGAGGGTTTTTCTAAGATGACACTAACACTTCACAAACTAAGAAGAACCAGTTATTTGAAAGCTTGGAGATTGTGGGTTGTGCTTCTCTAACACCTCCATATCCACAGATCTGATACACACATGCAAGGAACTGGAGAAATTCATTTCGCATATCGTTCATATATACACCTTTGTAAGTAGATCAGGAAGAGTAGGAATGAAAGACAAAACAAAAATTCAATGGAGCCATTCTTCTTGTAATTGTAATAAACACTTGAAACAACTGCGTAGATCCACCATTGCACCTGCATATATCTTCACCTTCACAAGTTAACTACATATACAAACTGAACCATATTTATATGCATATAGTAACATGCTAACTCGGATGTCGGGATTATATGCTACACCCTACATGTATCCATAATTATAGCTTATAATAACACTGAAAGATCATGCATCTTCATCGAATTCAACTTAGATCTAGTCAGGTAGTTAATTAAACCCTAACTAAAGATGAAAACGGAAGCTGGAATTCCTAACAGCTAGAAAATTTATTATATTTTGGTCTTTGTTTCGGGCTATGGTTTCGATGGAGTATGGTATGATTCAGCTATAACACTGTAAAAGTGCAAGTCAAGTACAAGATCTTTGTAGTCCTATCAAAATGAAACGACCATGACTGTTTTCCTTAGCCACAAGTACACAAGGTAAATGAATGATGAATCAAGTACTATGCACAGTATACATATGGAAAATAAACAGAAAATCCCTAGCATAGCAAGCAGCTGGTCTTTACAAAGATTCATAGAAAAAAATAAACAACAAAGAGAAAAAGTGAGAGAGAGAGAGAGAGAGAGAGAGAAGTGGATGACAGATAGAGAGTGAGCACGTAGAGCTTCAAGCATGAAAGGCTCAAGCATGCAAGAAAGAACCCTGTGTGCTCACTCTCTTCTGTCACCTCCCTTACCCTAAAACCCCCTTCTTCTCTTTCTTTTTTTTTGTCAGGCCAAAATCCCATGCCCTGGAGCTGGATTCTATGACTTCCCTAGCTAGGTATACATATTATCCCTATATAACATATAAAATTATATATACCTAGAAATGTTTCAATATTAGAGTACTGAAACATGTCTTGGCTTTGTTTTGCTTTGGTGTGGGAAACAATGGAGGATTTTGGGGGCTTTATATAGAATGGAAAAGAAGTTGGTTGCATCACGTTTGGAATAAATGTGGGTGTCACTCTCCATTTTTTTAATACTATTTCCGGAAATTGAAAGAAAGTATATTTTTGTTAATTAGCTGGTTTTTATACTTAGGGTTTTCGGGTTTCTCATTTACTATAATATTAGGAATTAACTTAGACAATCCTTAGGCAGTAGCACCAATAAAATATTTATTAATGGAATTTCTAATATATTATTATAAGAAGACATATTTATCTTTTTGATGAAGACAAAGGCCCATACAAATCTAACCAGACTCATTTATTCAATTACAGATTACTGTTGCCAATGCATCTAGTAATTCTAAATCTTTAAAAACTCTGCCCTCCCCAATCCTCAACCTTTCCCTTTTATGGTGGCCTGATGATAAAATCAATTTCATCTTTCCCCATTAAATGCCTTCTTGTCTTTGTTTTTGACTGTTTGCTTGGTTTAATTTAGAAAGAATGAGTAAAAAATAGATCAAATATTTTACTCATATTGGCTTGATTTCTTCCTCATTGGAATTAATTACCACACAACCATATTGTCTCTTACTACATATATAATATTGTTCCAAACATTTCTTTTTTAACTGTTCTCTTCAACTTAACATAACTTATTACCACAGTAACATAATTATGAAGTTACTAAATGAAGTTTAAAATATTTCATTCCTTTGTTTAATATTCTCTTCTTGAATAATATATGAATATTATGTTGAAAGTTATACACTTATGTGTTTTAACCTCGTTTTTTTTAAATAAAATTTTTTATTTAAGTCTTTTATAATTTATAAAATTTTACTTTGGCTCTCTAAAAATGATAAAATTGATTAATCCTCTAAAAATTATAAATTATATATTATTAAAATGACGAAATTACATTTCTACTATCATAAAAATATATAATTTAATTCTAACCTCACCTACTCATATTTTATATTAATTTTAGCTTTGTCTCGGTAAAACAAGAAGATCCCTAAAATTCTCTTACCCAGTTTTTTCTACATATAATCCCCGACTCATGATTGTATCGCATCCAATATGCTTAATTCAATTAATATTTTGTGTTTGAAAAAAAAATTGAATTCCATTTTTCTTTTATCTTTTTCACCCTTCTTAATTATAGATACCAAAGATGCCATAAATGACAACATAAAATTTAGAATATTATATAAACATGGTAGTAAAAAAAATTAAAAATAAAATTCTGTGCACTGACCTGATAGTTAAGTTTTTCATTATTCTAGGTGTAGTCTGGATTTGGATCACGTTAGTCTTGTTGCTGTTAGGATTTTGTTCACTCTTATCATTCATCAAAATAAAAATAAAAATAATTAATATTTTCTATTACACTTTGAAAGAGTACACTTGTTAATTCTATATATATATTTACTAATATTATGATTCAGTCACCTGATAATATTAATGAAATTAAAATTTTGAATCATTAATTAATAAATGAAATTGGGACCCAAAACTGCAACTGGTCCTTCCCCATTGCCTTTGAAAAAAGATAAAGAAGAAAAGGAAAAGGTTAGTAAATAAAATAAATTAGAGAATGAAAGAGTGGTTTTCGTTAAAAGTAAAAGTTATTAGGTTGAGCCAATGAGAGCTCAACACACCGCATGAGAACGCAAAGTTCCAATACGGCGGTGCTATATACAATAATGCACCTTAAAGTATATATGCTTTTATATTTAATTAATTATTAATTAAACATAAATAAATGATGCTTTATATATATGTAAAAGAATCATATCACCAATGTTCCGACCAATCACTCCATACCCAAATGCTTGGTTCGCTACCCCCATTAGATTTTGATATTGCTAGCGTAAAGTAACCCCCTCCCCTCCCTCCAACATTAACATATAATTTTTTTTATATTTTATCTATTAAGAAGAATTAAATAATGGTATGTCATTAAAAATAGAAATAATTGTTTTTTTTTAAATTAATGATGTGTCTCATTAGAATTTATTATTTATTGAAAAATTATAATTTTTATTGTCTTAAGTCTTTTCTTTTTTCCAAATCAAGCATGCTTCACCTTTAATGTAATGATGCAATCCGCATTGATCCAATTACTTAATCATAATTAAGATCGTAATCAGATCATAGACATACATATATCATATATGAAATATTATATAATCATTGTTTATAGATATTTACCCTAAAAAATAAGTTAAGAATTATTTAATCCATTATTTTTTTATTGTATTTTTTTAAAAAGAATATCATTTTAAGCAAATGCAAAGTATAGTATTTTCTTATATAAAAAAAAGTGTACTGACTTAGCAATTAAACCTATTTTTTTAAAAAAAGAAGAAGAAGAAGAAGAAGATGATTCCATAATGGAGAATAACCTAATTTACTAGTGTACTTAAGAATGATGACATATAGTGGGTAGAAAACAAAAGAATTATAAAAGTTTTTTTCCCATTATGGAAATGGGGGGAATATTTCTAAACCCTAAACTTTCCCTTTCAAGATGGTCAAGAGTTGAAAATGAGGCTCCCTTACATGTGGGATCCCATTTCTCACCACAAACCCCAACTTCAACAATTATGATAAGCATCTTCTATATATGCAAAGGCTAAAGGCTAACACCTTTTCCTTTTCTTTTTTTTCAAATTTGGAACTATTTTTATTTGTAATAATAATATTTTATAATTTTCAATATGAAATTAAAAATATTATTGCATATAATAATATTAAGGAGAATTCAAAAGGCTGGTAAAATTTTATTTAATTATTTTTCACGTGTATAGAATGAAGAGAAAGTTGTAGAGGGTTGGGATACCCTATCTGTTTCTACAACTTTCGGCAAGTTGGTACAGAGAATGAATTTTGATGTGTGTGTGTGTGGATTACAAATGGCAACACAGGGGGAAGCTTGAAGGAACCTGCTCCTGCTTCACACCTACATACCCATCAGTTTGTTGTTTTTGCCTTTTGCCATTTGCATCTCCTACCACTATCTATTATATCCCCCCTTCTTTCAATGATCTCTCAGCTTTGAATTTTGTCCAATTCAAAAAGAAATATATATTCAAAAGCAATTACTCTGAATCTCAGCTGTTGACCTAGCAACTAGGTGTTTACTTACTTAAAAGTCATGTTCTAATCACAAAGATAGCCTTGTTTGTCGAGGGTAAGTTGTGTGTAGGTTAATTGTCTATATATATAATCAATTAATCAGTTTTGCGAGGAATGTATATAAGGATAAGATCAAAAACTTATAAACTTACTTAAAACTCGTTTCTATACATAAAATTGAATAAAGATAACCAAAAACTTCAATGCTGGACTATATATTTAACCTAATCTTACCTGCAATACTGTCCAAATTAGGACAGTTTTTTTAACAGCAGTACAAGGATGAAAACAGTCAACTGTTTGTTCCCAAGAAAAAAGAAAAGATGGAGCATATTAAATTAATTATTCTCTTGTCTGAGAAAGTGTAGAAATATGAATTAAAAAGTAAAAGAGAGATATGTGGATTGTGGAGGACCATGAACCAACCACCCCTTATGGCATTAAAACAGATGAAGGAATGAGGAAAAGGCCGGTTTGTGGGTCAACAGTCGACAGCTTAATGCGAAGCATGTGAGGGTTTTCAGGGTATCAGATGCATGTGCTTCACCCACATGCTTCTTTAACTTTGTAACATCAATGTATGCATGCCATTGGCTCTTCAGGGTTGGCAAAACGCCCTTCCCATGCATGCATGCGTACCGATCGTTTCAGTCTCTCTTTTTTCAATTTTGTTTCAATTTTTTTTTTAACCTTTTAAGGAAAAAAATATAAATTGTAGTTGAAAAAAAGTGCATTTACAGATGTGAAGTGTGCAGACAATCGTCCATTTCTTTTTTTTTTCTTTTTTTTATGGAGAAATTATACAAGACTTACGGTCGAGTTTACTTCATTTAGGTTTCATTTTTAGATATGAAGAAATTTAAGTTTTACTTTAAATTTTAAAAGTATGAAATAATATATTTTGTTGTGAAAGATTCTTCTTTTTCTTCCTTGTAAATTTGTGTTTAAAGATGTTAATTGAGTTTTACTTCGATTGGCATGGGTATTGTTACTAATGCAAAAAGACGTGTGTTTAAGAGCGTTGAAATGTAATATCTTTTGAGGACCAATTATAAAAATTAAAAAAAAAACCGTAGTGTTTGGTGTGGCGATTATTTGATATTTTTGGTTTGATTAGTATTAAAAATTCATAATTATTCAAATTAAAATTTATTTTTATTTAATTTATAATTATTCTATTTTTTATAATATAAAAATATTTAAAAAATAAAGGCCGATGAACTTAATAAAAATTTAAGACTTAAATTTATCTTTGGTACGTACGCTCAGAATTTCATATGTATATATTGAGGAACATATATTAATTTATTTTTTTCTAAGAAAGCATCTAGTCCCCCAAAAAACTAATATATTGCTTATTAATTCGAAAAAATTTAAGTAGATTTTGGGAGTGTAATTATTAAATTAACCCAAACATGAATAGTATTATTACATGTTAATATAATCCAAACGAAATTTTAATTTTTGGATGCGATTGTAAAAGCATTTTATGATTTGAGTGTGATTATAATTATATATATGTGTGGCTTGTTTCTATAATTATTATAATTAGTGAATTTCCTTGAATTGAGTGTTTATATTCTTCAATTTTTTGAGAAGGAGAAGAGTTGGAGTAATTATATGGATAATTACACTAAAATCTAATTAGCTAATACCATTCCAAACACATACATAATTTAAATTTAAGTTTTTAATTTTATAAAATTATATTAGTACATCTATATATTTTTAAATTACAATTATATTTTATTTTAAAAATTGAAACTTTTATTCATAAAAGATAATTTTTTTGTACATTTTGACCTATTAAATATTTAAATAAATTACATAATATTTATTATAAATTATTTATACCAATTTTAATTAAGGTGTTTTTTGATAAACTGAAAAATTAAGGTTATAAAATTTGTTTGGTATATTATTTAAAATTAAATACAAAATATAATTAGATCATTTAATAAATATAAATATAAATTTTTAAATTTTAAAAAATATTTATTTTTTATGTTTATCCTTATTTTTTAAAATATTTCATGTTATTTTAAAGAAAGCCAAAATTTAAAAGTAAAGTCAATAATTTTTAAATGATAATAGGATGTTAAAATAAAATAAAAATGATTAGAAATTCTGAATTTATTAAGACATAATTCCCTATCTAAAATTATTCTTTTTTATTTTGATTATGGGTTATAAATTGAGTATATTAATTTTCAGCCAAATTATTTTTTTCGATGACTTATGGAGTATGACCAAAATTATATATTATTTATTAAATTATTTACACTTGGTTAAGGACAAATCAATAATAATGATGAATACATATTTAATGTTAAAAGTGTAAATAATCCAACGAATATGAAATTATGGATAATCAGATAAAATAGTGTAGGATAATTTTATTAATTTTATTAGTAATGATATTATCAAACACTTTCTTGGACTAATATATACGTTGTACCTCACATTCAATATGGTGGACCCAATACCATAAAACTCAAATCCATAAGGTCTAGCTGAGGCAACTCAGCTTAGATAATGGTGATGCAACCCCATAACAATCATGTCTGACAAACTTCACCCTTTAAACCTCTTTACACCCTCGTACAGACACTACCTTCTTAAGACGACACAATCCAAATAAGATATATATTGAGAAGACTCCTACAAGTACCCATGAATGTATCACCTCTAGTAGTTCCTCCATTTGGTTTTTTCAAGTGAAGTACAATAAAATCTTAAGTTGACACTCACTATACTACAACGCCTAGACTTGAGGGATATGAGTGTATGACTAGCCTTCCTTTTCCTATAAATACCACCTGGACGACAAGTAAAAGTAAGTCGTTCTATAAGACTACCATTCATGTCTATTCGCCACCAAGTGCTCTCTGCAACTCTCTCAATGTGAACTGCCTTTACAACAGCGGCTCTTCACAATCTCTCTTCGCATGACTTTCTGGATGGGTTCTGCAAAAAGCAAAGCTTGATACTGAGCTAAATCATAATTGTGCTGTAGCAAGATTACAAAGCAGATTCAGTAGAAGGTTGCTGTTTTACCAGTGCCAGACCATGCTGGCGGAATTACGTATACACTTCTAGTGAAGAACACAATTCCCCTTTGTTGAATAACAGACTGCTTCTCGAATTCTATGTGCAAGCATTATGACTTAAATTTGGACCATCAAACCCCTTTTATCAAAAGCTCTCATAAACACTAAGCATGTAATCATGAGCCAGTAAAACTCAGAAAATTGGCTACTAAGTACACATGTCTAAGAATTAATCACATAAAAATTAGGGCTGATCGTAAAACTTACAATTCATTCATTTTGTTGTTATGATTACGCACATCATACCATGATCCTCCAAATTCCAAGTCTATTCAAAGTTAAAGGAACCTAAACATAAATGACAAGTGTGGATTCGTGGAAATATAGCAACCTTAAATTCTTCTAACTACAATAAAGTAAATTTAACTCAAAGGAATAGCAGCAACATAAGCTATACTTCAAAACACACTAGGGTTATTTATGGTACAGTAACATATTTTATTTTTATTTAAGTCTGATTCGGCTCAAAATATGATTTTAAAATTTTGATCCAGTCCGTTCATATTTACAAATGACTAATTCAGCTCATTTTAGGCCCACTTATATTATTTTATTAAAATTATATTTGTATTTATATTTTTTAAATTTAATATTTAATAATTTTAATGTTCAAACTTGAGCCAGATCTATATTTTAAACGAGACAAATTTTTTTGCCCTAGCTCATTTTTCAAGTATAATATTTTTGCTAAAATTCTTTCAAATTTTAAATAAATCTTTAAGCCTGAACAAGTCTAACTATAACAAAGTAAAACACTCTAAGCCCCAACAAGGTAATGAGCAATGCAATACAATAGGCAATGAATAGGCTACTAAACAATTTAGGGGTGTTAAAATGGTCGATTCGGTTAATATACGAACCGAATAACCCTAAATATAAAAACATTTAACCGTTAATCGAATCAAATTTTTTTCAAATACATTAACTAAATTGAAATCTTTCGGTTAATTTGGTCAGTTAACCGAATTAATTAAATTTATATTTTTTTGTCTTTTGGTTAAAATAAGTATAAAACATATAAAAAAATACATTGCTAATGTTCATTTTCTTTTATTTGATGGTTAAAAACTTTAAATAGAGGTGAAAATAACAAATAAGACATTAAAAATATTACATATATTAATTATTTATATACTTGGGTGGGTTATATATATTATATATTGTAACAGCCCGATTTTGGGCCTAGTCGAAACAGTGGTTTTGGGACCACTATTTCGAGGCTAGAGAAAATTATTTTAGTATTATTTTATGTGTTATAATATAATTTTATAAGTGCATGTAAATTTTGGTAAGTTAATTATTAGCAATTTCTAGTCCAATTTCGAAAAAGGACTAAATCGCGTAAGAGGTAAAAGTTGTGTTCTAATACCTAAAGGTGTTAAATTGCCTTGTATCTTAAATTGGGGGTATTTAAAGTGAAATTAGGCCATTGAAAGTGTGATGGCCGGCCATGGGAGACAAAATTGTTGAAAAGTCAAAATTAGGTGAAATTTTGACTAGTTTTATTATTAACAAATCAAAAAGAAAAAGTTATCATTTTTCTCTTCACCTTCACCGAAATATGCAGCAAAGAAAGGGCTTTGAAGCTGGAAAGTTTTAGCAACATATTTCACTTGCTTGTAGGTGATTTTAATGTATTTGCTTGATGATTTTTACATTTTTGGAACCCCTAAAGCATGAGCTTTTATAAGAGGGGACTATTTTGCAAAATGACGAAGAGTCTAGGGTTTTGCCATGAGAGTAAATGTGTTGTTTGCTGTGTTTTTATGGAAGATTATGAGTCCTAGTTGTCTAATAAACAACTCTTGTGAAAGAAATTGCATGAAAACACCTTAAAAAGGGCTAGATTGCTAAGTTGTAAAATGAGTTGTAAATGTGTGAAATAGTTGAAATTATAAGTTGCTATAGTTATGAAAATGGTTCATCCAGACTCAAGGAGTAAAGAAATGTGATAAAAATTATTTTACGAGCCTAGGGGTAATTTGGTAATTTTGGCAAAATATAGGGGAAAAATTGTAAAAAATTGCTCAAGTGTGTCAATGGACTAATTTGATCAGTACATTGTTTTAATAAGTTGAATGTGATATTTTAGATGATGAAAATCGAGATTTGGACCTAGAACGGAAAGAAATCGATTAAGGGATAATTACGTCTTTTTTTTCACCTTTGTGGTATCGAGGTAAGTTCATGTGTAAATAATGTAGCATAATTGTTATTTTTAAGTTATTCATGTTAAATATATGATATGCTGATTTTTATCATTAAATATATGCTTTGTGGTTATTTTCGAATAAAATGCAAGTTATGTGTATTATCTGTTAAATATAAAGTGCTACTGAGTATTGGTTTCGGTATTTTACGGAAGATGGCAAGGATATGTGTTCGAGGAAAATCCCGTTTGAACCTTAGGAATAGATTAGGATACAAGTGACATGTCACTAGGATGGTTGAGCATCCGAACTCGTTGAGTTGAGTCCGAGTTCACTTATGGATGCGAATGTTCGAACTCGTTGAGTTGAGTCTGAGTTCGTGAGATGTAACTAGGCATCCGAGCTCGTTGAGTTGAGTCCGAGTTCACTTATGGGCGGGTTACATTGTAGCTTGGCTACATATGTGGCACTTATGTGCAAACTTTCTATGTATCCGAATTATATTCCGATGTGTTCAACGGGTAAAATTCTACTCAAATGGAGGAATACTCGAGATGAAAGGGACGTATTGGTAAATGTTGTGAAATGGATACTTTGAACAGGTATGTACTTAACCCTCGGGTTGAAAACTCGACATAACAACAATATGGTAAGATGGTAAATGAAAATGTGATATGAATGTCTCGGTGATGATTATACAAACGATGTTGTATTAATTTTGTGAACAATGATCATGAATGAGTAATTTAGCCTTAACAGATTTGAGTTACTGCAGTAGTGTAACTTTGAAAATACACTAAAAATAGTGGAAAATGAGTTAGAGGCAGAATAAAATATGGGATTAAAGCTTAATGAGTCTATTTTCACATGAAAGAAACAGGTGAAGAAAAAGAATTCCATATTGTGTGATATTTGAATTCTTATGAAACAGGGTCTGAATGAATTCGAGATCCCCTGTTCTGACTTTAGAAATTCACCAAAAATTGTACAAAAATTATTAAGAGTCATACCTTACATGCATAGATTCCTTATTGAGTCTATTTTTAGGGGAAATAAATTCCATGGTCGTTGGAATTTTGTACAGGGAGAAATTTAGTTTGTAGTGCACAGGGGTCAGAGTGGTCATACCCTGAAACAGGGGAGACTTTAACTAATAAACTGTACTAATTGGCCCAACCAAAAATTCTAGAAAAAAAAATTAGTAAGTAGACATATGAGTCTAGTTTCAAGAGAAATAGACGAGAACATTATTCGAGTCTTGTACTATGAGATAATTGAACTTTAGTACAGAAGGGTCGGAACTGTCAGACAGTGAATCAGGGGTAACTTTGAGGAATAAACTGTACTATTTGGCTTAACCCAAAATTCTGAAAATTTTAATGAAGAAAGGAAAATAAGTCTAGTTTCAGGGAAAATTAACGGAACTTAATTTGGAGTTTCGTAGCTCCAGATATAAATAATTTAGTGACTGTTGCTCAGGAAGACAGCTTGCAGTGAACTTGAGAATATGTTGTAAACATTGATAAAACAAGTTAATGAGTTGCTTATTGTTTTCATATGAACTTACTAAGCGAAAGCTTACCCCCCTTCTTTCCCATGTTTTCTAGAGTTTCCAGGTTAGCTCGGGTTGGAGGCCGTCAGAGATATTATCATACTGTCGAGTTAACGCTATCGGCGTAAGTAAACTCAAGTGATTCTAGTCTATGGCATGTATAGGGTTTTAATGTGAGTATGTAATATTATGATTTAGCCAAAGATATTGGGTTTTTATTAAGGTAGTATTAGTCATGTAAATTGGCCTATGTCGGCTAATATCGTTATGGGCCCATATGATTATTCTTATGCATGTATATTATTATCTCTTGTGATGTGGCTTACAACATGTATGCCTAGAGATTGAATTGAGATTCATTGATGAGCTAATAACTAATGCAGGATTAAGTGATTGGTAAATAGTTAATAATGCTTCATGAATGGTTTGTGGATATGATTATGCATGCTTTGTGATGGACATGAGGTTTGATGACATGTTGATAGCTATAGCATTAATATGATAAAGATGAAAGAAAAACTTATTGTAATGGTTGCATGTGAAATTACCATGGTCATGTCATGTTAGGAAGGTTTAAGTGCCTAATTTTGCCATTTGTATGCTATTGTATAAGTATGCGTGAATGTGTTGTGAGTGTGACAAAATGGCTTGGAAAATAGCCTTGTATTTGTCCAGGTTTTGGACATGGGTTGGGCGTGTCTTTAGCACCCGGGCGTGTGTTCTATACCTACACGGGCGTGTGTTCTATACCTACACGGGCGTGTGGAGCCTTGATACAATAAATTTCTTAAGTTTTTCATGAGTTCTCGGTTGGGTCCCGAACCACCCCGAATGCATGTATTGGGCCTCGTAAGCTCGCATAAAGGACAGATTGCATTTGAAAAGAAAAGTTTTTAATTATTTGAGACTTCATGGCCCTGTTTAGTATGGAAGTGTTAGTAAAAGTCAGGTAGCACCTCGAACCCCGTCCAGGCGTCGGATGCGGGCGAGGGGTGTTACATATATAATATATATTATTTATTTCGATTAATTGGTTAGTTCGGTCAATTACCTGATTTCAAACTGAAATAATCGATAATTAAAATTTTAAAAAATTATTAACCGCCCTCCAACTAAACTAAATTCGACCATTGACCGATTATTTAAATTAAATTAATTAATTTAATTTTAACTCAAGTATCAACACCCACTAAAAATATTCAATCTCTCTAATCACTTCTTACCAAACATTATCAGCAAACCGAATTCAGACACTGATCACAAAAGTCAGCACAAATTAGTGTAATAAAACAAACCAAACAACGCCTTACCTGACTCATAAGTCATAACAATTATCAGACCATAAGAACAAAATATATATATATAAACAAACATCACAAGCCAGATTATTACAATATAGAAAAACTTTCCGACGTTAATATGTAAAAAAAGAACGAAAGATATTTTCCGACGTTAAATTGAAACAAATAACCGAAAAACTTTTAAAGGTTATAGAGATTTTCGACAAAATACAAATCTATAAAATTCTAACGTGCTCATAGATTGGGTCTACATATAATATTAATATATTTTATATTTGTTCAGGTTCGGTTTAGTTTAGTTTGAAATATAAATTTAAAATTTTATTCAAACTCACTCATATTTACAAAAGAATAACTCAAGACTATTTTAAGTTTAACGATATTATTTTTTTAATTTTTTAAAATTATATAATATATAAAAATAATATAATATAAAATATTATAAACTTAAAAAAGAGTTAACCAAGCTCGAACTTGAACATTTAAGATCCGAACTCAGCCCATATTATAAATGAATATAAATTTTTTATCAAAATTTATTTTTCAAGCCTAATATATTTACTTACACATTTCTAAATTTCAAACAAATTAATTTTCAAAACTAGACAGATAACCTAATCATGAACAGGTGTACTGACTGGTTATTTATTTATTCTAGTAGTATTAAATTTATAGAATCAACAACGATAATGAAACGACGGCGTAGAATGAAATAAAAGGGGGCAATATCGTCAAAACAAATATCCCTGTTGAGGGTTTCTTTTTCCATGTCAGTCTTACGAAAGTCACAATAGCTGATAACTACACCCTCTTCCTCTCCCTTACTTGCACAGAGACAGAGATCCAAGGAGTTTGGGGCCAAAACCCTAACCCCCAAAACATCACCCCAGTAAGCTATCTATCGTCTCTCAATCATCCTTATTATCAGGTAATTCTTTTTTTTTTTCTATCCTTTTTACCCTTTCTCTAGTTCAGCTTATGCTCAGTATTTTCTTAGCATTATGACTTTTCTTTTTGGTATCCTCTTGTCTTGTGGAATCAACATGTAAGAACGGAAACCAGCTGGATTTTGTTGTTTTAGCTACGAGTTTTACTTTAATCAGACAGATCTTTTTTCGATACTTGGATTGTTGTTCTTTTTCTGAATCATTGCAGCTTATTCATCCAAAAGTACTTCAAACGTCTAAATTTCTTGTGTTACTTGTAGAAACTAGGTTTACGTATACTGTTTTTTGCTTTACATAAACGATCAGCGACCTTGTTGGCATTTAGCTCCATATGCGAATAGAAGATGGGTGAAGTTCATGTGTTGCCTTGGTTAATTGTTCTGATTAAGACCAAACTGAACTGTCTTCAGCTTGATGCTTTGGCTTTTTCTGGCAAGACTGCCACTTTAAGTCAGATATTAAATTTGTAATTATGTATGAGTTATTTAAATATGGGTTGCTATTTGTAGTCATGGCTGCTGCAGCTCCAGAGGGTTCTCAATTTGATGCTCGCCAGTATGATGCTAAAATGGATGAGTAAGTTTACTGTTTCCTTGTGCTGTTTCTAGGCATTTGGTTTTCAGATTCATTGGTGGTAAATGAAGGTTTTTTTTTTTTTAATGTTTCTTCATGGTTTATTTGATTATTTAGCTGGCGCTTTTGTAGTTTGCTAAGCTTTTGAGTTCTGATTTTATTGGAAGAATTCTAAGGCTTTGTTCGGTACATTGATATGAGCAGACTTGAAGCTGTGGGGCAAGATTTCTTTACCTCATATGATGAGGTTTATGACACTTTTGATGTTATGGGATTGCAAGAAAATCTTCTTAGGGGCATTTATGCTTATGGTAAGTTGGATATATTTCAAGTACTTTGTTAATAAAAAAAAAATCCTGAAGGTTGCAGAGAGGATACTATCATTCTTTACTATATGAGGTAGCACTGTTAAAACTTATCACGCCTTGCAGGTGATTCAAAATCAATTACCTTGTTACCAATTTAGGCTTTTAGCTTATATATCTGCCAGTTAAGATCATGTGATTTGCGATGGTGAAAAATATAGGCTTTCATGATCTAGTGGCAGCTTCATTTCTTTGTATTGTTCAAGAATTGACCCTTTACATGTATGCTTGCTAAGTCAAAATTTTCCGTGAAGGTTTTGAGAAGCCATCTGCAATTCAGCAAAGAGGAATTGTACCCTTTTGCAAGGGACTTGATGTAATTCAACAAGCACAATCCGGAACAGGAAAAACTGCAACTTTTTGCTCTGGAATTCTACAGCAGCTTGACTACAGCTTAGTTCAGTGCCAAGCATTGGTCCTTGCACCGACCCGTGAACTAGCACAACAAATTGAGAAGGTCATGCGGGCATTAGGTGATTACCTTGGTGTCAAGGTTCATGCTTGTGTAGGTGGGACCAGTGTTCGTGAAGATCAACGAATTCTCTCCAGTGGGGTTCACGTGGTTGTTGGTACACCTGGCCGTGTTTTTGACATGTTGAGGCGACAATCTCTCCGCCCTGATCATATAAAAATGTTTGTTTTGGATGAAGCTGATGAAATGCTCTCAAGAGGCTTCAAGGATCAGGTCCTTTTTTTCACTTATAAGCTGTATGTATTATTTCTTGTGCTTTGCCTAGAAGATGATGGCTCTAGTTAGAAAGCTACTTATTGGATATAATGAATATTTAGGCAGGTTTTTGCATGTTTATGCTTGAGAGGAAGTCTTTTACCTCTTAGCATTCTAGTATTTTGGATGTAGGAATTTTTTCGGTTTTTTCCTAGCTTTTTTCTTTGTATCTCTGTTTTTCCATTTGTTGTTTTGTTGACTAATTTGTTCGCATGTGCTAGATCTATGATATTTTCCAGTTATTGCCACCTAAAATTCAAGTAGGAGTGTTTTCTGCTACAATGCCTCCTGAAGCCCTAGAAATCACAAGGAAGTTCATGAACAAACCTGTGAGGATTCTGGTGAAGCGTGATGAGCTTACCCTTGAGGGTATCAAGCAATTTTATGTCAATGTTGAGAAGGAGGAATGGAAGCTTGAGACACTGTGTGATCTCTATGAGACCTTAGCAATCACCCAAAGTGTCATTTTTGTGAACACTAGGCGTAAGGTTGATTGGCTTACAGATAAGATGCGTAGCCGTGACCATACAGTGTCTGCTACCCATGGAGATATGGACCAAAATGCGAGGGACATTATCATGCGGGAATTCCGATCTGGATCCTCTCGCGTGCTTATCACCACTGATCTCTTAGCTCGTGGTATTGATGTTCAGCAAGTCTCTCTTGTGATCAATTATGATCTCCCAACACAACCAGAGAACTACCTTCATCGAATTGGTCGTAGTGGAAGATTTGGGAGAAAAGGTGTTGCCATCAACTTTGTAACCACAGATGATGAGAGGATGCTATATGACATCCAGAGGTTTTATAATGTTGTAATTGAGGAGCTGCCATCAAATGTTGCTGATCTAATTTGATTCTGGTTCGGGCTGGCTAGGTAAATGGCTCTCTGGGAATGACAGTTTAGGAGGTCCGGTTACAACTGGGAGGGATTTCGTTCCTGCAGATTTAGTTGAGCTCCCATTACCATATAAAAAACCCAATGTTCAAATTTTGATTTGGTGTGTGTCTAAGCAAGAAATGTCTGTAGTATTTTTCTAGTTTATTCTAAATCATGTTGTTTTATCTATGTTCTTATTTCTTTCCATCTGTAGTTTCTGTATGTGAGACTTGAGGGGAGATTATGTAGAATGGGAACGTGATTATTTTAGTTCATTGGACTTGCCTTTATGGTAAGTTTTTTGTCTCCCCTATCTTTCTATTTCAATAGCATATTTTTGTTTGAGAATTTGGATCTGATCAGGAAAGTAGTGACAGTAGATTAATATAAACCTCTTTAGGTGGCTTCTAGTCATCTAGGCATTGTTGCCCATTTTATTTATCATTCTTTAAAGTTTCAGCTGTCGAAATATTCTGCTCCTCTCTGTATCAATACCTAATGACAAATTCGGAGTCGTGGAGTTGTCTGGCTTCCCTAGCGTCATCATTTGTCGGGTTCAAAATTTTGTGAAACATGAATGTATGTTCGATGGCATCTGTTCATTCTCTTTACAAAAGTGCTGTACAGCTAATTTAAGATTGTGTGATCTACCTGCACAAGGTAAGATACTGGCTAGACTATTTCTTGGTCATGTCTTTTTGACTCTTGAGCCTTTTGGATGGCACCTTGTTTCACTTAATCCCTTTCAACCTGCACTGCAGGCAAGGGGTAAAGGCCTATAGCCCTACAATTAGTCAAGTTGATAACTTTTGTGGATCCTGATGCACCTTATCACTATCACTTGGGAGGGTAGAATGCCGATTTAGCTTTTGTAAAGCATATGAAAAAAGGTGCTAGCTTTATTTTTCTACCAACTTTAGTGCCCCTCAAAATAAAGAAAAAAAAAGAAAGGTACTGAAATTTTACAAATGAGTGATGGCCATTCGTTTGCTTAGCCATTGGTTTCATTTCATATCAGAAAGTAATTCCAAAATTATTTAAGAAAGCATTTTGAGAATGCATAAATCTCTCATCTCAAGCTTTCAACGAGTAAGAAGAAAAAAGATTAAAAGAAGTATTTAGCTGAGTTCTTGGACTGCTTCAAAGGGTATGAGTTGGATTAGTAAGCTGGTTTTAGTTTGTGAAACAAGCATCATACAATGACCACAACTTGGCTTTTGGTTTAGGGTAGTCAGGAGTGATTATTGATGAGGCAAACGTAAAGAAAAGGAGTTGAATGAGAGGCACAGTTTAACAGCAACTTAATTAAAGTGCAGCAAAAGTTGTTCCACCACTTTCAGTCTCAGCTTCTGTTGTTAGGAATAGGCTTAAAAGAATAGCAAACACAGGGCAAGATAGAAAAAAACATTGGTAAAGCTCCTTAAGCAACACAAAAAAGTTGACATAATAAATATTAAATAGGTTCTGCTTCAGAGTACGACTGGTCAATGCAAATGTATAGTACTAAGAACTAGGAGAACATAAATAATTGTTGTAGGCATAGGACAACATGATTCCCCGTTAAACACGCCGAATATAGGTGTCTCCCAAAGTCGGTCACAGGATTAGCAAAATGGGGAAAAAAAGGGAAAAGTAGCAAATGCTAGCCTTAAATTAATCCAAAATATCAGTTTATAACTATATTATCACCTCCATAACTTTTTTCTACTCTTGATAGGAACCCACCATTTCTATTATTCTTGTTCCTTCCCTTACCTGTCAAGATCAAAAGAAACTCAACTACCAAAACAAAACCACTCACCAGGCCACTACCTTCTGGAATCTATCTGTCTTGAGCCTACCAAAAATCCAACATGGAAGATTACAACAGATCAAGGTCATATGGCAATGGAATGATGCAGCTGGACACTTACCATGGACCACCTAGGCCTTCAGCTTCTTATGACCTCAGGTGCCATAGTGCTGCTGCCTATGCACAGTCCCAGATGGCTAACAACTACAACTCGGGGAACAACAGGGACTTCAAGTTGAAGAAAGGGAAGAGTACTTCAGCCTCATCTTCTTCGAATCCATGGAGCTTTGGTGACCCTGAATTCCAGAGGAAGAAAAGGGTTGCCAGCTACAAGATGTATAGTGTGGAAGGTAAGGTCAAAGGGTCCTTGAGGAGAAGCTTTAGGTGGCTTAAAGATAAGTACACACAAGTTGTCTATGGATGGTGGTGATTTTGGTAGTTGGGCTCTTGTTCCCTGTTGCTCTCTTCTTTATGTTTTTCTTGCTTGTATTCAAGGTATTTGTGAAAAAAAAAATTATGTTTCAATTTTTTTTTTTGGTAAAAGGAAGATTTTATATAAAGTTGTTGATGAGATTGGCCACATTTTGCCTAGCTTGATTGTAAATTCAGTTCAGTTCCTGCTGTTCTGTTAATTGGAAAATCTTTTATGGGTGTATATCCACATGTTATAAATTCTTTCAAATTCTTGGCGGACTTATGATCAGAAATGGGGTCAGTTAGGTTATTGATGTTAATAACTGTGTTGATTCACTTGTGTAGGGAGGTTTGATTAGCTGTAAGCATAGGCTTACTGTCATGCATTGTATTGTAGTAGGATGCTGTGCTTAATCTACCATTAAGCCTTATTTGAACTTTTAGGCTGGGAAATGGGACTAGGATAGGGGAAAAGATTGCAGATGATGTTGGATCTTATCTTATAATGATCTTATAGTATTATGAGTTTAGCATATATCTGCGAATCGACTGTTTGGTTTCTAATTACATTGTCTTCTGCTTTTTTCTGCAATATTCCTCCATTTGTCATTACCTTTCTACAACCCAAGCAGTCCCAGTATGGAGTGCCATTGCTTTATCTGCAATTTTCCTGTCATGTTTGAGAGTTTCGTCTCCCATCATCTCCATAGAATTTCAACTTTGAGGTATATATCTGATCTATACTAACCCAACATCAACCCAGTTCAAAAAAGTTTAAAAGATCTCAGCTTGTTTTAAAAAAATTCTAATGCAGTTTATGGTGTTGTAAAACATGTTTAAATTTTATTAGAGGTTGTAAATTAACATGTGTAATTAAACATTTAAAACAAAGTATAGGTGAATGGGAAAAAACTCAAATTAATGTAAAAAATTTCAAACATGAATCATAAATCATGATCTTATTTTATGATTTGAACTATGAGCTAATGAACTTGGGTTCAATTAAATGAAATGGTTTTTCAATTTAATTTCTATCTAATCTGTAGTTTTAACATGTGAATGCGAAAGTTTATATTCATAAACAATGTAACATACATGAATGTCTTCATGTATTATGCATATTCGTCTATGGGTGCTAAATGTTTAGAGCCAATTTTAGAGGACAGAAAAATTATTTTAGTAAGTTATTATTATTACTCCTCTTTTCTATTGTCTTTAAGATTTTCTTATTACGAAAAATATTAAGTGAAATTTAATCAACGATGTTAATATTTTGAGAGACAATTGTATTAAAATTATGTACACAATTTTTCCTAAGCACAAAGTATTTAACCGTTGATAATAATATATTAAATTTTCTATTTCTCAAATTTATCCTCTCTAAATAAGTTTCTTTCAATAAATTTTATTTAAAGAAAGTAAACTATTCAAAAAAGTTTAAAGCCATATAAATTATATATAACTTTTAATAGAATTGGTTATCAAGTGTGAATGTGTGATGTTATCGAAGAAATTCTATATGACATGGAATCTGGAGTGTCTTGGTTTCTTGTACATCATATCCAAGAGGTTGGTGGTTCATAGTTATATTTCATAATGAGACTTTATTGTTTAATGTTGTTGAGAGGTCAACTCCTTGGGAGAAATCTTGAAGTGTCGTCCTCTAGACAAAGAATCCAGACCCCTAACAATCAAAGATATTGTCCTCATGCTGGGTTTTGTCCTAGCCTCTACGAAGAGCGAGTACAATTCATGGAAGGAGTGCTTTAATTGGTAGAGATATGTACCTGCAAGACTCGAAAAATGTGCTAGTAGTATATGGCGTGTGAATAATAATGGAGGCACTTGGACGTGCCGCGACTCGAAAAATGTCTATGAACATGGTACCACTTAAGCTATGTGGCTTAGGTACCCCATTATTATTCACATATATTATCTTCACTGATCGAGGCTACCCCTCTATGAGCCGTGCACAATTCTCCGTGGAGGTTGGGGATAAAACCCCCAACACGAGTATAATACCTTCAATTGTTGGGGGTCAAGGTCGACCACCCGAATGACGACAGTTCGAAGACTTCTCCTAATAAAACTGATCCCCTCTCAACAACTACTATAAATATTGTGGCTTGGATGCGTGCTTAATCCAAACTGATATGTAATTGCGGTTCAAGATGGCCACGAATTTCATCAATGTCCTGAATAGCATCAATGAATGAAAGATGAGATTTGTCAAAAATGAGTCGGTTTATGTTGATAACCTTGCCTTCAAGCTATTGACTCTTTACCAGTCAAGCAGATCATTTATCCTGCATAACTAGTACATGTCCATGTGTATGATTGAGGGATTTCACAATACATGCACTTTGTTCCCTCATGTGGCCATACCATAGGTCGGGGGGGGGGTATATGAAAGGCTGATGCGGTGCCTTCCATTGCCATTTTGGAGTGGATCAGACTTTAATCCAAGGTGATAGGGTGTCATTGAGTCAAGGATCCTAGTCCAGGTGCAGTTATACAGGTAGCCACGCTGCAACCGTCCGACACCAAGAGCAGCAATAGAGAGAGCACAAATGATGAAAACAAATGATCACTGCATATACGCGTACGCCCATGTCACAGTCAATCTATGATCAAATCTTGGGTCATGATCCACTCGGGGGTATGCAGTACATTCAATCTAGTTCATTTCTCTCCAAACATATGATAGCAACTTCCAGGAATTTGAATTGCACCATAAGTTTTCTGTTGCCTCGTGTTTATTGTGATTACAGTCCATAAATATGATAACAAAAAAAAAAAGAAAAAAAAACAAATCACCTGCTAAGTCCGTCCTGAAAAACTTCTAAACAGCAATAACAAGAGTACAGAAACTTCCAATTTTCACTTATCGCTTTGCCCTTTGCTCCATTGAAACCATTATTCGGTTGTGGGGCAAAATGTTGAGTTGATTGATTATTACCGGATTCAGGTGAGTGGAAAAGGTAAACAGTCATCGCATTTTTTTTACTAACTGTTGGGGGAATCAAATTATTCCACCAACATGAGCACGCGGGAATCACAGGAAAAGCCAAGAACCTTCGAAAGTGTAACTGTGTTTTGCAAAGCATATACAATATTACACACCCCAGGCAAATTGGTGATCATTCTCTATTTCACCCACCATTTCAAACTCCATAGACAACAGTGAATGTTCTACTTTGTCGATTTGACTTTTAAGTGCTAAACTATAGGTAGTCCCCTCCCTCTCTCCCCAGGTACAAGCTTTAACTTAATCAGCTTTTTAAACCTTTCTCTCAACTTTCTTCGTATGGAAAAACACTTCCTAATTTGCTACTAGCAAGGGTGCAGCAAAAAAGAAGAAAGTGTCAAGTTTTGGAAGTGAAAGTATCATTTTTTTCTTTAACTTAAAAAACCCTTTTTATTCCTTTCTTTAAAAGAAAGGAATATATTTATGAAACAATCAACTCGGAAGTCAGAATCAGAGGACAATGGACAATAATGAAATTGATGATGTCTGGTTAGGAAAACGAAGTCGAATTTTCGAGTTGAAAGGACGGTCCCCATGGTCATTTTGATAATGAACAGTGAGTACCAAGGGGAAGAACCAGAGGGGACCCCATAGTCTTTATTAGCAGAAGTAACGGTGGGTATACCTCTTCAGTCACTAATGGACATGTTTGTCTGTTCAACAGTTGCTCGCTTTTGGGTGATTGCAGCAAACAACTAATGGAAGTGAATGTTTTTGCAAGGAAAAGAACAATAACCCAATTTCGAGAACCAGACCAGGCAATGATGGGGCCACTCCCTGCTATGAGTTGGCATGGCTCACCATGGAAGTAGGCTGGCCCGTTCATTTTTCCTATTTTTGACAAGTAGTAGTGTAGTACAATACTACTAAAAGAAATGATGGAGAAATTAATAACAAAGATGCCTGCTGCCGACATGCATTAGGACCACCCTTTGGTGGCTTATCTCATGAAAGGCAGTTGGCAAATAGGCATCTTCATGAAAGGCCAAGCTTTGCCAAGGTAGCCTACCTTATGGAAGCTTGATTTTAAGGCCAAACATCCAAGGGGCTGTATTTGAATATCATTCATTCAAAGACGAAGAAATATTATTGTCAAAGTTTTACACTAAGCTCCACAGTATAGAGGGATTTAACCCTTACCACAATATCAACTTAATTCTAAAAAGTAGCAGTATAAAAGGTGGGAACTGAAATGAAATGATTGCTTGGGCACTAGCCCCTAGGAATCACTCTCTTTTCAGATTAGGCCACAAGATAACCCAAGGCATTGTGGTCCACCAGTCATAGTCACAGAAAACGATGCATACAAGTATGGGGAAGTTGTCAAAAACAATTTCACCCTCTGCCTTTGCCTCTCCTTGAATGCCTTAGAAAAGCCAGATTACCTTCAAATACACAGAACTATCACCATAAAAAAAAACTGGCAGTTTTTATTGTTAAAAACCAGATTTAGTTGCTTGGGATTCTATAATTTTAACTGCTAAATCCAGAAGATGTCCCCAATTTCATGCACCTTAACCACCAAAGCATTTGCATTAGGATTCTACAATAAACTTTTTGCATTTCAAACTTTTTTTGTCTTCCATATGTAGTTGTACTAGCAACTTCATATGAGTAAAAGATCTATAGCAGTTTAATTGGCCATAAATCAGTGAATGTCTTAGGATTAAATCCCCTTTTTTTATGGTGATAAAAGTACATGGTAAACGACCAACATTTGGTCCATCCAAATAGATTATTGTACACAACTCAATGATGATGAATCACATCAGGCAACAGTGGGAAACCTACCATCAATGCTTCATTGTGCATTTACTTGCTTTGGATAATCACCAAGTTGCTCCATCTGCCAGCTTTCATGAGGAGCCACATGTTCATGTGAAGGTGTGTATTGCTGCCAAATATCCTATAAACTTTTAGATAATTGTTATCCAAGTCTTAATAATATCTCCTAAGAACAATGCAAGTTCCCTCAAATAACATTGTACAGAGAAAGCACATACAGACACACAAAAAGGGAAGGACGATAATTGACAACAAAGCAGAACACTGTCATGCCGGACTTGGAATCATTCGCACATTCATGTTCAACAATGTACTACTTGGAAATTTTAGAATTGCTTTAAGTGGCAGACTAGCCATTTCTATTAATGATCTCTTGTCGTTTCTTTCTTAGAGTGAATTTTTTTTTTAGCCAGGACAAAATAAGGCCAACCAATTAACCACATGATTTGGTTAAAGTTTCATACCTCCATCTTCTCCAAAAGTTCATTGGCCGTTGGAGCAGAGACAATTATATGCCTAGC
The DNA here is from genome assembly GCF_007990345.1 of Gossypium hirsutum. Classification (NCBI taxonomy): domain Eukaryota; kingdom Viridiplantae; phylum Streptophyta; class Magnoliopsida; order Malvales; family Malvaceae; genus Gossypium; species Gossypium hirsutum. Next base: position 4,102,837 of record NC_053428.1, read on the forward strand.
ACCTGGCTTGATGAAACCCTCTTCGACACCGTTGTCGAATAAAGCAAGCAAATTATTGTAGTAACCATCAACATTTAGCAAACCAACCTGCATTTAAGTATAACGCATAATTGCAACATTGATTGACTATTGACATGCTTAGCTTAATTCTTCAAGCTTGATGAAATGATGCCTTACTGTTTTCTTATGTATTCCAAGATGGGACCATGTTATCATCTCCAGCAACTCTTCCATTGTTCCATATCCACCTAAAACATCAAATGTTACGATTAGAAGTCAATTTCCATCATTAATTAACAATTACTTTCACCGAACTTTCCTTTCTTGTTCTCTAGTATCGATGAAAAAGGCCAAGGTACTTTTTTACCAGGAAGAGCAATAAAGGCATCCGCTTCTCGGGCCATTTCAGCCTTGCGCTCATGCATGTCTAAAACAGTTCTCACTTCTCCCACCGTTTCTCCTGATATCTGTAGAATTATGCACCAATGATCAATCACAAATGTACTGAAGACAGTAATTTGAATGATAAAACTGGATAAAACCTTTAAATGGTGAATGAAGGAAAGCATAAAAACCTTAAACTAAGAATTTATTTTTAAAGAAAGCTAATTAAAATGATTTACACAGAAGACTAGGATCCAATATTCAGGAAACAATAGTTAATACAATATTGCAAGTTGAAAGTAAAGATACCTCAGAAGGCATAAGAGCTTTTGGAATTATCCTGCATGTAAAGAACGATTAATTTACTTAGTAACAAACAAATTGCAAACAAGAAGGAAGCTACTTGTGCTTTCAACTTGTAACAGTTTTCTGCAGAGAAAAAACATTAAAATAAGCTTGTTCAAAAATCAAAAACCAGGCAAGTTGTTTACTTACCCAAGAACATTACAACCTCCATCATACACTGTCTGGGATATCAAACCCATCAACCCAACACTTCCCCCACCATACACCAAGTCTATCTTCCTCTTTACCTGCAATCAAAACACAAAGTCCACAACTATAAACAAGAGCAAACATTTAATACATAGAAGACTTAGAAGTCAAGCTAAAGAAAACTAGCAAAGACCCATTCTGTTAAATAACTCCCTTGCACACCTAATATTTGAACTCATGGATGGTCAACTGAGTAATGACTGATACACCAAACAGAACTATACATGAAGCACCAACAACTCACACCATCAAAGAATAAAAAGAATAAAGAAAAACCATAAAAAACCTCATCTTCCTTACTGGAAACTGACACACAATTCCAAAAATCGACAAACACCCACCTACCATCACTTGAAGTTAAAGTACTAAACCTTTAAACACTAAAAAGTTAAATCTTTTTAGAGACCAACAACACGAACTTTTTCTTTTTTCAAGATGATGTGCATAAAATAGTGTTAAAGCAAAAAAAGAAAAAGAGCAAACCAGTTCATTGCCCAATTCAAGAGCAGCATCACTGAAGACTTTTCTACGGCCAGAGTTGCTTCCACAGAAAACACATACTCTTTTGAACTTGCTGCTGGATTTCTCTTCTTCCATTAACAATATATCTCTCTCTCTATCTATATATCAGTTTTTTGTTTTTATTCCAATCTCAAATCATTGAGTTCAACTAAAAGGAAACAAAAAGCAATGGCCTTTCTCTTTGAGAGATAAAATTTGTGCTCCTGACAATGAAAAAACTTTCTGAAAAGAAATAAAAGACCAACCAAATATATGTATATTAAAAATATGCAAAGGCTAACAAGAAACACTAAAAAAATCACTTCCTTTGGAAGCAAAACAATCTGGGCTAATCTTGAATTGATAAATAAATAAGAGAGAAAAAAAGGACATTTAAAATGAAATCAAAGACGGACGTTTTATATTTAGAGAAGAGAAGATGAGGAAGCCCACATGCTTTCAAGCCCTTTCTAATCCAATGTCTCTCTGTCGGCTTCAACCTCTCGTTATGAGATTTTATTAATGTAAATTAAATTAAATTATTGTATAATAATTGTACAAACTTTACTTGCTAAATGCTAAGTAGTGTTTGTTTTCTCAAAATCAAAAGCGCAAATCCAAATCAGAATTTTCATTCATAAAAAGCTAAGCTACTGAACTTAAAATTAGGTGAGAGAAAGAGCCAAGTTGTTGCTTTCACTAACAAGACTTTAAAGTTCATGACTTGCATCAATTGTATTTTCATTTCTTTTAAAAAAATTATAATGGAAATGAAAATATTAAAAAATATCATGTTGGGAGGGAAAAAAAAAAGACTTGTTGGAGACTTCTTCCATATTCAATTTGTAATCATGATGTTTTGGGCTATTTTCATATAAATTATTGCACATAATTTTTCTGGAAAACAAACAAAGGTGGAGTCTTGTGAATTCATTTATATATAATTTGACATCATTATTTGATAAGCAGAAAATATATATGTTTTCGGAAAGGAGATTAATAATGGTAATATTAGATCAAGGATGTAATATATATTGTACTCTAAAGGAGAAAATTTAAGTTTGAATTTTAAAAATATATTGTTGAAAGAAGACTATCACAAGTCCTAAATATAGACTATATAAAACGGATATGAAAATTATTAAAAAAAAATAATAGTATTAATAGTAAAAAGGATCCTCTTGGAATGGCCATAATTATAAAGTTTGGTGGGACAACTATCTTATAGATTTGATTAATTATAAAGTTTGGTGGGACAAGTATCTTACAGATTTGATTTAATAATTTTTAAATTATACATTTTTCTTTTGAAAAATAACACCACGACATCAACCATTTTTAAAAAATATATATTATGTACAGATTTTATTAATTATTTCACATGGAAAAAGATGTTATTAAATCAATAAACAGAGTAATAAATATTATGGAAAAAAAATAAAGTTTTTTTCCTTTATAAAATAGAGTATAAAATATAAAAAACAGCTTTTTCATTTTAACTCTCATAATAACATTTTGAGTCTAATTGGATCCTATTCCTATTTATTATCTATTTCTAGGAAAGAGCCGTTACCTCTAAATTTGGTTAAAAAAGATTAAACAAATATAAGTGGAGACAAAGTTGAGGAAATTTAAATATTTCTTAGCGATTATGACAATGATTGGAATCAAATAAAATTCGGCTTATTTTTAAAAAGCCCTTAAATTAGTATAATTTATTCAAATAAGTTCTTATAATTTTTTTTACCTAAATAACCCCCGATTCTTTAGTGGATACTCATAGAAACCCCTTAATTTTAATTATTTGACTTTTTTTAAATGATATTGACGAAAATTACACGAATTTGTTTTTGCTAACTTGTACAAATACATAAGTAACTTTTTTCTTTAAAAAAATACATTGAAAAAAGAAATAATTATGTTTTAAAACACTATCCATCTTTTTCAAAACCTACTCCTTCATAAAATTTTATATTTTCGATATATATCACTAATTTTAGATAAAAAAAAGACTTTATCTTGATTATTAAAAAAATAAATAAAGAGTCAAAATTTAAATTGGACCAAGGTCCATTTTTAGGTTATGACTCAACAATATAGAATAGTAATTACTGAAGGTTGTGAATTTCCAAATTAATTAACTACCATTAACTGCGAATGAGTTATTAACATCAAAACACCCACAAAAACTGGAGAAAAATACTAAGGTAAGAGTAATTATCTAACGTTTGACAAATTATGGAAAGCATAATTCCCTTAAATGTTTGACACCCCATAGTAATAGTAATTACTTTCTACATTGCCAGGCATGGGCGTGACTGCAACAATGGCGATAATCACTGCTCTTTGCGGGTTTCGACGAAGACGACCACCTGATTCAACACCACCTCGTCTGTCAGAGAAACCAGATATACAATCAGAATTAATGGAAAAAACCCAAGAAGCAATAGCAATAGAAACAGATGCAAAAACTGGGGATAATAATTCAAAGCAACAAATGGTGATCAAAGAATTGCCTCCTCCGCCCGGGATGATGATGAAAGACGCTCATTCATGCAACAATTTCACGTTAAAGTCCGACTCCACACGAAAACTAGGCACAACCTTGAGCGTAAAAAGCATATCGGTGAATATTCGGGATAAAAAAGCTAGACCTAAAGATGAAGATTCGATATGGAAAAAGACGATTATATTAGGGGGGAAATGTAAAATATCAGATGATGATAATGATGCTGTTATCTTTAATGGCAAGCATGATACTGTATTAGCATACCATCCAAGGACTTTAAGTACCATATCATTTTCTAGAACTGGTTCCTTTAAGGAATCAGATAAGACAGCTTCAAGAATGAATTAATTCCTTCAAAGATTAAAATCACCACAAAGATCATAAGAAAAACAAAAAAGAAGAAGAAGAAGGTTGTTCATGCTAGTTGATAACTATATTATTGTAAAAGACCAAACCAATGTTCATACTGTTCCTTCAAACTTGTGTCAGAAAGATCTTTGTGCTTGACATGTTTCACATGTTGAATTTTAAAGTTTTAAGGCTGTTTCCAGGATGATTACTTCTTACCTTGAAACGTTCGACAAGATGCAAGAGTTATTGTTCCAAAACCTTGATTTGTAACTAAGACCAATGAATGTTACATATAGCAGGCATTAAATGTCTATTAGGAAATTGTTGATATCATCAATCAGTCTGGAAATTAGAACAATATATTGTAACTTTCATTCAATTCCATTTGCAATTTCCACTAATTGATCTGATCAAAAGTCTCCAACGATGAAGTCAATCTTCTTGGCCTGCTGACAGAGAGCTAGCCAGCTCCTGGACTAAATCTATTGTTATGATGTCAGCTCAAAAATTCAATTTAATCCAACTCATCTTAAAATATGATCTAACCCAATTCAATTAAAAAATTAATAATATGAATTTATTCAACTCAATTTAAACTTGACTTAAACCCAATTTGAATAACTAAAATAAAAAATTATTTCAAAAAATTATATCCAAAATCAAAATAACTTGAATAAAAAATACTTAAATTCAAAATAATATAAATCTAAAATGACTTAAATCTCAAAATAGAAATGATCTAAAATCAATCTAACCCATCTAATTAACAAATTTAAAATTAATTATTGTAAACCTTGAATAACTCAAATTTTTTAAAATAAAGTTGTGGATTCTTTTAAAGTAAAATTTTGGATTTAAATTTATAAATAAAAAATGTCAAGAAAAGAAAAGTACTAACGTTGCTTGCACTCCGATTCGGCAAATGCATGCATACATAATGTGTATACATATATGGTGTACTACTCCAAATGGAAACTTCATGAGTGGTTTTAGTTTAGGTATAATACTTTTTTTTAACCCTTTAATTTTATAAAAAAGTTGTTTTAATCATACACTTAATTTTTCATTTTTTTAGTCTTAAAATTTAGTTTTTTTTGTCAAATTACGCTAAAATACGAAAAATAAATGTTTGTTAATTTTATTGATAAAAAAATGTATTGTCATGTAGATGAGATGTCAACATTTATTTTTTTAATTTATAATTTTTACAAGTTTTTAATAGTTTTAATTTTTTTAATTTTTAAAAATAATAATTATAGTTTTATTGAATTTTTAAATTTTTTTAAAATTAATTAAATGTTGATGTGTCATCTATGAGGCAATTCAAGTGTATGCTACGTCAACAAATTTAAAAAAAAAATTAATGTTTTCATCTATTTTGAAGAGATCCGATAAAAAATATAAATTAAAAAAATTTTAAAAAAAGAAAAAATAAATAGAGAATTTTTTTTGTAAGGTTGAAAGTTAAATAAATTATTAGGATGTAATTGATGAGCGATTTATGTTGAAATTAGTGTTTATATATAGTTTACTTCGCTTGAACCGAATAAAATTCCAAGAAAAAATTTTACACACTTTCTTTGAAGGTTTCCCTTTCAATACTTGCCAAATATTCAACTTTAGTACAAACAAAGAGACACAGGAATCAAGTATGCCTCAATTTCTAAAAAAAAAAAAAGTAAAAGTAAGAAAAAGTGAAAGTGAAAACTATTAATTATATGTTTTATATAAAATTAAAAAGAAATTAATGCCCTTAATTTATTATTTTACATTTATATAAATTTCTTTTTTTTTGTAATTAAATTTACATACGCACTATGCGAATGAATTTTTTTTTAAAAAAAACACAAGTTGTTTTTAAATAAAGACATTTAAAAAATATATATGAATATGTTTTAAAATAAAAAAGGCACAATTACCTTATTTAAAATTTTATTTTTGTTTTATCAATTGAAATATGTATTTTTTTACGGTATTAAATTCAATAAAAATATAGATTATGTTTTCAAAATTGCTATCAGAGTAAAAATTAAAATTATCAATTGAATTTAATGGCGTGAAAAAATACATATATAACGAATACCCTAGCTTACATCAATTTTATAAATTATCTTTTTAAATTTAATAGAAATGAATACCCTTACAATGATTTTTTATATTAAGTAAAAATTAAAAGTCAAAACACATTAAAGATGACATTATCGTCCATCCAAAAGCAGCGATCTCCTAAGCCTAGGATGTTGGGCTGTACAGTGAGCATATCCAAACGTGGGCTACTTTTGAAGATCCACCGACCCTTGATTTACACCATAGATCCACCACACAACTCGACTTTCTCCTTCGAATTTGCAGCAAAAACATCGCTTTTGAAGCTAACGACATTCACATACATACGAAACTCATCAAGGAACCCCCCCCCTTTTCTCCGAAGGAGAGCAGGTATTTCAGATTTTGGTTCTAACCCAAATATTTGCATACCTGTTCTTCTTTTCTGGTACGTTTTTTGAACTTGGAATCATGGGAACTCTTTAAATTGATTGGTTCTTGGAATTGTTTAGGCTTATGTTATCTGTTGCCTTGAAAGTGGCGGACGTGGGTGATTTAAGAGGAGACTTTTTGATGAATCTAGATTGAGGGTATGGAGGCAGGTTTATAACTGTAAGGGTAGCTTTTGGATTTGGCAATTTGTGCGGTCTATCTTTCTTTGTTTCTTTGAATGTATCTTATTGGTATTGAAGAAAAGGATCGGCTTGTGAACTTGCCCGGCTTTCATCTGGATGTTCTCAAGCCTTTGAATTTACTACCCTTTAAACAGAAATCGTTTTCTTTTTGTATCCCAAGAGATAGATGGGATAAAGAGTTCTTCAAGCTTCAGGGTGGGTAATTATAATTTGACCAAATTTATTAAATTGAGGAAGATCTTGGTGATATAATTGGTCTGAGTTGGATATTTCGAGATGAATTCTCCTCAAGGCTCCACATTGACGACAAATATGGCTGGGCTTGTTGATGGTTCAACAGCACGTGAAGAGGTTTCCCATATTGATTGTTTGCCCGTTTATGTCAAAGAGCTAATTGCTGGTGGTGGTGCTGGAGCTTTTGCTAAAACTACCGTTGCTCCTTTAGAACGGATTAAAATACTCTTGCAGGTGAGTGATATTATATGTTTATGTAGTTCTATATTATATATATATAGAGAGAGAGAGAGAGATTATAAGCATCATCCGAATACAAACCAAAAGTGTCATTTTTTGTTTTAGCATTTTGTGATGCTTAACTCTGTTAGTTGTTTAGCTTGGTTTCGGGTCGTGAAAAGTTACAAATTTGTCACTTGATCCCCCCCTCCCAACCAAAATTATATATATTTATGCTTCATGCACATTATCACCGACAGTTTTATATGATTCCCTCGCTATTTCTTTATTGTGCAGACAAGGACTGATGGTTTTCGGTCTCTTGGGGTGTATCAATCCTTAAGGAAGGTACTAAAGTATGAAGGTGTTCTTGGATTTTACAAGTAAGTTTACATATTATTTTACCATTTTGCTTTCTTTATTCCCTCCCATAAAAGTTAGATGGGTTCATGCTTGTTCTTACTGGCAGAGGAAATGGAGCTAGTGTTGTTCGGATCATTCCATATGCAGCCTTACATTTCATGACTTATGAGCGTTATCGAGGTTGGATCTTAGATAACTATTCTTTCATGGGATCAGGACCTATTATAGATCTTTTAGCTGGTTCTGCATCTGGAGGAACTGCAGTAATATGCACTTATCCCTTGGACTTGGCTCGCACAAAACTTGCCTATCAGGTAAGAAGTGTACGTAGGAATGGCATAATTTCTCATAAATATTTTTGAATCCTTTTCGATTATTTAGTTGAGGTTGATCTGGTCTGTGGGTATCTACAATAAATTAATTCTGTCGTCTTCTTACACTGGTTTAGTCAAATCTCCATTTTCTATCATTTAATTGTTGATTCTGGCTGTGGAATTGTATCACTAACGCACTCACGGCATTCGTACGTGGATAAATTGATTAACCTTGCTATTTATTAAATGATCCTTGGATGAACTGAATTACTAAAGGAAATGAATGTTCGTTGCCCTGCTTCATATTTCTCATTAACTATTATGGTTTAACAGGTTACAGACACCAGAACAAATTTCAGGAGTGGTATAAGAAGTTTATACCCTCAACCTGCATACAATGGCATAAGAGATGTACTGACAAGTGTTCACAGGGAAGGGGGATTACGTGGATTATATCGGGGTGTAGGTATGTATGTGATTGTTTCTAATTCTTCATATTACAGATTAAGAATGAATTGATTTGACAATGACTCCTAGTTCTGTGCATTATTCTTATAACTGGCACAATCTTTCTTATTTCCCTGTTTAAAGTATCTACAGTTTTCCATTGATAATATATTCATTAATTTAACATGCAAACTTGAAATTGTTTTAGTGTAGTTGCTTTGTTTTGCACTTTGCAATTTATGCTTGGACTTGACGGAACCTTTTTCATGCATAGGTCCAACACTCGCTGGCGTCCTCCCATATGCTGGTTTAAAGTTCTACATTTATGAGGTACTAAAGCTACATGTTCCTGAAGAGCACCAAAAGTCCATTGCAATGCATCTTTCTTGTGGAGCAGTGGCTGGGTTGTTTGGGCAGACCTTCACATACCCATTAGATGTTGTAAGGAGACAGATGCAGGTATTGTGCCATAGCTGTACATTTCTATGAGGGTGTAATTCCTATTTTCTAGTTTAATGGAATTGGCATTATGTTGTTGTCTCCTCTCATGTGTTATTATTATATGCTTGGAATCTTTTCTGGGGTCTTTTAAATGTTTTGTGAAACAGATGCATATATAATATTGTTTTCTTGCTAATGTCAACCATGGTTGAATGATTTGAGTTATTAGTGTGTCTATCTGCTTTTTAACTGGCACCTGGCTTTGTCATTGCCTCATCTGGGATGTAAATTTTTAATGTTATCCTACAGGTTGAAAGTCTTCAGTGTTCAAGAATTCAAGGTGGTACAAGATACAGAAACACGTTGGATGGGCTTACTACGATTGCACGTAATCAAGGATGGAGACAATTGTTCGCAGGCTTGAGCATTAATTATATAAAGGTAGTTTATATACTCAACAATAATATCAACCTGGCTGCTCACTTTTGCGGATTCTTATTTGTTAGTTCTATCCTCTTCTGTCGTAACTGCTTTGAAACAAGAAACATTCATTAGTTTGAATCCAACCTTTGTTTATAATCGACAAGTTTACGTGATCTTGGGATGCTTGTCATTCTAATGATGTGTGTTACAATTTGTTGTCAGATGGTTCCTTCCGTGGCAGTTGGATTTGCATCATATGACATGATGAAGGTTTGGCTTCACATACCACCTCGACAGAAATCACAGACAGTATCTTCTTGATAAGCGGAGATGGATTTATAATGGGGCCACCTGAAATCCTAAAACGCTTAAATACAAATTTCATCAACCAAACATTAGTTCTTTGATTTTATGATGTTTATTTTCAGATTGTTTATATCATATAACAAGAATGAGATAAATGAAGTGTGTTGATAAAAAACTGTGCTTATTGTAGTTTTCTATGAATCGCTGCTATTAAGCCAGGTATACAAAATACCTTATCTTGTTTCACCTTTTTTGAAAATTATTAGACATGCGCTTTTTCAATGATTTAGATAGCACTCATTTATTGATTTTGGATTACTTTGTTGCATCACAATCACAGTCGGCCATGGTTATTTAAAAGGCACTCAAAGAGAGTCAACTAATGCCCACTTGTTAGATGGAACAGGATGAAGGGACCATCGTCCATAATTCAGAAAATGAGCCTTATTTGTGTATATATAGGTAAGAGCAAGAGATTGGAACTGAAGTAATAGCTTCATCAACCTTTTTAGGCTCCCTAAAATGTTGGTTAAATAAAGTTGGATCCAAAAAGTCACATCCCCGATTATTGCAGCGGTTCTCCAGCAGCATACTGCGTGTGAGACTAATTCTTTCGACTCTTTTTATCATTGGAAAATGTATACTTACTGATTGTATCTGCAAAACTTTAATTACTTGGAACTGGAGAAAAGAGTTTCACTAGATTATATTTCAAGTAAAATCAAACAAAGAAGATGTCAATGTTGGAAATTTTAGAACATCTTTGATTTGAGGCAAAAGAAAAGAAAAAGGTAGATTCATTAAGTCGTTAAAAAGTCGTAGTTTATTGCAACTTGAAGGTGTTGAAGATTCTTCAATTACGAAGTAATGTCTGAAAACGAAGTTCCATCTACAACAGTACAAATATGTATAGAGCAGAGTCCCCAGCGCAACTAACTCGTCTTCCTACAGTTTCCACGACCATGCAGAAAATAAATAAATAAATCAGTCGTTGTAGTAAAATAAGTAACCTCTTTACCCGAGAGCTTCATACTGTAATTTTATTATTATCTTCTCACTTCCTTGTTCCTTTTTTTTTTATTTGCTTTGGTTTAGATCATGTTTCTTCTAATTGTGGCTTCTTAAATCCTTGTTATGAGCCGCTTTGAAGGCCACTAAACCCCACCATATTCACTTATGTCCCTCCCAGCTCAGCTATTTCAGCTGCGTTCTCATACGAACTCAAGGGTATTAATATGATAGCTTTCTTTTAGTCTAACGAACATGTAAGATAATTCTGATTTTGCAGGTTTGAAGTCTGTAAAGAGATTTTAAGATCAATGGGTGTTTCCCTTTCTTTGCTTTTATCAGCTTGGAAGGAAATCCTGAAACTTCAAGTTTTTAGTTATGCCATGGAAAAGGTTATTGTAAGGTCTGGAGAGAAGGATGATTCTCAGTTTCCCATTAAAGAACCAAAGCTTGAAGCTTCCGATTCCTTCAAACATTTAGCATTTGATCAAGGGAATGCAAATTCAGTTCCCTCAAATGATAAAGCCAATGGAATCGTTATACCAGTAAAACCCACTATAAAACTCCCTAAAACAGTGATAATGTTTTCTCCAAGGCCCCTAAGTGAGCTCGATGCTGCTGCAACTAAGCTTCAAAAAGTCTATAGAGGCTATAGGACAAGGAGGAATCTTGCAGATTGTGCAGTTGTGGTTGAGGAGCTCTGGTTTGTCACTTTTTCTCCATATAAAATCTGAATCTCCTGTTACACTTTTTGGTGTTTTTATTTTTTTATTTTTTGAGTAATTTCTTTGGTTCTTCATTCAAACATTGTAGGTGGAAGACCTTAGATTCTGCAGCACTAAGAAGGTGTTCTGTTTCATTCTATGAAATTGAGAAACATGAAACTGTCATATCAAAGTGGGCACGGGCTAAAACAAGGGCTGCCAAGGTACTTTACTAACCTTTCAACAATGGCTGCTTTCTAAATTTGTTTTAAGGAATTTGTTTTAAGGCTGACAAGATCATCATCTTATTGATCTTTTGTAGGTTGGGAAGGGTTTGTCTAAGGATGAGAAGGCTCAAAAACTAGCCCTCCAACATTGGCTTGAAGCTGTAAGTTCATATAATCTTCCTTGAATTAGAATTATCCCTACTCCAGCCGAGTAGTTTGCTTACAACTAGTTTGTTTTGCTAATTCAAGTTTCAAATTGGCTTACTGATATCCTATCACTCCATATTTTCATATATAGTTATAGCATAGGAGAAGTCTTGCTAAGATATGGTATCATTTGAACATATATCGTATGTTATGCAGATTGACCCACGACATCGTTATGGACACAATTTACACTTCTACTATGATGTTTGGTCAGCAAGCAAGAGCAGTCAACCTTTCTTCTACTGGTACTGTACTCAATTAAACAATAAACAGACTTCAAAATGACATTACTGAAGGTTGCTCCATTATGCCTTTATGTTCTGATATCTGAAATTGAAGGTTGGATATTGGCGATGGCAAAGAACTAAATCTCAAGAAGTGTCCAAGAACAAATCTACAAAGACAATGCATCAAATATCTTGGACCAGTGAGTCTTGTTAAAGGCACTGATTATGGCTAAAATGTTTTGTACATTCCTTAACCATGTCTGGTTTTCTTGGTTGCAGAAAGAAAGGGAAGCATTTGAAGTGATTGTGGAAAATGGAAAGCTTGTTTACAAGCAATCTGGGATGCCTATTCACACCACTGAGGGTTCTAAGTGGATTTTTGTGCTTAGCACAACAAGATCCTTGTATGTTGGGAAAAAGAAGAAAGGGGTATTTCAGCACTCGAGTTTCCTTTCAGGAGGTGCTACAACAGCTGCTGGAAGATTGGTGGCTTCTCATGGATTTCTTGAGGTACATTTATTGCATTTCAAATACCAATCACCAATAAAACCGATTTGTTTAAATTCTTTAAAGTTCTTCTCTTCCTCTCCAGGCTGTTTGGCCTTACAGTGGTCATTATCTACCAACTGAAGACAATTTCAAGGCATTCATTATTTTCCTTGAAGAACACAATGTGGATTTAACCAACGTTAAGGTAAAAAAAAAGAAGTCATTAGACTTTAACTTAAGCTTTGTGGAGATTTAACAACATAGATAGCAGCTACCAGAATTTGATTAATCTTGTCAGGATAGTGCTTACATTCTCATTTCTGGAGCAGAGATGTGCAGTAGATGAGGGCTACACCTCAAACAAAGTTGTCGGCTATGAGTCCAAGCATGGGGTAATTAAAGATACAACGGAAACAGAAAAATCGAGAGATTCAAAGACTGAAGAGGTCGATGATGAGCCCGCAAATGATGAATGCATCAGAACTGATAGTCTTGAAGTTAGCATTGACAGCAGTGCAGCACAAGCATTCAACATGGCCAAGCCTTTGTCTTGCAAGTGGACAAGTGGAATCGGCCCTCGAATTGGCTGTGTCAGAGAGTACCCAAAAGAACTGCAATCCCAAGCTCTGGAACAAGTTAACCTGTCTCCTAGAGTCACCCCTGGTCGCTTTGGAACCTCTATTCCAATACCTTCACCACGACCGAGCCACAAAATTCGAGTCTCACCCACACTTGCATACATGGGACTCCCTAGCCCAAGGGTGTCACTTCTGGCTGCTTTCACCAAATGATAAAATAATTTTGCAAACACTCTTTTAAGGTTATTAATTATATCTTTTACTGTAATAGAATTCATAAAATACCCTTTGAAGCACTCTATAGCAACGTCCAATAACTTTTACAGCAAAATTGTACATAGTACTAATAAAAATGTAAAATAGGTGAAGGGATCTGACCAAACATTTCTTTGTTCTTTCATTTGTTTTAGACTTTTAGGCGTATAGTATGACACCTTTTCGCATTAATACGACTGAGGAAATATAACTCAGTCAGATACAACAATCATGTTCTTTTTGTGACAGTGAGTTTTACACCGTGTTTGAAGTTGAGAACTATGCCATATTCAAGCTCCAAAGGATTTTCCATGGTTGAAGAATGTTGAAATGTATATTTCCGATATAGATGTATCAAGGAAAGTTTGATTTCCTGTAAGGAGAACTTCCGGCCGACGCATGCCCGTGGCCCAATTCCAAAGGGTATGAGAGCATACGGGTGCCTTTGTTTTTCTTCTTCACAGTTTGGATCAAACCGTTCTGGTATAAACTTATCTGGGTTTGGGAAATTCTTTGGATCTTTTGCTAAGACCCCAACTGCTAACCACACCCAAGTTCCCTGCACATCAAAGATCATAGACAAGGGCATTAGTCCATGAACAGGAGTGAAATTACATTGAGATTCTGATAAGTAATACCTTAGGCAGAAGGTAATCTCCTATCTCCACTTCTTTTGATGTTTCTCTTGCAACTAATGGAGAAACTATGTAGAACCTCATAGCTTCTTTGATCACCTAAAGTCAAACCAGATACAAGAATAAATCCAGTCTTAAATTTTTTGTGAAAATGCAAAAAAAATGTCAGAAAATGAGAAGCGCCAGGGACTTACCTGATCAAGATAAGGAAATTTATGTTGGAGGTCATAAGCAGTTGGCACCTGGTCATGTGGACCAAACCCATCAATCTCTGCGACCAACTTTTTCTCAACCTCTGGATGTCCAGCAACTAAATAAACAATCGATGACAATGTAAAGGATGTAGTTGCTGAACCAGCAAGGAGGTGTTCATAAGTAACTGGACTGATATAGTCAGGAGTGAAAACATTCTTGGCCACATTCTCTGATTCCCTTGCACTCAATATTTGAGACAAGAAGTCCTTTGAACCTCGGTTCTTGTCTTTCATTCTGTTTGACACAATCTCATCAAGCTTGCCACTCAATTTCTTGTTAGTCCTCTCAACTTTCCAGTCCATGGTTCCTGGTATTCGTTTCAAAATCTGCCTGAAAGGCTCTTGTAATATGGGAACAAGTAAACCTAATATAATCGACAGAGAACCTGACAAGTCCATCTTAAGTTGTGTTGTGGAGTAGATATGTTGATTGATGAAGTCAGAGACTTCATCATCTTGACTGCCTTGTTTATCCACGGTCCTGATTGATTCATTGATCGATTGTGGCTTAGTGAGACCAAAGTTAACCCCAAAAGCAGCTTGTCCAATTACATCAGTCGCCAATTTGAGTGAAAGGTTAGAAAAAACAATGTCTTGTTTAGATGAATGGAGATTTTCAGTAGCTGATTCAATGTAATTTTGCATGGTGGGAACTAGGCTAGCCAAGTGTGATGGTTGATAGACAGATAATATTGTGTTTCTCATGGTGGACCATCTTGCATCCCTGGAATTTGAGATGTCATTAAGTTCATAATCTTAAAAAGAGACCCTTTATGGGGTTAGCTATATATATGTGAGAGTACCTGGTGAAAAAAAGACCCTTTTGATGAAGTGGGGAGGCAGCAATAGGTGAAGGAATGCTTCTATTTGGAATGTCCTTGAATTTCTTTATTCCAACTTCTTTACAAAGCTCTGCATCTGCAACGATTATCAAGGGTTGTCTACCCATATGAAACCTGTGCCACCACCAAAAAACCAGCCCATTGTTTTACTATTAAAGTTAATTTTGTGGAACAAAGCGGGTTGGCCATAATGCAACATCTTGTATGAATCTGTAAGATGCAACCAATCAGATACCTTTTAGATGTAAAATAACTAAAAGATGCCATTATCAAAAAATTATCATTCTTTTGGCTAGCCTTCCGATATGATCCTGGTAATGCTAGGGACAAACTATTGGGGGTTCTAAAGGTCAATTCAGATTCTTATTTTATCTGTTCTACATCTTGTACGAAAGACAAAAGATAAGGCTCATCCCACTCACTTTCTCCAGAAAGTTTTTTTCTAAAAAAAGACTCAAAATGATTTTCTGTTTATTTTCTTCAATGGTCTATGAACCGTTAAATGAATCCATGCCTCATTGAAGAAGAGATGTATATTATCAAGAAATTTTAAAACAAAAAAATATTAGTTCCAAGGAAAAAAAAGAACTTGTCGTTGGGTGTTGACTTTTATAACTGATGCATCAAATCATAGTATTTCCTGAAGAGGAAATGAGAAAAAAAATGAAAACTGACCTGAAAATAGGACCGTATTGTTTAGCAAGGACTGAAAACACATCAGGGCCGTTCTTGGCCATCAAGGGCAGGTGTCCTACCAGTGGTATAGTTGGTGGACTGGGCACCCTTCTCACCTTCCAATATGGACCATACAAATACCCCAATACCATAGCTAACACTGTGATGATTATCGACACCGTAGTTCCATAAGGGTAGTAGGACCAGAACCCTTCTGCACCAACTGAACTTTGAATAGTTTCATGAACGAGAGCCATTTTTCCTTCGCTTTAGGTCTTGCAAAGAGAAAGAGGGTGTAGTAGATTATTAATAAGATTCGGCAAATGCAAAGTGGGAGTACACAAAGCATATTAATGGCGTTTGGTCTTTGTCAGTATGTGAATGATTATATTGATGAAATAGATAGCCCATTTGTTTTATATTGGACCAGAAAGTGAATGAATAAATAAAATAGAACATATTAGTACCGAGCATGTTTATGGCTCTTTGACAGCAACAACATCGTAGGGCCCCTTATAAAACCCCAAAAATTTTATAAGCTTCGATGCTTTTTTAAATGAGTCGTTGATTCTCCTCGGTGCAGGACAAAATAAACCACCACCTCGATTTGAAAATGATTTGTTTGAACTCATTCGGATTGCGAATACCTGTCCCTGTTATGCCGCCTGTTGGGTTGAGATTCCTTGGGGAGTGTTTGTCTTATCATTTGATGTTGACAAATGATGTATGATCCACAAGTATTAAAAAGGGAGTAGCTGATCAAGTTTAGCGGGAGAGTGATACTGATATGCTGCTTATCCCAGTAGTTGAGTTCTTTTAATACACGCAACTGCTCCATTTCCACTCACTTCGAATAGTGTGATGCTCTTCCGGGTTTGAATTCCAACTCAAGGCTTTAAATAAGAGATAAGTTCGTTTTGTTGGGATAAAGTATTGTGCCACACCAATTCTTATCTTTTTCACATTTGTAATATACACTGAGCAAGATTTGGGTGTACAAGTTTACTTTTCATGTTCTGCAGAATAAGCATTTTTCTTTCTTTTTCTGCGTTGAACTGCGGAACTCTCCTGATCTGAGAGCATGACATTGCAACGAATCTGGTGACTCCACAATAAAAGAGACGTATTTACCTTGGCTGTTAAACGAGGTTCTTCTCAATCCATACAGCATAACCAAAGTTGCAAATATTCTCGACACTGATCGATGTCATGTCGATTTATCAGAAAAATTTTAACACACAAAAGATCCAAGGAGAAAAAGAAATGGGCCAATACAGTTGCTTGCTCTTACTAGGTTTCTTCTTAACTGGATCAATACAAGAAAAACTTGGGCCAGAAATTATGTTCTTCGTCTTCACCCGCAAAGGGCCTTTCGTATGTATAGTAATTTTATGAAAATAAAATAAACGCTTATTTTCTTTCACCAATCCAGTAATATAGTATATCCTACGATTTATTGATATGAGCTCATTTATATGAATTGCTTAATTTTTTTGAAGTAAGTCTCTTTATTTATTTATCAGATTCAGGTAGTCATTTCAATTGTCTTGAATCCGACTGAAAAATATTTTTATTTATTAACATGAACCATCCATCAAGTTGATTTTGTAGACAGGACAAGATTGTATGTACTTGCGATATGTTTGATAAAATCTTTTAAAATACTGTACAACTGACACTATGCTATTTTGATCAACATATTTTACTGGGATAAAATAAAAACTAAAATTTCCAAATAGAAAAAAGATGAAGCTTGTTGGAGGAATGGGTACCCAAATATCATTTCATTTTCCCTCCCCCTTGGCCTCTTAACATTATTGCTCCAATGACCTGTCACTTATCCATGCCTTCATGTCTCTCCCTCGCCTCTTGTCTTGTATTTTTCGTACGGTTAAAATGAGGTCTAGCTGAGGGATCGCCACCTGTGTTGTTCCACCTTCATCTTATCTTTAAGGTGGTGTGAAGCCAAAGCAGGCATCATTTTAACCATACGCTCCCGCAACTTAATTACATCTAATCTGCCACGTGTGGCATTCATCATTTAACCCTTGATTAAAATTCAAGTAATCCAGTATTCACCATTAATTTCAATTTTTTTATCAAACATTATGTTGCAATTTTAGAAACCACAATTTGATATCAATCCGTTATAAGAAAACCATTTTATACAAAAAACAATAATTAGAGGGAAACTAAAATAAACTACCTTACGATTATGAGCCGACAGAGATTCAGATCATGACACCACTGGGTCCCACCATATGACCCATGTGTCAACTCCAATCAGTCGACGTTAAAAAATCAAAGTAAATAAATAAAAGAGCCATGATTATTTTTAATTAAAAACTTACCAGCGGCGCCGACAAGTGAAAGAGCCGGAGAAGATATAAAAACAAGGGGCTCGGCTAATGTGCGACACAGGGGATATTGAGTTATTAACTACTAAGCACTAATAAATGATGATGTCCGTGCTGGAAGTGGGTTGCCTGGACCCAATAAGGATATGATACGGATCCGGGTAACGGGTACGGATTTGCAGTCAACATCATCTCCTAGATCACCGCCTTATGGAAAGTACGCAGCATGTGATCACTCACGTGCGGATTGTCTTAAAGAACGAATCGTGTAAGAATGGCAAACCTCGTCTTCTTAAAAGAAATTCCACCACGAGCGCGTGCACCTACTTCTTTTAAAGAGCTTAAAAAAAAAAAAAGGGAATGGTAGTTTAAAGGTTTTAATTAAGAGTATTTAGAGTATGATAGATTATGATTATTTTTTCCACGATAATCGGAAAATACTGTTTTCTTTTAACGTGCGTTTGGTGGATATATTTTCTTGTTAAATTTATTTATAATTACAAATTAAATACATTATTAAAATTAAATTAGATATTTAAAATATAAATAACAGTACAACAAATTATTTAGTGCTCATTATTTTTAATTATAATTAATAATTTATATTTATTAATTAATTATTAAAATTAAATTAAAAATATATATTCAAAATTAGAATTTTATACAACCTACTATAATATTATTTTTTATTTTAAAAATTATTTTAAAGTATTTTTTTAAATATTAAATTTATGTATTATTATGTTTTAATCTTATAACAACATTATTAACGGAATTTTACAAAATTTATATGTAAATTTAAAAATTTATTAAATATAATTTAATTAATACTTACAATCAATCTATACATCACGAAAGTAAAAATAAATAAATAATAATAACAACAACAACTAATTAATTAATATATATATATTACAGATTGTGAAAGTAGTTGGATTATTTTACCATGTGAATATTAAGATTATCCTATAAATAATTTTAAAAATTAATATGTATTTTTTTTAATATTTTATTACATGACATTTGCCAACCCTTTAATTTTGTTTGTGAAATTTAAAAATTTAATTGATAATGTGTCAAATATTTTCTCTTATAATAATATATATAAAAAATTGAGTTTTGTGAAATTTTTGAATTGATAATATCTTTTATTATCTATTATATTATTAAAATAGATTTCAAAATAATTTATTAGTATATTTATAATTATTATGTGATATTAATAAAAATTATCTTAATTAACTATTAATTAATATGATAATATATTAATATAAAATTTAATGATTTGGTTATATCTATTAAAAGTTCTAGTAAAGTTTCCCTACGACAAATGCCAAACTAAGACGAAAAATGAAAGTGTGAAGTGAAAAAATAAATTTATCATTGCAATAATTAATTATTTTATTTTATATATTTACTTTATTTAAATTATTTTTGTTTATCAATTAATTTTATTAATTAACATTTCACTATCAATTGCTTTTTATTTTTTAAAATTTAATTACTTTTAATGTGTTATTTTTTTATATTAATTTATTTTTACTAATTTCATTTAATTAGTAAAATATATATTTTAAGGTTATAAAAATGTACTATTTAAAAAATAAAAAATATAAATTCTTGCTTTTTAGAAAAATAGAAAAGATTAAAAAACATGTTTAGCTGAAAATTATAAAAATAGTTTTAGAAAATAAAAAAATATTTTTTTAAATCATAAAGAAAAATTATTTTAATTATTCTAAATTTTTTTTAATTGGCAAATTAATCATAGTTCAAAATCAAATCATATATATTTGAAAATATTATTCAATAAATTTTGAATATCAAATATATTGATTGTATCCGTATTGATGTACTAATTTATATTATTTCTCATTATTCTATCATGAGAAAATAGGGGTAAATTAGAAAAGAAAATATCGGTTTTAAAACATATTCAGTAAAGTAAATTGTTTTTTTTTTTCAAATTTAGGGAAATATGTCAATTTTGGAGAGAAATAGGAAATACTTCCTACAAAATGCGTTGAATAATTAGTGATTTTTAGCTGACTTGTCGAAAAACTCTCTTTACAAAACACATTTTCTTTAAATACATCAACTCCTTCAGTCAAATAGTTAAATATTAGCGATTTTGTTATTGAATCTTAAATTTGATTCGTCTCCTACTCATATTTGTATTTTCTATTTCATGTTGTTTTAGATTTTTTTTAAATTTTAATTAATGTTTTTAATCTATAAATATATTGTTTTCATGTTTTTTAGTTGATTTTTTAACACTATTTAAAAATATAAATAAAAGAGTTAATAATTAAAAAATCAATTAAAAAACTTGAAACAATATATTTATTGATTAAGAACATTAATTAAAATTTTTTAAAACAACATGAAATTAAAATACAAATGTAAGAGAAAAATTGAACAAATACTCAATGATAAAACCACTAATATTTAGTAACATGTCAGCAGGAAATGTTGACTGCAAAAAACATTTTGTGTTTCTCTTTAAAAAAATTAACCTATTTTCCTGAAAATGAAAAAAAGAAGAAGGCTTTTTTCCCTAATTTTCCCGATAAAATAGGTACTGAACAAGTTTACATATTTTTATTATTAAAAAAGTATTTTTATTTACCAAATAAAAACTTCAAATTTAATAAAATAAAAAATAAAAATTCTTTTCCAAAAATAAAAATAAAAAATATTTTTAAAGCTAGAGAGAGTCTTTCTCCTTTAGAAAAAATGGCAAATCACTTTTTTTATCGCATCAACTTTTATTAGTTTAGTTTTTTTTAGTATAAAAAAAACAAATCTAATAAAATCAAACATTGGTTGTCTATTCGAATTTTATTTTCAACAATGGTGTAATACCAGCAATAAATGTGAAGTGGGTTAGGGGATATTGATTTTGCGACTTTCCAACTTGCTACACTAAATTTTTTTAATTCGCAGGTGTTTTTTTTTATCGATAATAATTGACAGCTGAAATGATTTTGTTGGCCAAGGTCTATGATGGATGCACCCAAACCCATTATTTTTATAATTTAGAAAAATGGAAAAAAAAAATAGGAAAAGCTTGTGAAGACAATTAAAATTTTATTTATATTATTATTTTTCATTAATTTTTTTCGAATTTATAGATAATGTAACATCACTTTACATATATTATCAGCCAACTCAGCATTTAATTGTATGAATTAAATGGAATTCCTTTTAGAAATGATCCATGAAAAAAGAATTTTTATGGGACCCTTAACAGTACTATTCATCGATCAATGATCAATCATCTCACGATAATGAATTTGTAAAAAAAAAATTGTACTTCAATTAATATTTCATTTATTGATGGAATTTTTTTAAAAAAAATTTCACATCCCTTTTGATAAATTAAAAAAATTTAAATTTTGAAAAAATAACTAAACTTAAATTTAAAATTGTTCAATATATATTATTTAAAATTAATTACGAAATATAATTAAATTATTTCATAAATATAAATTTTAAACTATAAAAAAATTATATTTTACATTATATTTTTAGTTTTTAAAAATTTCCTTAGCAAGCAGCGTAAATTTTACTAAAGGTATGTTTATTGCATTTAAAAACAAAAATTATTTGTTTAACAAGGACTTGGCTTATTAGCAAGAGTGGAGATTTTGAGTTATGAGTAGTAAGTTTGAAATTCATCTTCTATAATTATATGTGTAAGTTTTAAAATTTTCATGATGTTATGTGTGAAATTTAGTTTGTTTTGTCTGAAATTTTCAATTATAAATCTATTTATACTGTAACAATTTGAGAGCTGTGTTGTAATGGTTGGATTCCATTGAGAATTTATTATTACACGAAGCAGCTATTATTTGTATGCATGCATAAAGGAAAAGAAGTAAAGAGGGGTGTACTGGCATGCTTTGCCTGCCAATGCTGTAAATGGGCGAGGGTGTGTGGTATCCGATTCAGCCTTGTTTCTTTTGGTATTTTGTCTTGGATCGGGTTAAAGACATGCATGTTAGGCATGCTATTACTATCTCTGAGTTCTGGCAACAGCGTTTAAATATTTTCGTCCAATTCTCCCTCATCTACGGCTGATGACGCTTTCAGCATGACGACAAACACCTTCTTCTTCTTCTTCTTCTTCTTCTCTCTTTTCCTTTTCCTCTGATTTGATTTTCGGATTTGACCCTTTATACATGATGAGCACCTTCTTCAAAGCCTGCTGCTTTGGTCTCTTCTTTTTCTTTATATATATTTTGTCCAAGGGAAAAAAGAAAAGGGCGGTTTTTCCCATCATTCGCCATTGCCATTACAGCTGCCTACATTATACGTCCTCTTCTGTTTTTCTTCTCTATATCCAATCAATATCAATCTTTTTCTTTTCTTTCTTTCGGTTAAGTAAAGTCAAAATTCAATGCTTCGCATACCACAATATTCATGTTTTCATTGATTGTTCAAGTGGAAGAAATGGTGTTCGCATCCATATATAAATTAATAATAATAAATTTAATTAGTAATACTTAATCATTCCTATACTTTATTTTGAGTAAAGAGAAAAAAATTCCGCTTATGATTTTATTATTTACAAGAGTTATTACTCACTTTTATAATTTTAATATTAAAATTGCACTAATTATACATCTTTTTTATTTCAAAATTAAAATGTCTAATTATTGTAATACATAAATAATAAATAATTTTTTTCGTTATGTTATTACACTAATAATCAAACAAGACATAAATTTTAAAATTAATAATTTTATCTTACTATCTAAAATAAAAATAATCATTGACTTTTAAAATATATATATTTCTATTTGTTAAAGTTTCTTAATTAAATAAGGTTTTAAAAATAAATTAAAATGAAATGATTAAAAAAAATAAATATGTAAAATATGTTTTTTCTGTAATTTAATATTTTCAGTTATCTAACCTTCTAACTATATTATATATTTAATTTTAATTAAAATTTCAATCATGGATTAAAAAAAATACCACTAATATTACATTGATCTCTCTCTATATAAAAAAAAATCACCACTAATAAATAACTACATCTAAAAGTAACCATTTAACTTAAAAAATGATTTCTTTAATTTTTAGGTTTTGTATTTCAAATTATTTTTTTGAATGAATGTGATGAATTATAATACATAAGATAAACTTGGGATTTTAACGACTTCCTATGATTCATTCATCGCCCAAGGTATTAAGTACAGCAACACAAAATAATTGAGATTGGTGCAACCCCCCCCCCCCCAAAAAAAAAAAGTCATAAGTGAGGAGGTAAGGTGAAAATAATTAAAGAAAGAGGGTTAAGTGGGACCATAGTTGAAAGGTGATGCTGATGCTGATGCTGATGCTGACGCCATTCCTTTTGCTTATATCATCACACATTGCAGACACCACATCATATTTATTTTATCACCATCAACGGTCCTCCTTTAATGGGGACTCCTTCCACCTCCGCTTTTCCGTTTTACACTCCCATATTCAATAATGGTGGGTCCCCTCCTCCCCACGACCCCCAATCCCCTATCACCATAGAAGCATGCTCATTATCCACGTGTCACTCACTCATTGGCTATACCGTTGTGACCCAAAAAGGTTGGGGTGGCCCCACATTTGCGTCTCTATCTCTAATTAATTTCTCTCTTTCATCCCCCCCGGAAGCCCTCCATGCCTGAAGGAAATCGAAACACAGCTACCACGTGTCATGCTGGGAACGTCACGATGACGTGGACGGTGTTATTTCGTTCCGATGGTTATGTCATGCTAGTGGACCAGCCACCCCAGCTCTCTTTTTTATTCAGCCCCTGCTTGCTTTTTTCACTGTAGTATCAGCAGCAATACGATTTAATTTAAAATGGGTTACTCACAGTTCAATATACTGGTTCCACGTGGCATTGAAGGTGACGTAAGGGGGGATATTTACTACGATCATCAACCAACGATCCCATGTGACTGCTCCGGCAAATATCCAGTATTTCCGAACTACCGTATTATTGTGACGCACGATGTATTGTCCCCCCTCACTCGTTTGCATCGGCAAGTGTAATCCACCCCCTCCAATCATTTGTTATTTCATTTTTCTTTCTTTAATCTTATCCCCTTGTATTTCATACGACTCTAATATAAATTAAATGCAACTCTTATGTACAATTACATATGTAAACATGTCAAAATCCGACAACATAGAAGAAAATCTGAATAGATATTTGTGTATAACATGTTTGCTTTTTTCTTTTCCATCTAATTTTAAGATGGTAGAAATAATATGAAAAGAATCCACTTATAAATTTTACTCGTCATCTTCAAAAATATCCAACCCACGCCATCACTTCCCTTTCTAATCTTGGCTTCTAAAAATGCCAATATGATACGTGCCCACATGCACATGACTTTGATCAAAACAAAACAAAACACAAAAATATTACTAAATATATTAATTCCAGCGCTCAGAATTTTTGATAAATTTAACCATTTGAAGTATAATAAACTTTTGATTTAAAAAAAAAAACCTATGTAACATGGTACTTTATGATGTAAGCAAACCATAACCGAAGCAAAGGCACTTTTCTCTTCTCTCTCTCTCACTCTGTTTTATACGTACTATTTAACTCTCCCATCGCACTAGTTTTTCTCTCGTTGACATTACCATAATCACACTCAAAAGCTTCCTTGATTTTTTTTTGTTTTGTTTTGGCGATGCAAAGGTTAAGGAGCTGGTCGAGTGACGTTGGGCAACTTGATCTAAGTCCACTGCCACCACCACAACCTCCTCCTTCTTCCTCAAACAACACCCCCATGAGCACCACAGCCATCAGCGGCGCCGGCTTTTCCATAGACGAGGAGGAGCCAACGGAGGCACGAATCAGGAGGTTGATATCGGAGCACCCAGTCATCATCTTCAGCCGCTCCTCCTGTTGCATGTGCCATGTGATGAAAAAACTCTTAGCCACCATCGGGGTTCACCCAACTGTCATCGAACTCGATGACCATGAGATCGCTTCCCTCCCTCCGCCTCCTGCCCACGATAGCCTCTCCTCTCGGAGTCCTGCTCCCGCTGTCTTCATTGGCGGAACATGCGTCGGCGGTCTTGAATCCCTTGTGGCTCTCCACCTTAGTGGACACCTAGTCCGCAAGCTCGTCGAAGTTGGCGCTCTCTGGGTATGATACACATAATTAATAGCATAAGAAAAAAAAATATAATCAAGCTGCCATTTTTTTATGCTTTTCAAAGCTGGGTTTTCCTTGTTAAAACTTCTTTGTAAGTTGATCATAAAATTAGGCAGTCCAGTCCCCCCCCCCCAAAAACAAAAAAAAACAATTTCTGCTTTTTCTTCCCTACTAGCTTTTTTGGTCAAAGAAAGCATATTGAAGATAGTATTTTAGGGAAATTGTAGTAATTAAATCAAGTTAATGAAATTGTATTGTATGTGTGAAATTTCTTCTTTTTTTTTTCTGTTGAATTTGAGGGTTTGAGGGAACTTACTCCGGTAACCCAGGGGGTTAATCTGAGTTAGTACAATGAGCAATGAGTGGAATGGGACCCATTAAAGGTGGGGTCCGTTGCCAATTATTGAGCAATCAGAGCCGTTAAAATTTGTTCCAGGTGGACTCTAGATGAAAAAGAATGGTGAATAATGTGATCTGGGGGGGAGTGTTGGTATTAGAACAAGAGGAGGAGGTTTTTAATTTTTGTTAGTGATGCTTTTTACTGACAATGACGAGCTCCAATCAAAGAGGGCATTGTCATAATCTGACAAAATTCTTCCAATTATTAATAACGTTAAAGAAAAGAGAAAATAAAGAAAACAATATACTGGGAAACACGGCTCTTTTTTCTGCTTGATTCTCTTTCCCACAGATTTCATTCCACAATTTGTGGTTCAATCTTTTTCGTTGTGATTATTGCCAACAATACTTCTTTTTCTGGGTTCAAGCTATATAAACGTAGCCAGTTGTCTGCAATTTGTATAAATTAATTACTGCCTTAAGTTCAAACATAAAGTAGATCTTGGATTTTGGTTTTTTAATGACTAATAAAAAAAAGGGTTTTGATGATCCCAAGAACGTTTGAAAATGAGCTGTGAAACAACCCAGAATTCCAGGTTCTTAAAACAAGTACAGTGATGAAGTGAAAAAGCTGTGATCTTTGGTATATATATATTACTTTAACATATTGGGAGCAAAGCGAAGGGAAAGCTGACAACTAACATAAACTAAAATTGAAGGCCAAGAAGTTGTCACCAAGCTATCAGACAGTATTCCAACACATATCATAGCTTCAGTTCAATCGCTTTACACCTCTCATTTCATTACAAATATTCTTACACTTTGATCTCGAAATTTTATTTAATTTTTTTTGAATTTATTATAAATATATATTTGCATTTAACATCTAGTTATTTGTGTTAATATGGATTAAAAACTAAAACGTCCAGTTTGAAGTCAAATGAGATGAAAATATATTTATATTTGTTGTTGTTGTTGTTCCTTTGGGTTTGGAAAAGACAGCACCTACCCACGAATCACAACCACAATTGAAGAGTGGGTGGTAAGGTCACTTACGGATTTTGGCTTTTTTATTTTATTTTTTAAACTCGAAAATTTTACTTACGGCAGCCATGCGAATGTGATGTGTTTATTTGATTTTACCCATCAATGGTCCCCATTTAGAATCTTTGCAGCCTAACGTAAGAAGAATCTCTCCTGATTCTCTATAATAAGCAATTTGGGGGATGAAAAAGAAAAGCTAAAAGGAAAGTAATAGTTTCTTTCTTTTTTTTGAGGGGTATATATTTTAATGGAAGTAATGACAAATGGGCAACTCAAGTGGCCCACTGAAAGTTCCTTAATGGTAGGGTTTTAGGTTAAAAACTTAGTCTAAAAGTTGGGGGTGAGAAAAAAAAAAGCATCTTTGAGTACTTTATTAGTTCATCACCTCTTTTGTTTTCTTTTGCTCTTTTTCTTTGATGGGGGTGAAGTCATGGTTTTGCTTTGGGTCTCTTTTATGGTGTTCCCACTTGCATTCATGTGTTTATATTATTGTCCAAAATTTTTTTTCCTACCTAATCAGTCGCAATAATATTTTTTGGTTTAGACCCATTGTTTATGGCTCACAATCCTCTCCAGTTAAGACCTGCCCCAGATCTTACTTTCAACAATACTTATATGCTACCTCTTGACCTCAATAGCTTACATCATTTTGGGTGGCAATTTAATTATTTTACTGATCCTTTGACCTATTCCATTTCCCACAAAACTAAACATCGTATAGTGTTATATTTATAGTACTACTAGTTCATTACAACTGTTAATTAATACCACATTTTACCTGTTCTCTTTACTACTTTGTACTACTTTTCTGGGGCTAATATGTTCATCCTGAGATTGGGATTTTTTCTTTCTTTCCTACAATATTAAATTTTCAGGAAGAAAACAAGCAAATTTATGGGGTTTTGGCTCAGGATATCCAGAAGAATATACCAGACACAGGAACGTGGATATTGTTATGAAAGGAACAACTGCACAGCACCCATTTTATATCCCTTCCCCAAAGACAAAATTGTAAAGAAAATCACACAAATCTGACAATGACATCGACCACAACATCATGCAACAACTTTTGCTCTTTTTATTTGTTAAGGAAAATCAAGGTGTGTG
Source organism: Gossypium hirsutum (assembly GCF_007990345.1). Lineage (NCBI taxonomy): Eukaryota > Viridiplantae > Streptophyta > Magnoliopsida > Malvales > Malvaceae > Gossypium > Gossypium hirsutum. The sequence continues at coordinate 4,130,680 of NC_053428.1, forward strand.
TGGATTGCCATGTTTGGTAAATGAATGTCATGTAGTAACATAAAATGGAATCATGTGTATCAGCTTCGGTTGAACTTTACAAGGCTTTCTATGTTGTAACCCTGAATCTGGTTCTACTATAGTCCTTTTGTTTAAAAGAAAACTATAAAAAATTGCTTCCGACTAAGATCCACACCAATTCATGAACTTCTTGACCTCGTCGTATAGAACCAAGATGGCCGCAGCACCGGTGCTCCTAAAAACATTACACACTCCACGGTAAAATGAAGTCACCCCTTCTGTCCTATAAATCGTTCTCCAGCAGTCCAGTGTGCTATGGTACATTGGTTTTTCCAAGCCAGATTGCATCATCATCCGCCTCCTAACTGTATCTAGTGGATACGACAACAATCCAGCAGAAGTTGTCACAGCTTGGGCCAGCACCCACCGTTTCCATAATGCCAATTCATTTCTGGATTTCTCGGACAAAATTTTCTTCATTGTATCAAAACCTCCAAAATATAGACCTCGATGAACAATCATCCCATGTAGAGAGGCGGGAAGACCGCTGTAAATTCCCCAGATTCCATCCTTTTTACACATAGTACTCAAGAAATGGTAAATACCTCGGAACTGACGAACATCAGTTCTCCCAATGTCTGCAGCAAGACGTGTATGGGCAATGTCAAGAGGGTATATTATGATCAATGTTGTGCAACCAGCTGCGGCTCCGGCGATAAAGTTGGCAGATGCTCCTGAAAATACATGACCATCTTGAAAACAGCCATTTCTTAATATGTTTCTGTACAGGTCCTGCATAAAGAATAACAGGAGATGCTGTAAGTTGGAGTTTTCATTTTTGAGGCACTGGTTTTGAAGGTTGTTTTTTTGTGTACATACAGAAACTATATTAGGCCTATAGCTACTTAAAAGCAGTTAACTCTGTACCAACTCATACCCCCCAAGGATATCCCCTTGGGATTTTCAAGCTTGGTTACAATAAAGTAAATCTTCATCTTCATTCAAATGTGTCGTCACAAACTTGTCTCAATGGCGTTTATCAAGTGATTCTTTGAAATTGTTACTGATGGTGAATTGGCAATATGTTGGGCAAATTCATCTCACCTATTCCTAATGCTCTTCCAGGGAGTAACACTATAGTATTTCTTAAAGTTGTCAGTAGCCACTTAGGGCAATCTCTAACCTTTCCTGTCCCTATTATTCCAACATCATGATTATCTTTGATATCGGACTTAGTTTATGTAACAGCTTCTACCCGTATCCGTTGCCGGAATAGGGTACGAGGCATTACCAGAGTTTACTGAGCATTTTCAGATAATTCTGAATAATTTATTATTCATATTCTGAAAATAATCATAATGTCCCTCTATTGGGCCCTTAAAGCCCAAAACATATATTTAAACATTCAATTCACATTCATGTCACACAAATGTAAAATTTAAACATTCAATAACTCAATTCAAGTTGCACGAACTTACTTCATTGCTTATTCGTATTTATAGTTTTACTAATCTGAAAACTTTTTCTTTTTCACGTTCAAGTCTCATATTTGAGCCACCCGGATCATCATCTTTATAAAAGGGTGCTAGAAGCTTCAAACAGTTCTCAACCATGTATAAACTTGGTTGATATTTGACCTCACACAAGAATCCTAGCATGGTAAACTATGTATTTTTTTATTCGTCATTAGATATGGCTGACTATACGGATATATTGCATTCTTGTGTTCAATTCAGGCATATATCCTTTGCAAACTCATTTAGGTTTGTTTTGTGTTTTCCACCCAAGCTCCCCTAGTCTTTAATCTGTTTCTCATCACACTCAAGTTATATTCTCCATCAAATCACATCTTATTTAGCATCAGTATATCTTACTTACATGGCACCTTCAGTGAGATGGCATGTCCTCAATGGGTATATATCTTGTATCTTCCCCTTGTATTCCTAATTGTATCTTCCATTATATATAGAGACATCTAGAGTAGATTTTCACCTCAGCGACTTTAATTCTTTTTTTTTGAATATGTTGATACCTGAAGCCTAACACTGAAACTAATACAACATTGATACTTTGACAGCCATACTGTAACATTTTCCTTTAAATTTATGTGGAATTCTATGATCAGATAAGATTTGTAGAATTCTCCTGTTCCATCCATCCTACCTGGATCCAATGAGTGACCTCTCTATCAATCGTCACATTCTCCAAGAAAAAATTCACCTAACAGCATTTCTATAAGCGATCCTCTATTCGGAACAAAGCCTGCAGTGAGTTTGTATTCTAACTACGCTATTTTGATCAATTAAAGGCTAAGATCCTTGTATTTAGTAACAAAAAGCCTCATCTTAGAGGAAAGTTGTTCACCATCTAATCAATAGAAAAAAGCAGCAATGACAGTTGAATAAGGTAAAGTATTAGGATGAGACAGTCAAAGGTCCTCTATGGGAGTAAAATGTCTACGAATATGAACTTGCAGATAGAAGAAGTTTGGATGTTATAGACTAGCATTCACAAACTCTGCAGAGCGGCTTAATAAGATTAACTTAAATGAGGACAGTTACAAGAACAAGGTGTTATGGAAACAGGGAAAAAAAATACCACAGCCCATTGCATTTTGTTCCCATATAATGAGTAGGCTAAATGAAATTCAGTTTGGAGATTCGGGCATTGTTACGGGTGATAAGGTTTTTAAGTTATCAATACAATATGAATAAGATTGACTTGGGAATTATAACAGGAATTGCACAAATAGCAAAGCCCTGAAGAAATTAAAGTTGCAACTAGCAATGTGGACTAGCAAATCAGCTTAAATTTCAACGGAAACATTCTCTGTATTATGACCATATAATACATACAAACACAGCAAATCACATAAAAGTCCACAAATTGGTATCCAAATCTCCCAAGCTATATAAGAATAACATCATCATCATCGTCTCCAAGAAACATTTATCATTCACTTCACGTGCATATATAATATATATTATTTTCTTTAAACTTTTAACAACCCCATCTCCAAAATAACATCTGGCAAGACTAAAACGACCCATTAATTCACTATAAATATCAACCAAAACCAAGATGGAAAACAAAAAAGGAAAACAAGAGAATTTTATTACCTTGAGGGAGAAATTAAGAGCAACAGAAGGGTAATATCTAAGAACACTACTCCCATTGCCTCTCCATAATGAAAGAGTGCCTTCTTCTCTAACCGTCCGGAAGATACAATCAAACATCCCTTTGAATTTCCTTCTTCGACCAGCTACGATAGCCAAATTGCTCTCTTGGGTTTGAAGCAATAACTTTGCCCTCTCAATGGGTGCACGATCGTGTGCACCACGCTACCCATCACCGCTCCCGCCATCAGATCATGGTGGAAGCTCGCCAGCCATTTATACGCCCCTGACGACGATCTTAACCATCCCCTGTTGTCTAATCCACCATCTTCTTCTTTGCTCATAGCTTCCCAAGACCCAAACTTCTTTGAACAGGAAAAAAAAAACCTTCTTTCTTTCTTTAGTCAGTAGAAATGGTGGGAAAATAATTGTCAGCTAAAAAGATAGAATCTTTTGCCTACGAATGGGATCATAGTAATTGCTTTGTTTTATTTAAACAACCAGAGTTCTTGGCTATCCACGGAGGGCTTCTTTTGTTTTTAGCTTGGCGAATGTTGTTTCCTCTTCTGCCAAAAGACGAAGTAACAAAATTTGTCATACGACGTTTTTTTCCCAGTTATATACTTTGATTGAAAGGAAAAATTAGCATTTTATAACTCCAACTTTTGAGAAGGGTAAACTACTAAAATACAAAATATGTAATTTTGTTTATTTCGGCTTATATTTTAGTTTTTATTACATTTTAGTTATTATTCTCTTATAACATTTTAGTCACTAAGTCATTGATAGTGTATCTTAAAACAAAAATTTTAAGTTAATTTATGCAATTGGTCTCTATATTTTTCGTTTGAAATAATTTAATTTTTTTTTATTTTATGTTTTTTTTAATTTTTTTCTTTATTTTCCATTCTATTATGCTTCTCCTTTTGTTTTCTTTCCTTCTCCATTTCTTTTAATCTAGTTTTTCTATGTTTTCCATTTGTTAATACTAGTCCCTATATTTTATGTTTTTGAACAATTTAATTTTTTTTAAATGAGGCGAGCTTGTGGATTAATTTTAACAAATAAAAAATATAAAAAAACTACGTTAAAAGAAATGAAGAAAGGAGGAAAACAAGGGGAGAAGCGGAGGAGAATGAAAAGAAAAGGAAAGTCAAAATAATATAAATGAAAAAAAATAAATTGCTCAAAATGAAAAAATATAAGGACCAATTGTAGAATTTAACCTAAAATTTTTGTTTGAAATGATGATTTAACTTTCCACTTCAGCTTACCGTTATACGGTTGACGACAATTAATAGCTCAGTGACTAAAATGTTACAACACAATAACATAAGTGACTACAACATAACATTTCAAACGTAAGTGACTAAAATGTAACTTGAAACAAACAAAAATGATTATTTTAATAATTTACCCCTTTTCATAATTGTTGATGTCAAAGTTTCTCTTCAATTATTGTAAAGTTCATCTACCCTCTCTAGATTTTGGCAACTCATAAATTTAATCCAAGTATTGACAAAGATCTAATTTGAAGGACTGTGGATTTTTAATTGTTTTTTTTACTTATAAACTCAATTTATGAAGGGCATTAAATTCCTTTAAAGATTCAAGTACTGGTTATTTAGATTCATGTAGAGTTCTAATTAATAAATTGACCAAAAAGTAGTTAAGTATCACTAAAAGTTGTATTATAATAATGTGATATTTGATAAATATGAATTAATACTGAGAAAAGACATGGATGGATGTTGTCATGTTAGAAAAAAAAACCATGGACGTGAACAAAGCCACAAAGGTTGCTTTAGTATTGCAAATTTGAATGGAACCAAATACCAAATGTGTTGGCATTTTATAGGCATGAAAAAGGTAGTACGGCCTAGCCTACGGGGACAAACGGCAAAGATGCTTTGTGATTACAGTTGCAAAAGCAAGCATTAACAACAGTGTGAAAGCGATGGCTAGTGGTGTTAACCATGGAATTGCTTGTTTTACGTAGTACTTCACGCAAAAAAAGATGGAGAAAATATGCAGGGGATGGTGCCTTCTTTGGGGGCTGTTATGAGAACCGAATATATTTGCAGTAAAGTCTGTTGCTTCTTTTTAGCAATTTGATTGATACCCTAAACCTCAAAAAGGAGAAATGGTTTCACAATCAAGCCATACACACCATCAACCATAAGCTGCCCCAGTGGGTGACTGAAGAAGAACAATACTCGATACTTGTTAAAATGACAGGGCTGTGATATTGTCTTCGTCTATTTTGGTTTCAGTTGAGTTCAGATGTAGCACTCTTCTCTTAACCCTATCTTTGATGGTTAAAAGGGGGGGGGGGGTGGAAAACCAACAATAATGCAATCTTATCATACGTGAAGAACAGGAATGATGATCCCATTTCTTTCATGATTTCATATTTCTCAGTTTCCATTGCATTTCTTTTCTAGCATCAACTCATTATTTCCTCGGTAGGACGTACACATAAGTGTCTGGCACATGAGACTTTGTATCAATTGGGTCTTTAACCATGTGGATCATTTGGCCCACCATCTGAACCAACTACAGCTTGCTGTTCGTGAACCAACCAGTCCCATAGCCATAGGATCCCAGACAACTTTTGTCGGTAGTATTTATAGTTATATAGAATATGTATATATATCTGTTAAATATGACATTAATTTTATCTTGTCTGTCACATTGTCATTTCAAAGTTTTAACCCCCACAAGCCAAAAATTGAAAATATTTACCTTAGTAGAACCGAAATGCTATCCAATAAGATTGATATCTCAATATCTGAATCTTTATTTTCAAGGCTGGTGGAGCCAAAATCCTGTCCATAAATCCAACAATATCTACAGTTTTTCACAAGCTGTGTAATGCGTATCTCTTAAACACTGGGTCTGCTCTTCTTCTTCTTCTCTTTTTTTTTTTTTCAGGTTCTTTGATTGATTGAACGCTATCCATAACTATCCAAGACCCAGTTTAAAAGATTTCATATCCTTCAAAATATCTTATGTCAATGTCTGTCAATATTCCCTTGTATTATTGAAACAGCCTACATCAAAAGCAGTGCACCATGGTAGTGATTAAGGCGAAGAAAGTTTTCAAAAACTGTATCTTTTATGGAAATCCATGGGAATTTTTGTTCTTGGTTACAAAAGAGTGGCGAACAATTCAGCCTTTCATCTTACCTTTCACTGTGACTATATATATGGTGAATGATAGCACTAGTGTTTGACTCTGGTTTTTTTTTCTCCTTTCTCTTACAGTACCGCATATGCATGTAACATTACTGTCTTCTGTTTGCAGATATGTTCATTCACTCAATATGTAAGTCAATGCAAAGAAGAAAGTTACAATTTGATAAAGGTTGGATATGACATAGTAAACAAAAAAAAAAAAGATATTGGATGCCATCTCCAACTACACTATAACAACATCCTAAGCCTTTTCACATCACGGGGGAATCAATCACATTAATAATTAAACCTTATAATTGGTGTGTATATATATAATTAATGTGCTATATGGCTATGGCTACGAGGGAATAAATTAAATATTTAATTAACTGTGATTGAGCTTGTTAATGAGCTGGAAGCAAGTAAACAAACTTAAATTGAAATATTTATATATAAATACATAATGCAAAAGGTGAAAATGACAAATGAAAACAAATTAAACACAACTTTTGTTTTAATGGACCCATTTTCTTTTCTTTAGTGTGAAGACAAAAAGGTACTGTGAAGAAGCATGAATAAAACATATATATAGACAGTGTATCTCCAAAACATGCCACAATATTATTTTCTGTCTTGTAATATATATGTATTATCGGGTGAGTGGTTCAACATTTTCTTGTATTTTGCTTTTGCTGGCTCCATGATCATCTTATCTCAAGCAGCTAATTTCTGAAATAATTAATATATTTGTTTCAATAATTCATCATTCAGAACTTGGACATTTCTTACTTTCTTCAATCCGTGGGATTACTCTTCATGTTGCTTGTTGCAGTCAAGTGCAATAATTTAAGTGACTATATTTATGGGTAGGGCAGCATATATACATATATTGAGAGTTTTCTCCACACGGTTTAGTTTAAAAGAATATTAAAAAATGATTTTGGGAACATGTCTGCTGGAAATGGAATTCAATCACTGAAGTTCTAATAGGGTTTTCATAGCAGAAAGAGGCTTTGCTTTCTAAATTATTTAACCCACATTTTATGTTAAAAGCCTGTAATCAACTTTCCTTATACTCATCATCTGTCTCGATCTCAATCTACTTTGTGATTTGGGTTACTTTATGTCTACCCTTTTATGTGAAAAGAAGGAAGAAAGTAAACCAGTTTTTTTTTTTAAAGAGCAAAAAATGAAGAAAAAATTTCACAAGTAAATTACAGTTTTTTTTTTCTTTTCTCAAAGAGTTATATTATAAGAGTACACTATAAGGTGAGAACAAAAGAAAAGACAGGAAGTGCAAAGTCAGTGACAAAGCCTGTTAGCTTTGGGTTCTGATTTGTATAAGTGGAGTGCTTCTCAGGAATCTTTCTCATCCACATCTCTCTCTATCTCACGTTTTCTCAGTTCTTGTTTATACACACACACAAACACATCATCTATATATTATATTTTGCAGGAAGTCCTTTTTATTTATTCAGTTTGTAAGTTTTGTGTGGCTTTGTTCAATGATCTTCTCGGTGTTAGCATAGCAAGCAAAGATATTAATGTGGTTTTTTGGGAACTTGAATTTGGAGAGTAGCTATAATAGTTCATTTCAAGGTTTTGGAGTTAATCCACTTTGGGACCTTGTACTAAAAGCAAATCAGGGTTCATACATAGATCTCAATCAGGACATTCTGTCATGTATTATAAAGTTGATACATACACCTATATATAATGTAGAGGGCTATATACATATTGACTACCATTACAAAATTAATCCAGTGAGATGATGAAAGGTTTGGTGGTGGATGAGAGTATTCGAATTTGACTTCAACATCTGGTGAAGTAAGTGCTTCGACAAATCAAGAACCATTATCAAAGAAGAAGAGAAATCTACCAGGCAACCCAGGTTAATTAAATTTTCAAACTCAAATTTTAAGAAATTTTCTTTTTTTTCTTTTAACATATGGGGTTCAATTATCAGACCCAGAGACTGAAGTCATAGCTTTGTCTCCCAAGACACTGCTTGCAACAAATAGATTTATATGTGAGATCTGTAACAAAGGGTTTCAAAGAGATCAGAATCTTCAGCTTCATAGAAGAGGACATAACTTGCCATGGAAACTAAAGCAAAGAACAAACAAGGAAGTGGTGAGGAAGAAGGTATATGTATGTCCAGAGACAACATGCGTGCACCATCACCCATCTAGGGCTCTTGGTGACCTCACGGGAATCAAGAAGCACTTTTGCAGAAAACATGGGGAGAAGAAATGGAAGTGTGAGAAGTGTTCAAAGCGTTATGCTGTTCAATCTGACTGGAAATCTCATTCCAAAATTTGTGGCACCAGAGAGTATAGATGTGACTGTGGGAACCTTTTCTCCAGGTATACGCATAATTAATTAACAAGTTCATACTTCAGATCACAATCATATATCATAAAGTTTAAGCTGGATTCTTCAATCTTTATTTTCATCTCTCTTAACTCTTCTGCATGCATCATAGTTTACTGCTTTCATTAACATTCAAGAACGGCAAGTTAATTAAATGTCTCGTGTACTGTATGTGGCAAAGAATGGTTACCTCGTGAAGTACAATAGTACTGCTTAGATTAGGGATTACAAGCTGCTATGTCTCTTCATCCTATCCCTATGGGAAGAATATGAGAAAAACTGTCTCACTGTTCTGTCCTGGACATTGATTGCTCTCTTGGTTTTTTTTTTTTTTTGCTTGTATTTTGGTTACAGGAGGGACAGTTTCATCACTCACAGAGCGTTTGCGATGCTTTAGCTGAAGAGACTGCAAGAGCAATTACAGCTGCAAACCAACCTGGTTCTTCTGTTTCACACATAAATATGACCAATCTAGAATCCCAACCCTACTCCATGGCTATGCCCTCCATGCACCATCTTGAATAGAGACCAAGATCAACGTTCAATGCAAGAGTAGAAGCTGCTGGGCCTGATTCTGGTCCCCCCTCAATAAATCTTCATCATCACCATTCTTTAGGCCACCCACTGCCACATGACGAAAACCTAGCCAAAACCCTAGTTCTACTACACTTCTTCCATTCCAAGCTCCGCCAGCTTCTCCACACACGTCTGCAACCGCACTCCTACAAAAAGCAGCTCAAATGGGGGTGACTTTGAGCAAGCCCTTACAATCACCAGTAGTATCCATGCAAAGACCTTACTACTACCACCACCAGGCTCACATGTGTGGTCCACAACTTTGCCACGTCTAGAGCTAGGGGTTGTCGGCACGTGAAGAGTTGGGAAGTAAGTTCACCCATAGTTTGTCATCTTTTGGGAATAAAGCTGGTGTCACCCCTGGTTTCTGGAACAGTGGCTAATGCAACAAAGAGTAGTGCAGTTGCTGGAGCCGGTGCTGCAGCTCCTAGTTCTCTACTCCATGATATGATGACTTCTTTATCTTGTACAAGTGAGCTAGAAGGGTCTTCATCTTTTGAACAGTCTTTCAATGGGACATGGATCACCAAAAGAAACAGCATAATTTTCAAGAAATATATCGATCGTCGTAATTCTCAGAAACAAAACAATCCCAATCATGCAGAAGTGATAATCATGAAGGTAAAGGAATGGTAGTAGTAGTAATACATAGGAGGGAACGATAGGTGACAAGAGATTCTGGTCTTAAAGCTTCCCACATACAGATATCCCCAACTTAGTAGGGCTTAATCATCACATAAATTCTCTTCAGCATATGGGCAACCGAATCAGCACAGTGAACACCATGGCAAGGTTAGGTTGTGGTTCTTGTAACTTTCAAGTTAGATATCCCAATCTTTCCCCATAGAAAGATCAGAAAATTGGAGAGAATATGTAGCACTGCAGCCCATGTGGCCATATTTCCTGGTAATAATTTAAATAATGCATCGCTTATACTGATGCTGAATATATCTATATATAGTTCTCTTGTTTACTCTCATTGTTTAAGCTCTTCATTAATTTATTCATTTGTATCATTTTTATTTCAATTATTATTTTACATATGGAAGTGGAACGACTTCTCATCTGTTCATCACACCTATATATATTTTTTATGTGCACTTTTCTTTGCCAACGATATAGTTAGGGTTTCTCGTGATAATTATATGCATATATTTCAAATGCTTACTGCAGAATATATATATATAGCCCTATATAATATATACACAAGTTTGTAGCCATTTGGGATTCACTTTCATTTGAAAAAAAAAAGACTTTTTCGAATTTTGCTCAAGCTTTAAGGTTGGTACAATCAAAGCCCAACCCTAATATAAAAGCCAAAAAATGAGAAAAGAAATGGTGCAAATAGAAAGAAACCAAATAAATAGGGTATTGTGTTGCTGGTGTAGTAAGAATAAGGCTTTTTTTACTTAAATATTATAAAAAATAAATATTTACTTAAATGTATTTGAAATTATTAATAAAAATAATATAAAAATATTAACACAATTACAGCAATTTGGGAATCATTTCATTGATGCTGATTTGAGATCTCAAAATGACAAATTAACATTAAGTACAAGACGTAAAATATCTGCCATTAAAACATTAAATTTTTTTTTAAAAGTACTAATTAAACTATATTCTAATAAATAATTGACCCATGCTTATTTTGTAATAATTGTACTATAATATTTAGTAAAAAAGTAATAATTTTCAGTAAAAAAAATAACAAAAAAAAAAAAAAAAAATTTTAGTTACAGATTCTAGCTCTGCAT